>NW_027556098.1:287491606-287989106 GCF_003287225.1 Phascolarctos cinereus
GGTGAGTTGAATATATACGAATATATGTATATATGTATATGTATATGTATGTACACACACACACACACACACACACACAAAACCCTTTATGTGGCCATGGTGTATGTTCTACCCTCCTTTGACCAGTTAAGAGTAAAATGATGTTTCTAGTGTGTTCCTTCTTTCTTCATCATTCCCCACTCTGTAGACTTCTACTTGTGTACCCCAATTATGTGAGATTTGTCCACCATTCTTTCATTGCCTTTTCGTTCTCCCTTTAATATCTTTAAATCTTAATAAAATTACTTTCAGGTCTTCTGTCATATTTGATTTCCTCAGTGATCTCAAATGACATTAGGGATGTGAAAAAATCCTTGTGTTATCATACCTCCTCCATAGAATGTGAACAGTTCATCCTTATAAATTTCCTTTGGGTTACTTATGTGTTTTGCTTTTTAATATGGCTCCTCTTGACACCTGTGTTTGTGTTTTGAAATGTCTCTTTGGCATTGATCTTTTTATTTATAAATCTTTCATTGATGTTCACTTATTTCAATTGTGTCTGACTCTTTGTGACTCCATTTGGGGTTTTCTTGGCAAAGACACTGGAGTGGTTTCCCATTTACTTCTCCAGTTCATTTTACAGATGAGGAACTATGGCAAATAAAGTGACTTGCTTAGGATCATATGGCTAATAAGTGTCTGAGGCCAGATTTGCACTCAGAAAGAAGATTCTTCCTGACTTCAGGCCACTGTGCCACCTAGTTAATTGCCCTTGTAAATATTAGCAATTCTCTATTTCATTGAATATCCATTTTTTCCCTTGTAACAACAATAAGTAGTGTTGTATTCAATTTTTCTGGACAAGCAATTCATGGTTATAGGTCAATAACTTTTCCTCTTTTCAATATTATATTTCATGCTCTCTATTCCTTAATAGATTGTAGCTAAATCTTGTCAGATTTTGGCTATGCCTCCTCATTTCTTGAAATATGCCTTACTATTTCTTTGCAGTATATATTTTTCTTCTACCTAAATGCTCTGTATTTTTGTTACATGTTACCGGATGTTTTCATTTTGCTATTTCTTTCAGGAGATGACTGGTAGATTCTTTCTATTTTCAATTTGCCCTCTGGTCTTATATGGCTTGGTCATTTTCTTCCATGATTTCTCGAACTTGATATTCAGATCCTTTTTGAGGTATGGCTTTAAGCTAATCCAATTGCTGTTAAATTGTCTCTCTTTTATCTGTTTTTCAGGATAGTACTTGTAATGTGAGATACCATCTTTTGACTGTTGTAATTTTTTAAGTTGCCATATGAAGTCATCAACTCCTTTTTGCTCGATTTTGCTTTTCCAAGAATATTTTACTTAAATAAATTTTTATGCCTCTTTACTGAAATTGTAAATTTACAGAGAATTTTTCTCCTAATTTCTTCTCTTTTTTTCCAATTCTCTCCTCTACCTCTGTCATTTAATTTATAATATCATCTTTTGCTTTTTAAAATTCATTAGTCATGTCTTCTAGGACATCTAGTTGATCATGTGGTTAAGATTTCTTTTCCTTTAAGGCTTTGCTTACTAATGTTTTGGAATTATTATCTTCTTTAAAGTTTAAATCTTTGGCATCTTGGCATCATTATGGCTCCTTATATTTTATTTTTCTTTACACTTAGTGTATTCAGTTTTGGTTCCAAGGTTTTTCTTCATGAAATGGGGAAAAGTTTCCCTGGTCAGGGACAAGAATCAGAGCAACAGAACCACAGACACTATACCTGGGAGATAAGTCCTGATAATGAGAGGTTGAATTGTGTAGTTGTAAAGAATCTGGCCTCACCATTTCCTTGTGCTTTATTACATTCATTAGTCTTCCTTCTATGATTTATATAAGCAAATTCAAAGTATGAGTCCACATACTAGCAAGTCTCACCAGTATGTCAGAATTTGAATGTTTGGGTCTGAATTTACCATTTTCATTCCATCCAGCCTACATTGTCATTATTATCCATGTAAGAAATCTATTTTCCCTCTTTGACTCTAGAGGGTGTATGGTGAGTCATGAGATAGAGACTTTGACCTTCTGCATCCCATCACATAGGAAGGGAGTGAGGAATTTCAGGAGTACCTAAACTTATAGTTTAAAAGTGGCTACAAGGAGGCAGAGCCAAGATGGCAGAGTAAAGGCAGGGAGTAGCCTGAGTTCTCCCCTCAACTCCTAAAAATACCTTTAAAAATGACGGAACAAATTCTAGAGAATCAGAACCCACAAAAAGATAGAGTGAAACAAATTTCCAGCCCAAGACAACTTAAAAGGTCAGCAAGAAAGGTCTATGGCATGAGGGTGAGAGAGGAGTGTAGTCCAGTGCAGACCATGTCAGTGCAGACTGAGCCTCAACAAATGTGTAGCAGGCCTTGTTAATGATTGAATCAGCAGTGGTAACTTCAGTGGCTGCTTCTGGAGCTCTCAGCCCACAGACTGTAAGGGAGTTGCACAACTAATCCTAAGGAGATTACAAGATTCTTTTTGCTAGCAGTGAAGCAAGACTCTTTTGCTTTGTAAATACTCAGAACCGGGTCCCAGTTCACCTTCTGAAAGAAATCCCAAAACACAAACTACCAGGAATATTATAGCCAAATTCCGGAGTTCTCAGGTCACGGAGAAACTAATGCAAGCAGCCAGAAAAAAAAAAATTATCAAATTTCATAGAGCCATATTCAGGATAAGACAAGATTTAGCAGCTCCTACATTAAAATATTAGGGGATTAGAATATGATATTCCAGGGGGCAAAGGAGCTAGGATTATGACCAACAATCACCTACCCAACAAAACCAAGTATAATCCTTCAGGGGGAAAAATGGCCATGCAATGAGAGAGAGGATGTTCAAGCATTCTTGATGAAAAGACTAAAGGTGAATAACAAATTAGACTTTCAAATATAAGACTGAAGAGAAGTAAAGGAAGGTAAATAGGAAAGAGAGATGATTAGGGACTTAAAAATGTTAAACTGTTTGCAATCTTACATGGGAAGATGATTTTTTTAACTCAAAAGACCTTTCTCATTATTAGGGTATTTAGGAGTATATATAGAGAGAGGACACAGATGTGAATTGAATATAAAGGGATCATATCTTAATAAACAAAATTAAGATGTGATTGAGGAATGTATTAGAAGAAGGGAAAGGGAGAGGCAGAAAAGGGTAAATTATCTCACATAAAATAGGCAAGAAAAAACTTTTACAGTGGAGGGGAAGAGAGGAGATGAGGGGGAGTGAGTGGACCTTGATGTCATCAAAATTGGCTCTAAAAGGGAATAATATACACATTCAATTGGGTATAGGGATCTATCTTACCCTACAGGAAAGTAGGAGGGGAAGGGAATAAAAGAAGGAGCAGGTAACAGGGAGGGCAGGTTGGGAGGAAGGGGTAGTCAGAAGCAAAACATTTTTGAGCATGGACAGGGTGAAAAGATAGAGAATAGAATAAATGGGGGAGGGGGATAGGATGGAGGAAAATACATTTAGCACTAGTAATTGTGAAAAAAAGTTGAAGCAACTTTCTCTAATAAAGGCCTCATTTCTCAAACATATAGAGAACTGAGTTAAATTTATATATAAAAAAAAAGCTATTCCCCAAATCATAAATGATTAAAATATATGATTAGTTTTCAGGTGATATACCTACACTCTTATGAAAAAATACTCTAACTCCCTATTGATTGGAGAAATGTAAAAGTAATTCTGAAGTAATACCTTATACCTATTAGACTGGCTATGGTAAATGACAAATGTTGGAGGAGATGTACAGAAAATGAGACTTTAATGCACTGTTGGTGTAATTGTGAAGTGATTCAACCCCTCTGTAGTTCAGTTTGGAACTATGCCCAAAGAGCTATATAACTATGAATATCCTTTGACTTAGCAATACCACTACTAGGTCTGTATCCCAAAAGAGATTAAAAAAATAATTAAAAGGAAAAAGACCTGTATGTACAAAAAAAAAATATAGCAGCTATTTTCTGGAGGTAAAGAATTAGAAGTTGAAGGAATGCCAATCCATTAGTGAATATCTGAACAAGTTGTACTATGTGATTATAGTGGAATAGTATTGTACTATAAGAAATGATGAGAAAAATGTTCTCAGGAAAACCTGGAAAGACTTGCATGAACTGATGTAAAGTGAGTGTGCTGTGTACAAAGTAACAGCAATAGTTTAGGATGATCAGCTGTGATCGACAACTATTCCCAGCAACACAAAAATCTAAGACAACTCTGAAGGACTTATGATGAAAAATGCTATCTATCCCCAGAGAAAGAACTGATGATGTCTGTATACAGACTGAAGTATAATTTTTTTTTAACTTTCTTTATCTTTGAGTATTTTTTTCGTGATCTATGTTTTGTTTCACAACAGGACTATTATGGATATATTTTGCATGACTACACATGTAAAACACATATACAATTGCTTGCCTTCTCAATGGAGGGGAGGGTGAGGAATGAGCACGGGAGTGAATTTGGAGCTCAAAATTTTAAAAACGAATATTAAAAATGCTTTTGCATGTAACTGGGGAAAATAAAGAAATTTAAAATTTAAAAAACCCTAAAACGTAGCTGCAAGTTTTCTATGGAGCTGTCTTAAATTTGAATGGAAAATGGATGTGTGTGTATGTGCGTTTGTGTGTGTGTGTGTATGCGCATGTGTGTTTGCATGTATATGTGTGTGTTTCTACACCTGTGACCTGACTAATTATGGGAAGCATTTCAAGTAGATTAGTAAATAATAAGGATTTGCTCACAGTGTAGGATAGCTCATGAAGACCTCTCTTCTTGTTTTCTTGTTCTTTTTCTTTTATTTTTTAAGTTACCTCTAATATATTATTCTCTATTATTCCAATACTTCACCATGGTGGGAATGATCCTAGGGTCAGCAAAACTCTGCCAGTGAATCCCTAGTTCTGGCAGGCTTCCAATTGTTTGTACTCTCTCCATCCTCACAAAATCGTGGACACCTATAACTGTTTACATGTTTCACATCCCCAACGACATGCAAGCTCCTTGAAGGCAGGGTCTATTTGAGGTTTGACCTTGTCAATCCTTTGTACTTTGCACATTGTCAGGTCTTAATCAATTTGAGTAATCTTAGATTGCATTGGTTTAAAGTATGGACTTTATGTCAGATTGTATTCATGTCTTTAGTCTCTGGGCAAATTTAGCTAATTTCAGAGGTCCATCAACAAGTTAGCTTACAAAGTGAATGGCTGTTTATTCAGAAGAACTCTCAAATGCTGTATGATTTCAGGAAGCAGAGATCAAGAAAAGATTTGCCCTTTTCCTTACCAAATGGAAAATGAGAATCCAGTAAACTGAGAGATTTGTGGTAGCTATAAACCTGAAAGGACAACAAATAAAAATAAGGAGAGAGAGAGAGAGAGAGAGAGAGAGAGAGAGAGAAAGCATACAGTGTGGAGGAGAATCACAGAACTACACATTTTTAATTCTTTACAAAGTTAAAGTGTCATGTCCTAGACTTGCTTTTTGTCCTAGAGACAATCTATCACAGTGTCCTTCACATGATAGATGCTTATTAAATGTGTTGATTAATCAATTAACAATAATCTGTTATCAGACATTTACTAACTGTGGGAACCTCAGCAAAGTCACTTAACCACTATTTGCCTCTGTTTCCTCAATTGTAAAATGGAGATAATAAAAAAGCAACTACCTCCCAGGGTTGTGAAGATCAAATGAGATAATATTTGTAAAGTGTTTAGCATAGTTATCATAGGGACAGACTATGACATTAATGTCATTAGCATTCATAAATTATTTCTCCAATTAGGAGGCTCCAAACTTGCTTTTTATCAACTTTCTTTCTCATTCATAGGATTATAGATTTAGAACCACTGTTAGTTAAAAACTTTCAAATAAACCTTGCAAAGTGCATTCATCACAGTAGATGACAGTGAAGGTTAAAGATTTCAAATGTCGCCTATTTACTTGTTTTTGTCAATCTCTGACTCTTTCCTTGAAATAGCATATGTTGCCTAGTAATTTAGCATATGTTGCCTAGTATGTGCTATGTAAGTGATAGCTATTATTATATAACAAGGCCATTTTTGAAGAAGCTACCATGGAATTAGGGGAAGCTAGGTGGCACAGTGGGTAGAATGCCCATTCTGGTGTCAGCAAAACCCAAGTTCAAATATAGCTTCAGATACTTACTGGCATGTGACCTTGGGCAAGTCACTTAACACTGCCTCATTTTTTTCCTGTGAAAAGTGAACTGGAGAAGAAAACGGCAACCATTTCAGTATCTCAGCAAGAAAACCAACAAAATGGGTCACAAAAAGTCAGACATGACAAAGACAAATAAAAAACCCCCAAAACATGGAAATAGGGTGAGATGGACCAGTAAAAGTGTTCCTGAGCTATGGTCACTAGAGTTGGAGTGCAGCAGCAAAAAGAAAGAGTTGTGAAATCTCTAGATAATTTTTATTTAAACTAAATATTTTAATAAGTAGATACTTAGCCCCATCAGTTAGGAAATGACAAAAGCAGGATTCAAACCTAGATTCTTGAATTCCAAATCCTGTGTTCTTTCTACTACATCATTCTTTCATGATGCCACCAATCACCTGTTAGCAAATATGCAATGATTTAAAAGGAAATCCACTAAACTCTTAATTCTTTCTACATTGCCTACCATCAAGTCAAAAGCATTGTGGGGAAGGAACTTCAAGAGATCCTTGCAGTGACACCACTCAGAGTACTAGACTCTATACCTCCTGAGTTATCTGATAGTAACTGTCCTTAAGTCACCATATCTCTCTTGTTTTTCATTTTTACAATTTGTTCCCCTTGATTGTCAAGAACAAAAATAAAGTAGGCAACATAAAGCCATGTATACTACCCTTTCATTCACATTTTTTTAAATGAACTCAAACTTAAAAAAAAAAATCAGCATTATCAATCTAGACAGCTAGGTGGTACAGTGGATAGAACACTGAGACTATAATTAGGAAGATGAGTTCAAATTTGTTATCAGACATTTATTAACTGTGTGACCCTGAACAAGTCACTTAACCACTGTTTATCTCTATTTCCTCAATCGTAAAATGGAGATTAAAAATAGCAACTACCTCCCAGGGTTGTTGTGAGGATCAAGTGAGATAATATTTATAAAGCACTTTGCATAGTGCCTGTATGTAGCAGGTGCATAAAAATGCTTAAGCAATATTTGTTTTCTTCCTTTTTTGAAATATATTCTGGCCAGGGCAAAACTTTACACTCTCCCTACTTTTATGTGAATTTGTATTTCATATTCTTACTTTAACAGGAATCACATTTACTTATTTAGAGATTTGAAAAGGGACAATTTTGACTCCTATCCCCTTTCCATGGTAGCAGGGCCCTTTTTTTTGGGGGGGGGCAAAGGATTCCAGCAGCTTCAGGATATAGTCTCATAACCTTTCTTCCCAATTCTCCCCTTTTCTAAGCTTTTTATGTTACTATGAAGACTACCACAATCTTTCCAGTCCCTTAGGCTCAGAACCTAGTTGTCATCTTTGACTCCTCACTATCTCTCACCCTTCCATATCAAATTAGTTGGCAAGGCCTTTGTACTTTACCTTTCTAACATATCTTGAATATTTCTTCTGATCTCCAGTGATATTACTACCACCTTGGTGCAGGCCCTCATCACCTTAAGGAGTTTATGATCTAGGAGGGGGAAATAAGACTTATTGCTCACTCCTCATATAAGTGTATTGCTCTTCTGTTAGATATTTCCCCCTTCTTTTCCTCTTCCAGTCTTCCCTAGATGATCATTTAATGCTTAATGGTATTTAGATTGGAATATTTGGAAGGAGGTGGGGGCAACACAAATGTGTGGTTTGTTTTAGCTCTACACCCAGTCCAGGAAGAATTCTTGAGATACAAATAGCTGTCAATCCCTCTACATTGAAATGGCAAGAAAAATGCTATTTTTCACTTCAACAAAGAAATAAAGGCCTTGACTGGGTTCACTTCATCAGCATTCCTTGCTTTCCCAGCATTGCTGTGATTCGTAGTTTGAAAGATGTTTTAGGGGGAGATGGATCACCAAATATGGGAAACATTTAACTCATCATAATTTCCATTTCTGTTGGCAGTATAAGACATTAGCACTAACAGATTTCCTGCAGATATCAGTGGTTAGCCACCTGGAAAGCTCTGGCTGATAATCATCTCTAGGAAGGAAGGATGCTTTCCTTTACTTTGTATGTAGGAATGAATTAAATAAAGCACACTTGGATGCAATGTTTTGTGCTGGCCCTTGGTTCACAAAAACCACAAAAAGGAAGTATGGGTTATTAGGAATAGCTATAGCTATAACTCTGTGTGTGTGTGTGTGTGTGTGTGTGATGAATAGAGTTGTGCAGGTCTAATGATTTTTCTTAAAACATTTTAAGTTTGCATATTCAGGCATTAATACTTTATTATGCACATATATAAACTGAACAGAATGTTCCTAGTTGATTGCTTACATGAACATTTTCCCCTGAAGATGATCACTCTCCTGGCCTGTCCCACAGAAGAGTATGAAGTATAACTGTCAAGTGGTATGACAAACATTAACAAATACACCGGAATTTGTACATCCAAATGAAGATCAACCCCCTTAAAATAGTTACATTGGAAAACTAAGCTTAGTCCAACAATGTTATTATATCTAAAACATTTCTGGAGCTAGTTTCTGGGAATTGCCTTTAGAGGGAGATCCAAGATCAGAAGCAATATCACAGCTCACAGACAATGTAGCTCAAGCCCCTCATCTTACAGATAAACTGATGCCCATGAATATTAAGTGACCCCAAAGTCACATAAGTAGTAAATAACTGTAGGTTCATAAGAAGAATTTGAAGCTATGTCCTATGAATCCAGAGATGGTGGTCTCTCCACTGTCTCATGCTGACCACCATAAAAAAGCACTTTCCAAACCATAATATATTATACAGATGGAAGGCATAATTGTAGCCTCCCTCTTTCCCCTTTGCATCCGGCATCTCACACATTGCTCCCAATAGAGTATCCTTAAGTTCTTAGGACTACACATTGCAGTAGGCCACTAAAGTATGAAAGATGATGGCAACTAGTATCTTGGAATCCTGAAATAGGAAATATTTCACAAATGGCATCTCATTCAGTGATGTAAGTTAAAAATTGGAGATCTTGGCAAGAGAAAACATAAATATTAACCTAGAAACTAGAGAGAACTAGCAGATCCACCAGGTAAAGGTTATTGTAATAATTGTTTCAGCATGCCGAGGTGCTACTGAGCTGAAATAGATGACTAAAGAAAAGGAGAGCTCTATATATTCATAGCCTTTTTCTCTCTATTCAGTAACAGGTTATCTATAAAGAGAGGACCAACCCAAATAAAAGTTTAGTAGGCAAGTAAGCCCTTGCTTCTGTACACATTATGTTTCAAGAAATAATGTGAAGTACACTGAAAAGCATGGGAATACATAGAAAGTGATGTAAAATGAAGTTAACAAAACTAGTAAAGCAATATACATGATGATAATAATGATAATTCATCTCTTTCCTTTTTTGCAGAAGAAATAGAACTACAGAAGTATGTGTGAAACATAATGTTTGTGTGTTGTATGGTTGTGTTGATTATTTCACTATTTTTTTCTTCATTATTATAAAGTATGACTCTTTGCTAGGGGCAGGATAAATTGGGCAATGTACGTGATGTAAAATAGACTATAATGACAATGTTGCTTAAAAAAAGAGAAAAATAAATTATGTGCTACATGAAGACAACAAATTAGTTTGGGAGATTCTTGGAAGACTTTATTATTCACTCAAATTAGCATCTCAGAGTTTGAAAGGAACTCAAAGGGCATTTGACAGTATTACTCTCTGAAGAGAGAGACAGAGAGAGAGAGAGAGAGAGAGAGAGAGAGAGAGAGAGAGAGAGAGAGAGAGAGAGAGAGAGAGAGAGAAGGACAGTGCTTTGGCAGTCTGATGAAGCCTGCAGACCCTTTCTCAGGACAATATTTGTAAATTCCCTAAATAAAATATACAGGTTTATAAGAAAACTGATATGTTGAAAAAGTTTTCATCATATAAAAAGAAAGAATTTTAATACAACTCTGGTTAAGAACCTCTGCTTTAAAATTTTCCTGGCAAGTGCTCATTCTTCCTTTTTCTGAAGACCTCCAGTGATAAGAAATTCATTATCTCCTTATGCAGGCCATACTACTTTTGGATGGCTCCTACTTTTTCTCTGTAAGCATCAGAGGTGAAATTTGTATCCAGATTCTCTGACTTCAGACCCAGGATTCTTTCCACTCAAAAAAAGTGTGCATAACAATGTTTTTCTGTTCTAGTCAGAAACTTTGAAGGTGTTCCCCTCTCAGTTTGATTTTTTTTTTATTTATGAGTAGACAAACTAGGCCATCTTTTGTCTTCTTTCCGTATTTCTTTCCTAGCCTTAAATCATTAAATGGGTGTTGCCTCAGACAAACTGAGACCTGGGAAAAACCTTAGCGTAAAAAGGCTAAGGTCTCCCACTGCATCTGGAGTCACCTCCAGTCATCCTGCTGCATTTCTTTTATTTTTTTTAGTTTCATCATAAGTTGGTTCCCACAGTTGCTTGTGGGCTTCTTTATTTTTTTTTTAATTTTTTTTACTTTTATTAACTTATTTTGATTTATCAACAATCACTTCCATATGCTTTTGAGTTGAAAATTTTTCTCCCCCTTCTTCCCCCCCACCCTCCCCAAGACGGCACACAATCTGATATAGGCTTTACACTGATCTATTTCTTGTCACTGGACTCAGATGAGCTTGGAGGAGGGAGTGAGGCTGATGAGTTTGCACAGCCCTGCCTCACTTAAATCTGATTCACTTGCAAGATAAGACATCACCCTCCTGATGTCATTGGTCCTTTTCAGTATTGAAGGACAAACAGCAACTTTTTCTCTGTAATGTATACTGTTATCACTACCATATCTCATCCCCTTTGCTGAGATATTCTCCATGCTCTGTCTTCTGTTTTCAGCTACATCCTTGTTAGAACAGTGTGTGAACATATGGACATTAATGCTCTTTTCATACTCCAAATAGAATAAAAGTGACTGAAAAATCATTCTGAACAGATAAGCACAAAATTCACTGAGTTAAACAAGTTTAGTAATTGTAATGTCATTTATATTATGTTGTAATGGGATTGGCACTGGGTAGCTCCTTACTTAGAGAAGACTGAGGAAAGAATGGGGGGGAGTCTCTGAGAACTCTTCATCTGAGGAGAGTGACCCCCTCATTATTTGAAGCAGATCTAGTGTGAAACTGTTACCAAGAGATTAAGCTCTGACAAACAAGACATTTGCCAATAATATGTAAGGCCCACATATGTAAGTCTTTTGAACAGCAGGCTTACAAAGCAATTTAAATCAGTCCTTATTTTGTTTCTCCAAAATGGGGATGAACTGCCTGAGCTATGCATCTGCAGTGGAATGGGCCATGAAAAATCCAGGTAACCCCCAGAAGCCCTGGAAAACAATTCTACATTATCTTGTAGGGCCCCCTAGGCAATTTTTTTTTTTTAATTTCTGACCACATCAACATAAAAGCTAGGAGTACATACCTTAAGCAGTCTCACTATTATAAAACCAATTAAGCACATTCATCATAATCCATAGCATTTTCTACATGGCATTCATTCATGCTTTGCTTATAAGTTCCAATATACATTTAAAAATGCTTTAAAGGTAGATTAACTTTCTTCTGACAGAAAATATAAAAAGAACAATTTATTCAGACATCGTAAAATTTCACTTCTACAACATATGACATGGATATAACACTTTACAATTTATAATTTACAAAGCACTCCTTTTGATGAAGTGGCCTAGGCTAGCCATATTTTCATTACCTACCCAACTTTACTGTTCTGTACTCCTATGGCCTTTTTCATTAGTCTAGGAACTCACAACTCGTTGGTACTTTCCGCCTCTGGTGCTAGACTGATTGGAGCACAAGGAGTCCCTTCCAGAACCTGCATTTGGAAAGAGTGCCCAGGCAAGCCATCTCTTTGCCTTGTTGCACTACTCTGGACTTGTTCCATCATATTCCCCATGTTAGGTAACACCCCCCCATTTTTCAGTTTATTTTTATTTGTTTTCTTTTCCTGTTAGCATATACTCTTTGAGAGGAAATGTAGTCCTTTTTCTATACTTGTATTCCCATGTGCTTAGCAGAGTTCCTGGCACATGGTAGGTGCTTAATAAATACTTAATGATTGACTCACATACAATAGCTATATATGTTAAATGTTAGAGAGCAAACACAAAAGTCAAACAGTCCTTGTACTCAAAAGCTTATATTCCAATAGGAGAGTCTGCATATATGTATTTGTATACATGTGCATGTTTATGTATGTGTATATGTATGTCTGTATTTGTGTGTGAGAGAGATATAGAGACACTGAGAGACATAGTACTTGAGTTTAGTCTTGAAGGAAACCAGAAATGTCTATAGACCTAGGTAGGAAGGTAGACACTCCAAGCGTGGGAGAAAATCAGTATGCAAAGTCAGAGAGAATAGTCATGGACCACAATGTAGGTTGAAGACCAGCATAGCTAGGTTTTAAGAAGACTGAGTAAAAAAAAATATAGTAAAGTAACAGGTTGTGGAAAAAAAAAAACATATACAAAGATGAGTTTATATTTTATCATTGAGATAATAAGCTACTAGTGGAGTTTATTGAGTAGGGCAATAATATGGCCATCTCTATATTTTAGACAAAATCACATTGGCTGCTGAAACAAGAAGTAGTCAGAAAACAGAGAAGCTAGAGGCAGAGAGACCAAAATGATGCCTGTTGCAGAAGTTCTAGTTGGGGATGATGAGGGTCAGAAATAGTCAGATATGTGAAGTTAAGAAGTAGATCAATGAAAGAAATGCTGAGGAGATAGAAATAAGATTTGACAACTGATTGTGTGAAGTGAATGAGAGTGAGGAATCAAAGATGATACTGAGACTGCAAATCTGGCTGACTAAGTAGTGTCCTCTCTACTAATAGGGGAGCATGAAAAATGGCTGGGTTTTGGGAAGATAATAAGTACTGTTTTGGACAGGTGGCATTTGAGATGTCTATTAGGCATACACTTTGAAATGCCTGATAGACATAATTCAGTTTGTGATGCATGATTTAATTTCAGGGTACAGACTGGAGGTTTCTATTTCTCTCTCTCTCTCTCTCTCTCTCTCTCTCTCTCTCTCTCTCTCTCTCTCTCTCTCTCTCTCTCTTCTCTCTCTCTCTCCACACACACACACACACACACACACACACACATATATATGTGTATATATATATATTTTTTTTTCCATTACAGTGTGAACAAATGCAAGTCTATAGTTGAGTTTTAACGTTGTCACCAATGTCCTGATAGTCAAAGCTAGCAAATATGTTCTATAGATGAACTTTTTAATGTTTTATGTATATATATATATATATATATATGTATATATATATTTCTAATTACATAGAAAAACAATTTTAACACTTTATTTTTCAATTTGAGTTCCAGATTTTCTATCTCTTTCTCTCTCTCCCTCCCTCCCTAATCCCCTCCTTGAGAAGGCAAGCAATTTGATATAGATTTTACATGGACAATCATGAAAAAACATATGTCAATATTAGTCATGTTGCAAAAGAAAACACAGAGGAGGCAGGTAGATGGTGCAGTGGATAGAACACTGGCTGTGGAGTCAGAAGGACCTGAGTTCAAATTTGGCCTCAGACACATAACACTTACTAGCTGTGTGACTCTGGGCAAGTCACTTAACCTCAATTGTCTAACAAAAAAAAAAGAAAGAAAGAAAAGAAAAGAAAACACAGACCAAAAAATAAAAAAGACAAGAAAAATAAAGTTTAAAAAAAAAGTATGCTTTGATCTGTAATCAGACTATATCAGTTTCTTTCCCTCTATGGATGTGGATAGTATTTTTTATTGTAAATACTTTGAAATTGTCTTGGATCATTACGTTGCTGAAAATAGCTATCATTCACATAGTACAACATTGCTGTTATCATGTATAATGTTCTCCTGGTTTGGCTCACATCACTTTGCATCCGTTCTTATTAGTCTTTCCAGGTTTTTCTGAAACCATTCTGCTCATTATTTCTTATATGACAGTAGTACTCCATCACAATCATACACACAGCTTATTCAACCATTCCCTAATTGATGAATATCCCCTCAATTTCCAATTCTTTGCCATCACAAAAAGAGCTACTATAAATATTTTGCACAAATTAATCATTTTCCCTTTTTCTTTGATCTCTTTGTGGTATGACCTACTAGTGGTATTGCTAGATCAAAAGGTACACACAGTTTTATCACCCTTTGGGAATAGTTCAAAATTGTTTTCTTGAAAGATCAGACCATTCACAACCCAAACAATAGTATATGTGTCCCAATTTTTCAACATCCCTTCCAGAATTTGTCATTTCCCTTTTCTTTCATGTTAACCTATCTGATAGGTGTGGGACACTATCTCAGTGTTGTCTTTTGAATTTCTTTAATAGGTAATGATTTAGAGGATTTTTCATATAAATATTGAAAACTTTGATTTCTTCTTCTAAAAACTGCCTGTTCATATTCATTGACCATTTATCAATTGGGAAATGGCTCTTTTTGCTATATGTTTGAGAAATCATGCCTTCATCAGAGAAATATGCTAATTTTTTTAGTTTCCTGATTTCCTTCTAATTTTGGCTGCATTGGTTTATCTTGTGAAAAAAGAGCTTTTTAATTTCTTATAATCAAAAATATTAATTTTACTTCCTGTAATACTTTCTATCTCGTTTGTTCATAAATGCTTTCCCTTTCCATAGATCTGACAGGCACATTATTTTTTTCCCGTGCTCCCGTAATTTACTTATGATATCATCTTTTATGTCTAAGCCATTTGTCCATTTTATTATGTTGGATAAGCTACCCATAAGCAATTAACATTTCTTTAATTGTTTATATTTGACTTTATTTTATAAAAAGTGTTTTTAATTATTTTCATATACACAGTGAATTAAAAGATGCTTGCTCCTTGGAGCAAAAAACAAAACCAAAAAACAAAAAACAATGGTCATTAGCAAAAGAACTGTTTGGAGAATAGCCTAAGAGATGTGAAAAAGGAAAAAAAAAGAAAGAGTATGAACCTAAGATCAGGAATTAATCTAAGAGCACAAGTATCTAACACAAATTGCCATCTTCACTTTTTCCTGAATCTATCTTCTCTCTTTTCCTCCTTTCAACTCTCCTGTTCTTCTCTAATTTCATGTTGAATTGAATATATTTGTACACCATACTATTTTTGTGTATTTGTGAGTTTATGTATTTAATCCTTTATCCAATTCAAAGAAAAGTGAAACTAATATGAAGTCTGCTCCCATTCTCTACTCTATATTGGTATTATCTTCTCATTCACCTGTGGGCAAAGTAAAAATAGAAAGTATCCTGGCAAACTCAGAAGCCTAAGTGAAGAGGAAAGCCAGTGCAAAGGCATGAAGAAGGGAAATAGAGAATCCTGTGTATGGAAGAGTAAGTCAGTAGAGCTGGATTTTAAAGTATAATGAATGCAACAAAATTAATGTAAAGGTAGGAAGGGCCTAAACTATGAAAAACTTTAATATCTGAACAGATTTTATATTTGATCTTGTAAGCAATAAGGAGACAAAGAAGATGATTTAGCAATTAGATGTCATGGTCAAATCTAGGCTTTAAGAACATCACCTTGTCATTTGAATAGAGATATTATTGGAAAGAGACTTAGGTAGGAAGATCTGTTAAAATACTATGACATTTGTCTAGGAGGAGAGAGGATGAGGATCCTAACTATGATGGTAGCTGTGTGGGTACAGGAAAGGGTAGATATTTGAAAGATTTAGGGAGGAGAGAAGTCACAAGACAGCAAAAAAAATGGATATGTGAAATGAGAGTGAGTAGTCTACACCTAGATTTCAAGCCTGGTTGACTTGGAGGATATTAGTGGATTCAACAGTAACAGGGGAATTTAATTGCAATGAGGCTTTTAGGGAAATATATAGAGTTCTGTTTAAACATATTGAATTTGAGATGTCAATTAGACATCTAATTTAAGATTCCAAGACAGTTGTTGATATGTTACTGGGCCTCAGGAGAGATTAAGTTTGGGTATACAATGCATTTAAAGGTTTTGGATGTGTCAATAAGAAAGGCCACCTCTTCATCTGAGACTAGAGTTGAGGAGGAGATACTGGGTATACATATATGAATGATGTTAAGTGTGGAGAAGTGGAAGCTCTTAGCAAATGGTTTCAATTTTTCAATAAAGTATGAAATGAGATCTTCAGCTGAGTAGGGAGAGGGTTGCAATAGGAATCTTGAGGAACATGAAAGTTTAGAACAGGCATTTTGGATAATGACATAAAAAAGCAATTGGCTGGGGTAGTCGTAGGGTGGGGAAGGTTTTATTAGAATGCTTACCTTGCTCCAGTGAGGTCCCAGTTGAAATTAGATAACATAAATCTCTGTTTGATATAGTCAGCATAATTTCATGATTTCCTCAAACTCTGTTCAGCAGTATGTGAATAGGAGTGAGTTGATGGTGGGAGTAATTCATTGTTTGGGTTTGTTAGGGTGTGACTGGCTATGGAAAATTAGAGAAAGTTATTCAGGAGTAGAAGGTAGTACAGAATTTAGTTGGTTCATCAAGGGCTTCAGATTGGGAAGGGAGGAGTTAAGAAGACATAAATAATTGTCTGGCAAATAACTGGGGGGTAAAGGAATGGAGGTCATAGTCATGATGATGAATTTAGTTGAGCCCTAAGGCACTGGGCAAGATGGAATAACAATGATGTTTAGGTTAAAAAAAGAAAGTTTATGAAGATAGAAGTGGAATATGCATACATGCATATACATACACATACATACATATATATGTATATATGTACATGTGTATACAGACACACAGACATACAGACACATACAGACACATACACATATATATGGCCATGCCTTCTTCAAAAGACTTTTCTTCAACCATGGATATTCTATTTAAATCATTCCACAAAGGTTAACATATTAGAACCCCTTAAAACTTTCTCATACCAATAATTCTAACTTAGGAATATATAACCATATGAACCCAGTACTCTATCCCCAAATACTTGTTTCATTTCTCCCATCCATATCAAAACTGCCCTTGCTAAGTTTCCCAGTTCATATATGGGTGATGGAAAGATAAAAGATTTATCCCTTTCTTCATGTGAGTGGAGTGGGAAAAAAAAATAGGTTAAAACAACTGAGTTGATTAAAAAAAATGAGTAGTTTTGATATTTGAGAAAACATCAATATATATGTTGAAGACTCCTAGGATGAAGAGAAATAATGTAAGCTAGGTACTGAACTCGTGGAGGAAGGAAGAATATCCTGGTCAACATATCTACACAATCAGGATCTGGATTGGGTGAATCTCCAAAAGGAGAGATGTTGCCAAGTGATGGTCACAGTGTAAGAGACTGAAAGAGGCAGTGGGGAACAAGAAGCATCCTATCTCTTCCATTTTTACCAACAGTTAAAGGATATTAAAGAAAATAGAGCATTACTAGAAAAGGTGACACATAAAGCAGTTCAGGAGGGAACCAGGTTTCAATAAGGACCAGAGTGAGAAAGAATTTTAAGATGACATGGTATGTTAATTATGCAGCATGTTTTCCAGAGGAAAGTGGAAGTCAAAGGAAAGATATGGACTGGGAAATTGAGCAGGGGCAGTTTTGATATGGATGGGACAAATGGAACAATCATTTGGGGATAGAGTATTGGGTTCATATATTTACTTATTCCCAGGGTTAGAATTACTGGCATGAGAAAGTATAAAGGGGTTCTAATAAGCTAACCTTTGAGGAATGATTTAAACAGAATATCCATGGGTAAAGAAAAGTCTTTTGAGGAAGGCATGGCCTAATTTGTAAAAAAATAAAATAAAATAAAAAATAAATCTTCTGTCATGGTGCAGCATCCTGGCATGTGGAGATGATATGCACTGAGAAACTCTAGGAGGCCAGCCTCATAGCAACACTGGGAGAAGAGGAGGTAGGGGAGGCTAGGCAGCGTGGGCTCCTGCAGGATCTGCATTGGAGAAAATCCTAGGGAGTTGGGATTGAAGGGGAATCATTTCCTGGGGAAACATGCTCTGGAGAAATCCCATTAGGCCATGGAAGCAGGATGGTAGGTGGCTCAGTGTAGTCTCAAAGCATGACACAGTGCTTTTATATTTCAGAAACAAATGCAAACTATATATACACTCTAATACAACAACAACAAAAATCTAGCCTCAGAATTAAGAGAAAAGAAAAGTTTTTAAATTCAATAACAGAGTTTTTATATTTGTTCAAGAAGACTCTGGAAATCAACCTGAGGCATTTATTCCACTACGTGACTCATCAACTCCCACATTGTAAATTTTCCAATTCTTCCTTCAGAACCTAATGTATTTTCTCTCATTCACTGTATTGTGCATCCCATCATCTCACTTGCTGATTGCTATGGATCAACAGGCAAGATTCCTTGCTATTATCTTTCTAAAGGAATACATCTGTTATGGAGCTGAGCAAGGTAGAATGTACAAATTTGATTTTTCTTTACTCATGAGTCTCAGTGGGTAAGAAGCAATTTCTAATATGAGGAATACTTGATGTTTTTCTCCATCTTGAACTGTCTTTCATTTTCAATGTCACCATCCCTCAGTCTCTTTGAAATTGTATCACAGAGATAATCACATAAAACAGTTAAAATAGAAAGTTGGTTTAAAGGCCACAAAAAAAAAAACCAACAACAAAACATTGGTTCATCATGATAAACTAAGGCAAATAGCTTATCTGAATATATGTAAACTAGAGATATTTAGTAATAGATATCCATGAGTCTGTTAAAAATATGATTTAAAATTAAATCCATATTTCTCAAAGAAATAGTGTTATGTTGGAATGTTACTTTTTCAAAATTTATTCAAAATCACTGATTGTAAACATTTTTTACACAAGCTTAACTTCAAATTAGCTATGATTATTTTCATTTCACTAATTTATTTTTTTAACATTAGGAAAAAAAATAAGACTGAGGTGACTCTTTGGCCCAACCTAGAAGTGCAGGGGCTACTTTTTTGCTCTTCCCATTACCTAATGCTATGGGTGTTTTGAACTGCTCAGTTGCTTTCTAACTAAGACTGGTTTGTCCCTTTTTAGACAATCCATAGTCTATGGCAGTGTTGCTGTGGCCTGCCAGGAGACCTTCTTAGTTGGCTTGGGCTGGAAAATTTTCTCACCCTAACATATTGTTGGCTTTGTTACTCTGGAATTTTATGTGAGGCATCATTTTAAAGTTTTTTGGATGGGAACGTTGGAAACGTTTATCTGAGTTGCTGCCCGTGCTCCAACCTCTTAGCTCTACCTTAATATACAGAGTCTAATAGGCTTTGGGCATAGTTTCAAATTATTCTTAATAATTGTTGGATGAGTTCATAACTCCACCAAGAGTGTATTAGTGTCCTAATCTTCCCACATCCCTTCCAACATTTATCATTTTCCTTTTCTGTCATGTTAGCCAATATGATAGATGTGAGGTAGTATCTCAGCATTGTATTAATTTCATTTCTCTACTCAGTAATGATTTGAAGCATTTTAAAAATGTTATAATTGATACTTTTGATTTCTTCTCCTGGAAAGTACCTGTTCATATACTTGAGTTTTTTATCAATTGGGAAATAGCTCCTTTTTTATGAATTTGGCTCAGTTACCTATATGTTTGAGAAATGAGGACTTTATCACAGTAATTTTGTTGGTTTCCCCCAATTTTATCTATCTATCTATCTATCTATCTATCTATCTATCTATCTATCTATCTATCTATATAAAATTTTGGAGGCTATGTGTCTTTTTTCTTTTTTTGTGCAAAAACTTTGTTTTTAAATTTCACGCAAGCAAAATGATCCACTTTGCTTCCTGTTATTTCTTACTCTCTTGTTTGGTCATGAGCTCTCTCTTTATTCATACATTTAACAGGTAAACTTTTTCATGCTCCCCAATTTTCTTGTGATATCACCCATCATTTAGCCTCATTAACACTGTGAAATTCTGTCAATATTGGAGTAAAAGCAGTGACTTGCTTGAGCTTTCCCCCAAATCCCTCCAAATACCTGTAAAAATGGCTTTAAATAAATTTGAAAGCAGCAGAACCCACCAAAAACCCCCCAAAAAAACAAAAAAAAAACCCAACAGTGAAACTAATTTCCAGGCCAAGATAACCTGGATGGTTGATTGCACCGAGCAGGGAGAGGAGGGCAGTTCAG
Organism: Phascolarctos cinereus; assembly: GCF_003287225.1. Taxonomy (NCBI): domain Eukaryota; kingdom Metazoa; phylum Chordata; class Mammalia; order Diprotodontia; family Phascolarctidae; genus Phascolarctos; species Phascolarctos cinereus. Next base: position 287,511,969 of record NW_027556098.1, read on the forward strand.
CATGGGCACATAAGCAAAATAGGCCTCAGTGAACCTGGAGCAGGCCTCAGAGGACTGAATCACAGGCAGCTGTGGTAGTATCCAGACTTCTCAACCCACAAATGCCAAAGACAACTTAAAAGGTCAGTGGGAAAAGTCTGTGACTGTGGTGAGAGAGAAAATCTCAGTCCCAGCCCTGCCTGGCTGCAGCCCTGGAATGGTGGCTGCCACTGGAGCTTCAGGCCCACAAACTGAGGGTGAATCTAATGGCTGATCAGACTGGGATTGCAGGGATCTCATTAAAAGTACTGAAGCAGGAATCTCTTACTTTGCACCACTAGGATCTGAGTCACAGTTCTGGGTGGTGTTCCTGGGTTAAGGAGGAGTTCTGGCATGATGGAGCTAATAGCGGAAGACTAGAGAGAAGCCTCCTCACAGTTCCAAGGCAGAAAAGAGTGCTTGTGGTCACTCATAGATCAGAGAACAAGCCATGAAAGGTAAACACCTCAGCCCTTATCATACCAACTTCCAAGAACTGAAAATTTACAGGTACCTACAAATATCTCTAAAATTAGCTGTACAAACCCCTGAAGCTTGGGTCAGTATATTTTCCACATTGGAAGCAGACTTTTACCTTAACAAAGAGTTTAAAACTCAAGTAATTTGCCAATATAATGAGCAAGCAGCCCAAGAAAAGTAAGACTATATTATCTTACTTTGGTGACAAAGAAGATCAAAACATACAACCAGAAGAAGACAACAAAGTCAAAGCTCCTACACCCAAAGCCTCCAAGAAAAATGTGAATCAGTCCCACGCCTTGGAAGAGATGAGAAGGGATTTTGAGAAGCAAGTAAGAGAAGTAGGGGAAAAACTGGAATGAGAAATGAGAGTGATGCAAGAAAATAATGAAAAACAAGTCAACAGCTTACTAAAGGAGACCCAAAAAAATACTGAAGAAAATAACACCTTAAAAATAGCCTAACACAAATAGCAAAAGAGGTCTGAAAAACCAACGAGGAGAAGAATGCCCTAAAAAGAAAAACTGGCCAGATGGAAAAGGAAGTCCAAATGATTACTGAAGAAAATCTTCCTTAAAAAGTAGAATAGAGCAATTTGAAGCTGGTGACTGTAGAAGAAATCAAGATACTATAACACAAATCCAAAAGAATGAAAAAATAGAAGACAATGTGAAATACTCATTGGAAAAACAACTGATGTGGAAAATAGATCCAGGAGAGAGAATTTATAAATTGCTTGACTGTCTGAAAGCTATGATCAAAAAAACAGACTAGACATCATCATTATCAAGGAAAACTGCTCTGATATTTTAGAACTAGAGGGCAAAATAGAAATTGAAAAAATCCACCGATATCCTGCTGAAAGAGATCCCCACAGGAAAACTCCCAAGAATATTGTAGCCAAATTCCAGAGTTCCCAGGTCAAGGAGAAAATATCACAAGCTGCCAGAAACAAACAATTCAAGTATTGTGGAAACACAATCATGATAACACAAGATTTAGCAGCTTCTACATTAAAGGACCACAGGGCATGGAATATAATATTCCGGAGGGCAAAGGAGATAGGATTACAACCAAGAATCACCTACCCAGCAAAACTGAGTATAGTACTTCAGGGGAAACAATGGTCATCCAGTGAAACAGAGAACTTTCAAACATTCTTGATGAAAAGACCAGAGCTGAATAGGAAATGTGACTTTCAAATACAAGACTCAATTGGAACATGAAGAAGTAAACAGGAAAGAGAAATCATAAGAGACTTATTAAGGTTGAACTATTTACATTCCTGCATGGAAAGATGATATTTAGAAATCATGAGACCTTTGTCAGTATTAGGGTAGTTGGAGGGGTAAAAGATAAAATTATATGCATGTATTATATATATATATATATATATATATATATATATATATATATATATATATATATATATGTGTGTGTGTGTGTGTGTGTGTGTGTGTGTGTGTGTGTGTGCATGTATATATATGTATGTATATATATATATGTGTGTGTGTGTGTGTGTGTGTGTGTATGTATGTATGTATGTATGTATGTATGGAAAGGGGGAGAGAGAGAGAGAGAGAGAGAGAGAGAGAGAGAGAGAGAGAGAGAGAGAGAGAGAGGTTCCATAGGGTGACTTGAAGATTAAGGGGTCATATCTGGAGAATAAAATTAAGGGATGAGAGAGGATTATACTAGGAGAAGAAGAAAGGGATAAGTAGAATGGGGTAAATTATCTCACAAAAAAAAACAAACAAGCAAAGGCTCTTACAGTGGAGGGGAAATGGGGGAAGGTGAGAGGAAATGAGTGAATCTTATTCTCATAGGATTTGGCTTAAGGAGGGAATAACATACACATTCAATTGGGTGTGGAAATCTGTCCTACCCTACACGAAAATGGGGGCAGGACAAGAAAGCAGGGGGCAGATTGGGAAAGGTGTTAATCAGAAGCAAATACTTCTGAAGAGGGACAGGGTCAAAAGAAAGAATAGAATAAATGGGGGGGCAGGATAGGATTAAGGGAAATAGCGTTAGTTTTTTTTACAGCATGTCTACTATGGAAGTGTTTTGCATAGCTGCACATGTACAACCTATATTGAGTTGTTTGCCTTTTCAATGAGTGTGGGTGGGGAGGGAGGAAAGGAGAAAATTTGGAACCCAAAGTTTTAAAAACACATGTTTAAAAAAATGTTTTCACATGCAACTGGGAAATAAGAAATACAGGAAAGGGGGTACAGAAGTCTATCCTGCCCTACAGGAAAATACAAGGGGAAGGGGATCAGAGAAGGGGATCAGAAATATCGAAGAGATGGCAGACTAGGGGAAGGGATATTCAGAATGCGTACCATCTTGGGGTGGGGGGAGTGGCTAGATCAGATGGGAATTTGGAGCTCAAAATTTTGTGGAAGTAAATGTTGAAAAATAAAAATAAATTAATTTGTATTTAAAAAAAAGAAAACAAGTGGTAACATAATTGCAGAATACTTTACTGTTCTCTCAGAGCAAACCTAAGAGAAAGAATAAAAGTAAGAAAGTTGGAATTAAGAATTCTATTCTAAATTGAGAATATTACCTAAGAAATTAAAGATAAAACACTTTTGATGCCTTCTGGATATGGCTTTTAAAGAATATCCATGTTTCTCAACAGCATATTACACTTTTTCAAAAAATTTTCACAGTATCAGTACATAGAGTAATTCCAAATAGATGTAATAAGGCAGACAGTAAACACCTTCTCTAAAGGAAAATGGGGCTAACCATAGTATTCAGGCCTAGGAGCAAAAACAAAAGACAAAGAATTAAATGGGGGCATAATTATGAAATCCTAAATAATGAATGGCTCAAAAAACCAATCACATAAAATAATTTTGTAAAAAAAAAATCATAATGCCATAAAATTACAAATTTCTCAGATAAGCATAATTATGCATATACATACATACACACAGAGAAATAGTTCTTTTAAATAAAACATGTATTAACAAAATAGAAAAGAATGGAATTAACTAGATTTTTTTTTACTGTCCCCTGTCAAACTCAATAACTCCCTTGACATAAAGACCAATTTTCTTAAGTCCTTATAGCTCCTGTTATTTTCCTCACAAAATGTATATTTCATTATTTGTTATGGTACAATAATATACCCTTATACAAATATATCATGATTTATTTAGATAGTAAACAATAAGTAGGCAAAATTTTAGTTTCTAGTTTTCTTCTACTATGAAAAAAATAAACATACACCTATTGATACACACACACACACACACACACATGCACATATACTAATTTGTCTTTTTTCTTCTTTGAAAAAAATTACTGTTTTATAGGATATGCACTTAAAAAGAAACTTTTGTGGCATAGTTCTAAAATGCTTTCTAGAATTAATCATTTGGTGGCTCTATTTATGGTGTTAAATATGCATTAGAAATTTTAAAAATAGGTAAAAATAAAACTTCTTGATATCAAATTACATTTTCAAGTAATAATAATCCAAACCATTTGGTACAATAGATAGATAGATAGATAGATAGATAGATAGATAGATAGATAGATGGATGGATAAATAGACAGTTTGTATGTATGCATATGTATATGTGTGTGTATATATAACATATAATTACAGATTAAATATATGTGTATATGTGGGTAGAACGAGAACAACAGGCAAAGGAAGAATGGATCTCTCTCTCTCTCTCTCTCTCTCTCTCTCTCTCTCTTATATATATATATATATATATAATATATCAGGCCATTTACATATTTTGATATGCATGTCTATATCTCCTCGTATCTTTGCATATATATTTGTTAATTTTTCATATAACTTAAATTTAATATTGTTTACAGAAAAATTTGACATATTTTTCCAAAACTGACCTATCTTTTTAAGCTACAGGATTTTCTGTGTACTGAAGTTTTTCATTTTTATAGAATCAAAATTAGATATTTTAACTCTTGTCATTACCTTTGTCTCTTGTTTAAGAATATATCTACACAGAGCTGTGAGTAAGCGATATATGATTTGCTTCTTTTTTTTTATAGTATGAAACTTAATATTAAGGTGACAACCATTTAAAATGGTTTGTGTAACATGGTATATGGTTTTATTCTAAGAAGAATTTCAATCAGACTGTATTCCAATATTAAAAGCAACTTTTTTGAGGATTTCAATGTATTCAGCAGTCAGAGCAGCTACAAACTATTTTAATTGCCACTCCAAAATGGGAAAAACAAAAACCTCATAAAAGAATAGAAAATAACATCTCATTATCTCTTTTCCAAGTCAATCTCAAATAAAAACAACCAATGCATAGACTTGGGTCCTTGCTTTTGTTTTGTGACTATTCAACATAGTAAATTTTGTCATTTTCTTGATATGTTGTAAAATCTTCAATAATTGTCAAAGATGTAGAACTTCTTTTAATAAATCAATCAAACATGCATGACAAGTGTTTATGCATCCAACATTTTCTGGATCATTGGTAACCTGTGGATATTTTCTCTAGATAAATTCTCCTTGTGTCACAAGGCCCAGGTCACTCACATTCACTTCAGTGACAGTCCCTTTGGTAATAACATGCAAAGTTGTATATAACCAATAGCTATTTCTCAATTGATAAGTGGTAAGAAGATAGGAACAAACAGTATTCAGAAGGAAAATTGCAAACTATTAGGAACCACATGAAAGAAAACTGAAAATCACTACTAATAAGAGAACTTAAAGTAAAAGCTATCCTGATGTTTGACCTCAAACCCTGACATTTGTCAAAGATGACAAAAGAAGGCAATATCCAATGTTGGAGTGGTTATGAGGCATTGAATATATGGTTTGTTAGTGGAACTGTGGATTGGCACAAAAATTTTGGAAAACAATTTGGAATTATGCAAATAAAGTGCCTTCAATATCCTTTCCATACCCTTTGATTTGGAGATTTCATTATCAAATTGATAACTCTAAAGAGGCCATTGAGAGTTAGAAATTCCTATATACACAAAAATATCTAAAGTAGTATATTTTGTGTTAACAAAGAACTGGAAACAAAAAAAATAGAAAAGCCTACTACTTCTACAACTTCTGTTTCTCCTATTTCCTCTACTGCTACTGATATAGCTAACATAAATCATTTGCATTTCTGTATCCTCCCAACAAATTCCATCAACAACAGATTGAAAAATAAATTCTATTTAATGTAATTGTAGACAATATAAAACTCTTGAGATTCTACCTGCCAAGTCAAAGCCAGGGAAAGTATGAATACAATTGAAAGAAAAATTTTAAACAAATAAAAACATCTCAAGAAGTGGAGAAATATTAACTTTTCTTGTGTAGGCCTGAGAAAATATAATAAAAAATGATAATTCTATCTAACTTAATTTTTAATTCAGTGGCATATCAATTAATCTACTAAATTATTTTATAGAGCTAGAAAAATAATAACAAAACTCATATAGAAAAAAGGCCAAGAACATGAAGGGAGTCAATGAAAACAAATGTGAAGGAAGGTGGCCCAGCAGTACCAAATTTCACACTATGTTATAAAGCATTAATCATCAAAACAATCTGATACTTGTTAAGAAATATGGTTGTAGATCAATGAATACTGATACAGAATACATAGGGTCAAATATCCATACTAACCTAGCATTTGATAAAATCATAGATCCGAACTTTGGGACAAGCTCTCAGCATTTGACGAAAAAATGCTGGGAAAACTTGAAAGCAATTTGGCAGAAACTCAGCATAGACCAACATCTCATACTGCATATCAAGATAAGATAAAAATGGATAAATGATTTAAACATGAAGGCAATATCATAGGTAAATTAGAGAAGCATGGAGAAATCTGTCTTATATTTGGATAATGGAAGTGTTGATGACCAGAGAAGAGATAGAGAGGATCTCAAGAGATAAAACGGATTATTTTATTACATGAAATTAAAAAGCTTTTGCATAAACAAAAGTAATCTATCCAAAATAAAAAGGGAAACAGGAAACTAAGGGGAAAATACAATAGGTTTCTCTGATAAGGCTTCATTTCTCAAATGTACAGGGTACTGAGTCAAAGCTATAAAAACAAAATATAAGCCATTCTTTAATAATTGGACAAAGGATATGAACAAGAAATTTTCAGAAAAAAGAAATCAAAGCTCTCAATCATCACACAAAAACAAGGTTCTGAGTCACTACTGATTAAATAAATGACAATTAAAACAACTCTGAGGTGCTACCACTCACCTATCATATTCACTAACATGTTAGAAAAGGAAGATTACCAATACTGGAAGAGATGAAGGAATTGGAACACTAATGTGCTGTTGGTGGAGAGTTGAACTAATCCAACCATTCTGGAGAGCAATTTGGAAGTATTCCCAAACAGCTGTAAAACTGTGCATACACTTTTACTCAGTAATATTGCTACTACAAATGTATACCATTTAAATCAAAGACAAGAAAAATGAATTGCATAAATATTTATAGCAGCATCTTTTATGGTGGCAAAGAGTTGGACATTAAGAATATGACCAGCAATTTGGGAATGGCTTTATAAGTTGTTATAAATGATTGTGATGGCATACTATTGTGTTATAGCTAATGATGAGGGAATGGTATCAGAAAAAAAAAACATGAGAAGACTTAAATAAACTGATGCAAAGTTATGTGAGTATAACCAAGAAAACACTTTACACAGTAACAGCAATATTGCTAGAATAATAAACTGGAAACAAACTTAGCTACCCTGCTCAAGACAATGGTCCAAAACAATTCCAAAAGATCTATGATAAAAAATACTGTCTTCCTCAAAAGAGAGAGTGAACTCTGAGTGCAGACTGAATTTTTTTTTACTTTCATCATGTTTTTATTTTGTGTGAGTGTGTGTGTGTTTCTTTTGAAATATGACTAATATGGAGATACGTTTTATATGACTTAATATGTGTAATTGATATCACATTGCTTTTTTTTTTCCTCAAGGGGTGGGACAGCTACAGGAGAGAAAGAATTGAAACTCAAAATTTTTAAAAAAGTTAAAAAAATATATGTAATTGGAAAATAACAAAATAGATAAAATATGTTTTAAAATGAAATAAAATGAAAAAATGAAAAAAAAATTCACAACAAAATTCCCCCAAAATACATTTTCAGAACTTAATATGTACACTCAACTTCATTTGATTGGAACCTCCTAATTCATTATAGATTTTTTACTACATCTTAATCTTCTATGACTAAGACTTTTATATAAGGTGTGATGTTTCCAAGGTGGTCTTTCAAATACTTATCATTAATACTTATATTCAAGATATATAAACATCCCATATAGCATTGAATATTGATGTCTTTGGCCTAACAATAACACTAAGTTCATCAAATTCTTTCTTTGCCTCTTAAATGAATGCATGTAACCATGATTATATTGCCCTACAAATTCCTTTTAATTTCACTTTTTAGGAAAAATTTCAACTTGTGATTTTTTTTCTACTTCTTTAGCAGTGTCTCCACTTGTGGACCATTGAACCAGTCTCTCCTATTTGGAGTACCAAGAGCCATGTTAAAGTTTATAGAAAGTCTTAATCTTGTGTTTCTTCCTATCAGATTTGCCAACATGACAGAACAGGAATATGATAAATGTTATTGGGCTGTATCCTAAAGAGATCATAAAAATGGGAAAAGGACCTACATATGCAAAAATATTCATAGCAGCTTTTTCTGTGGTGGCAAAGAATTGGAAATTGGGAGGATGCCCATCAATTGGGGAATGGATATACAAGCTGTGGTACATGAATATAATGGAATACTATTGTGCTATAAGAAATGATGAGCAGACTTCAGAAAAACCTGTAAATACTAGTATGTACTGATACTGAGTGAAGTGAGCAGAACCAGGAGAATGTTGTACACAATAACAGCCATGTGGTGTGATAACTAATGTTGATAGACTTAGCCCTTCTCATCAATGCAAGGATCTAAAACATCTCCAGAGGTCTCATGATGGAAAATGCTATTCACATCCAAAGAAAGAACTATGGAAATTGAATGCAGATGAAAGCATAATGTTTGCTTTTTTTCTTGTGTTTTGTTTTGTTTCCTCTTTCTGGTGGGTCCTTTTATTGGTTCAAATTCTTCCTTACAACATCACTAATATGAAAGTATATTTAATAGGAATGTATATGTATAGCCTATATCAGATTGTGTGCTGTGTTAGGGAGAGAGGAGGAGAAATAAGGGGAGAAAAATTTTAAAACTCAAAAGCTTGTGGAAGTGATCATTGATAAATCAAAATTAATTAATAAAAAACCTAAAATATTATGTTTCTTATAACTTCTTTTTCTCATTTTCTCTATTCTTTCCCTATCACTGAAAAGGTGGAATGGGGCCACATAGGACTAAGAGACATTTTTCTTTGCTTCATTCAAGGTTATGGCAAAAGAATTTATTGCCAAGGGTTCAAACTCCTAGTAATGAGGACCTTTCCATACTTAGCTGATTAATGAAAATTTATGGGTTTTGATATTGGAAACTCAAAACCTTTCTAACATGAAAAAAAAAAATTTGCTTTATTTTCCACTGCCATATAGTTTAGCAACTAGTCACCTCCATGGAATGACAAAGCTTTAGGGGAAGAGTAGAGTTAAAAAAAACCCTATGTATCATGCTTTACATTTATACAACCATTCCAAATTATGAGATGGTTATCCTACTTCTAGGTTTTTGTTTATGTGCTTTTTTCCTTTCCAATTGTAACTAATTCTATTACTTTTATATTTGAATAAATTTCTGTTTGTTTTGAAAATGTTTTATTGAATTTTTTAATGATGTAAATTTCCCTAAATGTACTCTCCTAATAACAGAACAATCATAATTTACAAATGACAAAAATAAAAGAAAAAAAAATAGGAAGAATTGATTAAAAGCAGAGAAAAATTTATCGATACATCAAAAACTTTTGCAATATATGCACTATACCAGTAATGGATCTCCCAGCAGCACAAAGAGTGGAGTGTGGTGCCATCTCATATAACTTAGGGCTGTGTTTATTCTTTTTTTTTTTTTATTTCTGCAATGTTCCCTTAAATTTGTTTTGTGGTAGTTATTCTTTCTTCCATTCACCTCATTGTAGTCAGTGTCCACATAATTTTTTTTTAAATCAACTTAACTCATATATCCTCTGGTGCATTTGGTGTTTTTTTTTTTTTTGTTTTTTTTTTTTTTTTTTTTTATGAATCACTTCCTTGAGGTAACTCCCTTATAATGTAATCTTGGTGTCAAAGCATGTGGTCATTTTACTTTTTTTTTTTTAATTTGCACAAATGCAAATTCCTTTTTAAAAAGGCTGTGCTGATTTACAATTGACTAATAATGTACTGTTCTTTTTATCTTCCCACACAATTCCTCCACCATTGACTACTCCCCTCTTTCATAATTTTATCTGATGGGCTCAATAGCAAGTGAAACCTCAGGTTTATTTTAATTTGCAGTTTTCTTATTGATACTTTCTTTATATAGTCTTCTTTGTCGTGAAATATCTGGTAAATTCAATAATTTTTTCTTTCTCTTTCTCTTTCACTCACTTACTTATTCCTCTTGCTTTGATGTAGAATCTCCTGAAGGCTGGAACTCAGAGCTGTCTCAGACTCCTCCCACAGCAGGAAATTAACTTTTTACCTGCAACAGTTTTTACCTCAAACCATTTTAGGGGAATAGAATTAATTTTAAATGGATAAATGAATATTCCTTTTCTGAGAGGCTTGGTTCAACCCCATATAAATCATTGTTCCCTACACTAGTCCCTTCTTTTCTTTAGTTCTTTGGTTTATCAGTAACAAGCTGAAGATCCAGTCAGTGAGTTCTTCCATTTTCTTTTCCTTTTCCTCTTTATTAAGAGCAGTGGTAGAATTGAAATTTGTTGTTTGTTATAAGACAGTGATGTGGGCAAGGCAGGGTAGGATAAAGCAAAGCAAAGACTTTAATAATCACAAGGAAATTGCTACATAATCTCCTCGAAGGCATGGACTATCATTTGTCTCTTTGTATTCTCAACAGTTTAGCACAGTGCCTGGAACACAGTAGACACTTAATAAACGTTATTGAACATTTATTAAATGAATGTATTTAACATCACAAATGGTTGGGTTCTATATTACTACTATAGCCCAAATCCCAAAGACCATTGGTATGGTATTCTCTCAGTCTTGGTAGAGATCAGTGCCCTATGCTTCTAGATTCTTCTGGTTCTGCATGCAGCTCCTTTCATGCCTTCTTCTTACAGTCTTTCAGCAATCTGAAGTATATGCAAAAATGGGACATTGAATTCCATTAATAAAAAGTGTCATATTCCAGTAAGTTCTGGAACCAAGAAATATAATGTCCTTCCAGAGACAGAGGCTATTGGAGGAGGTTGTAGTGAATGAGCTTTTTAGAAATAAGAGATTAGCCATTTCTGATATTAATTCATTAGATTTCCTTGTTATTCTTGATGTTATGGCCTGTGGAGGTAGCTGCAAATACTTTACCTTTTGTTCATATTTCTTGCTTTGGGAAGTTTTGAAAGTTCTTAAGGACTGTGAAAATGTTCCTAACCCTCAATTATTGGTAATTTAGCATATGTTTATTAGATTTAAAAAATACTCTCAAGATATAGTTCTACCTGATATTATTGGGACAACATCCAAATTTTTGAGTACCTTTTACTGTTAACAGGCTACTCTTTAAAACAGTTTTGTAAGACACAACTGTACTATGAATGGTTAACTTTTTTTTCATAACCCTGCCAGTATTGGATTTTATTGCTTTTTTATATATCTTATCCAGTTTGAAGATGAGGTGGTACTTTAACATTATTTTAATTTATGTCTCTTTGATTATTAGTAGAGTTGAATATTGTAGAAATTGTAATAAACGAGAAAAAGACCAAGAGAATATCAAAAGGAATGATAAAGGTAAAATATTGTTTTTCAGTAACATGACAATGCATCTACAAAGCTCTGCTTTTAAACCCCCACACAAGTGGATACAATATGTGAATGTACCTAAATTTGGCTTTACCATTTTCTTATTTAGTATAAAAATATTAAAAGAGGAAGAAATTCCATTTACAACAACACAAATTGACAGCTATTTCATAATTAAACTTAAATTCTTGTCATTTTAAATTAACAAAAACATCTTCTTAAACCAACCAAAAATTCCAATTGATCTGTGGTCTTTCTGTGTAGCTCTTCATATGCTTCCTGATTTGTTTTATTCCACTGATTTGCTAAAATATTAACAGATAGCACAGTAATATCAGAAATATCTTTTCACTATTCCATAATAAATATGTTGGCTTTATTCCTTCTTTTTCACAAAGTGCACCGATAAATAAGTACTTATTTTTGTCCCATCTGTATTTAGACATGAAGCTTAGGGGAAAGCCCCTTCCTTCGTGCCAGATGACCAGGCAAGAAAACAAGGAATAATAGTGAACAATAATGATAATATATTATGAATACTGAAATAAGGGTTAAAGGTTCAAAATGCCATAGGAGTTAAAGGAAGAAAATGATAAGTATGTGTCAGATTAACAAAAAAGTTTCAAATCCATGCTCACTTAGCTACCAAATTAATCTTCCTTAAGTGCAGGTATAACCATGGCATTCAAATCCCTTGAGATTATTCAGTGAACTCCAATGTCTGCCTATTACCCCAAGAATCTAACATAAAACCCTCTCTTTTTTAAAGCCTCTCACAACTTGGCCCCTCTCTACCTTTATAGTCTTCTTATAAACTTATTTTCCTTCACTTACTCTGTGATCCAGTGAAACTGGCCTCCTTACTCTACCTCTCACAGGATACTCTGAGGAAGTGAGGGGACTGGGATGGATTGATAACTTAAGGAGAGGTCACATAGGGTTCTAAATGCCAAGATAATTGTAGACATGGCATAGCAGGTAATAGAAAGCAGCTTTTTTTTTTTATGCAGGAGGGTTACATGTCTTTACATATTCTCATAAAATTAGAGTGAATACTCTATAAAGAGTACATTTGAGTGAAGAGAGTTTGGAATCCACATGATTAGCTGGGAGACTATTAGAAGAATTCAGATGTGAGGAGGTGAGACCTTGGAAAGGAACACAAAGCAGGAGGGGGGTCTATGAGATACTTCTACGAAAAAAAAAATCAATAGGACTTACTGACTAATGATGTATAGATAAGCTTCTTTATTTCTGTCTCTTAATGCTTTGCCTTCTTTCCGAATCTTACTTCCTTCCTCTGACAGAATATAATCATCCTTTTGGACTCCTTGGGAGAAAATAGTTCTGAGGTTTATGTAGTCTATGGCCCCTACCTTGCACCACAATACTGTTGTTCTTCCTCCCTATGGGCCTTAAATTCCACAACCACTATCCTTCCAGTTTTCATTTTCTGAACATTTTTACTTCCTCCTGCTATCTTCAATTTATCAAGAAAATGTCATATCAGTGCTTTCATTGGAAATTTCAAAGTTGTTAAATATAGCTGCTGCCATGAATGAACTATTTACCTACTGCATATAGTAGACAATCTGAAACATAGATCAAATGAAAACATTTTAAAAGCATGCAATTACCTGTCACTTTGAAATACACTATTTGCTTATAACTGACAATAGTGATTATTGGTAGGATGTCATTTGAAGAAAAACCCATGGGCAGACATTTTAGATTTAGATTAGGCGTGTACTCATGTTGTGGAATGGGCCTCTGCTTAATTATATTATAAATGGTGGTTACCAGGAATGTGTTCTCATGCTCCAAAGTTACGTTCTTGCACTTTTCAAGTCTCCATCTGAAGTGCATGTTAAATTTATAGTCTTGACATTTCCACTTCTCTTTAAATTACCTCTGTGACTAGCTATTCAAATGTGTGGATTTTTTCTAAAGCTCTATTGTTCTCTGCAGCTTTCTGCTATTAAGATGATCTTCCAGTTTGACACTTTTAAAGTGACAAAGACAGTAATTCCAGAAGGAATTGTACCTTAACAAGTGATCCAACATGCCTGCAAGGAAATATTGATCACTATGCAAAGAGGGACATGTTTTACACAGGGTATCCTTGTCTTAATAACTTTTTTGTCCTTCCCAAGTCTTTCATTTTTATACTTTTGAGTCAAAGTTACCATAATCACAAGACATTTATTAATGTAATTGCATAAAATAATTACTGAAATAATGATATAGATATAGTCTTTGCCCTCTAAGAAGGGATTATCTATTTCAGACAACTGTGAATTATCTTCAAGTCTTCCCTGTTCTTCTTCCCCTTGTCACTTAGTCCTGCTTTCTAACACTTTTTGTATTTATTATTATTATTTTGTAGACTCAAATTAACTCTGCAGACGATATTAATAGCCTCCTAGCCAGCTGCCTCCATCTCTTTTTGTTCTAATTTATCATATGTCCTGGCACCAAACTAATATGCTAAAAAGATTGTTTTTTAAATAACATCACTATCCTGCTTAGGAACTTGATTTACATTTTTTTTTAACCAGGTAAATCAGTACCAACTCCACTGCTTTAATGACCACTGGATTCTGGTGTGGTAGGTAGTTCGCCCAGTGAATAGAGTGCTGGTCCTGGAGTCAGGGAGATCCAAGTTCAAAGCTGGTCTTGGACACTTACCATCTGTGTGTATCCCAGGGCAAATCATTTAACCCTGTTTGCCTTAGTTTCCTCATCTGTAAAATGATCTGGAGAAAGAAATGACCAACTATTCCAGAATGTTTGCCAAGAAAACCCCAAATGACTTCCTGTAGAGTTGGACATGACTAAAGTGATTGAATAGGAACAACAACAATAGTATTCTGCTGTGAGGTAGATAGCACACTGGATATGGAGTCAGAAAATCTTGTTTCCATTTGAATTTCTGCTAAGAAGTTGAGCAAGTCACTAAACCAAATCTTTCTTAATCAGCTGTATAATGGGAAAGTTGTGCTAAATGATATCCCCAGGCTCTTATATATTAAATTCAACAATTTCTATTAAGTTTTATTTTGCTATATTTATCCCATTGGTCCCATCAGTTGACAGAGTTTTTAGATTTTGATTCTATCATACATTTTAGCTAACTTTTCCAATTTTTTAAAAAATTCTAACAATATTACATCTATTTTCATATCATTGATAAATATTTTGGACAGAAAAAGACCAAGAACAGAACCATCTATGTCAATATGAACACATTTGTTTCACTCCTTGGGTTTAGACATACAAAAAGTTTCTAATCACCATGTTATTTCCCAGGATACATCTCTTCATATTGTCTGCTTAGGTATCATAAGAGACATCATCAAATGTCATTACAAAACAGAACTATGCCATCTATCTATCTATCTATCTATCTATCTATCTATCTATCTATCTACATACATACATACATACACATAAAAATTACTGAGCTACTAGTCTATTAACTTTGTCAAAAAAAAATACTGACATTATAATATGGCTTATTTTCTTTCTTAAAATTTACTCCCTGCTAGTGATCATTGTCATCCTTTCTAAGTACTCACAAAGCATCCTTTTAGTAGTTCATGTTAGAATTTTTCCAGCAATTGATAATAAGTTTGCATTTCAAAGTAATCACCCTCTTCTCTTTTGGAATAAGAGGGAAACATTCTGCAGTTTCTAATCCAAGGACACTTGGATTGTTGAAAATTTTTCAAAGATCTCAAATAGTAGTTCAATAATCTCAGCCTCTTATTCTCTTAGTACCCTACAATGTGATTATTTTAAGGCTACTTTCTTGAATTCATATAAGGGCAATAGGTGCTCTATTCTCTTGCCTTATATATATGATTGGATTTCAATTCCTATTTAAATATTTGTTCTGGTCTCAATCTAAAGATTAACCTGTATCAATAATTATTATATTATAACATTATGGCAGAATCAGTATTCAACTGCCCTTTTCTTTATATTTTTTTTTTCCTTAGGCAATTGGGGTCAAGTGATTTGCCCAGGGTCATACAGCTAGTAAGTGTCAAATGTTTGGTCTGAGGCAGGATTTGAACTCAGGTCATCCTGACTTCAGGGACAGTGCTCTATCCACTGCAACACCTAGCTGCACCTTTCTTTACACTTTAAAAGAAAACTT
The DNA here is from genome assembly GCF_003287225.1 of Phascolarctos cinereus. NCBI lineage: Eukaryota > Metazoa > Chordata > Mammalia > Diprotodontia > Phascolarctidae > Phascolarctos > Phascolarctos cinereus. The sequence goes on from NW_027556098.1 coordinate 287,527,579, forward strand.
TTGAACTGACAAGGAAGACCCTATTAACTTCAGAAATTTACCACCTCATTCAAGTTACATGATTCATAGTTTCTCCCTTTTCCAAGACTTGGCCTGTTTCTTGCCAATGATTAGATATAGAGAGTATTGTTCCCTTACCCTTCAAAAAACCTTAAAGGCAAGGATTCATTCATTCATTCATTCATTCATTCATTCATTCATTCATTCATTTATTTATTTGTTTGTTTGCTTTTCCAATTATTTATTTATGTATTTATGTATTTATGTATTTATGCATTTATGTATTTATTTATTTATTTATTTATTTATTATTTTTGGGCTAGGCAATGGGGTTAAGTGACTTGCCCAGGGACACATATCTAGTAAGTACTATGTGTCTGAGACCACGTTTGAACTCAGGTCCTCCTGAATCCAGGGCCAGTGCTCTATCCACTGTGCCACCTAGCTGCCCCAAGGCGAAGATTAAAAAGATTGAAAATTGAAACCATATTAATAATCAGGGACTTGCACTAAGTCATCTCTAAGGCCCTTTATAACTTTAAAATCCCTCTTCACTTAAGGGAAGAGAGTGAAGATTGTGTTCACATTTACTTGAAGAATGGAGACAGTATTCATTTGAGACAGAGTAGAGCTAGTTTATACCAGTAGCATAGCTTGCGTCCTATTAATTTAGGAAGTCTATATGGAGGAGGTGGCATTTCAGGAGAAGTTTGAACAAAAATAATTTTTATTTGTACAGTGCTTTTTGATGGAAAAAAAAAGCAAACTCTGGAGAGTAGATAGTGTAAACATATTATTCCCACTTTACCAAAGAGAAAATTGAGTTTAGAGTGTTTAGGTGATAAAATTTGTTTACATATTCACTTAGCTAGAAAGTGTTAGATCCAGGACATGAAAATAAATCCAGAGCTCTTCCTATTATATTGTTCTGCTTTTCAATGATAGATGATGAATATGTTTCCTGAGGAAGGATGATTTATGGAATTATTTTGAAGATGAAGAAGATCGCTTTGTAGACTGGAGCTAGAGGAACATCCAAATATATGGTACGTTTTTGAAAATGGCTAAGCAGCAGAAATAAGAGGAAAACAGGTACAAGATTCCAGTAGGCAAGTCTGAAATGAATGGAAGAGTTATATCAGGCCCAGAAAGAATTGGTAGAAACAAAATATTCTAGTATGGCCAGTGGAACACATGATCATAAGGGTAATGAGAAGACTCTTCAGATGGGAAATAGTTGAGGCAATGAAGATAGCTTCCAACCCATTTTGAGAACTGACATTCTTGAAGGTAGGAATACTATCAAAGAAGAGGTGTTAATAACCTAGGGAGATTTTCAGGCAGACCTGTATTAAAGTAGTTCCTCCTGGAATGGCGAAAATTGCAAGTATGGAAAATGTTGGAAAAAAAGAGAAGACAAGAAGAAAGATAAGATATGGTAAAAGGATTAAAGACAGAAATGTTTTTGTAAAAGTATTTGTAGCATGAGCTATCAGGAAAAGTGGTGATGCTTCTTAGTTCTTTAGCAGGAAGGGATTATTTTTCATGTATGATTAGACTTCATAGCTATTGATGTCCTTTATAAGACTGAAAATTCCGTGGTTCTGTGGCTTTGTTAATGTCCAGTATGGTGGAGGATACAAAGGAAAGAGCAGCTTGACTTCAGAAAGCTCATGCTGTTTTTGAAGCTATGCAAGAAAAATACGTGGAAAAGATTTAGTTTTCCTATTTCCTATTTCCATAACCCTCTTCTTACCTTCAAGTATCTGAATGAGGGACATAGGTCAAAACTTGGCTTTAGTGGCCCTGTAGAGAGTTGTATTTACTTTACCCTGACGTTACTCTGGTCTGAGGAAATTGTCAATATTATTACAGTTTTCTGTGTTTTCCACTGGTATGATATTGATTTAACTGACAGCTTTTCCTTTTCCTCTTAATAAGAAAGAACAGGATTGTTACATGAACTAGATGGTTTATACATAGAGATGGCATAAAGGGTCAGGAAGGAGACTCAGAGATGAGAGATGCAGTGTTTACTCTATAGATTAACCTATTTAGCGCTCTAAATGCAGCTCCCTGCCGAGTTTCACATGGAGATAACAGTATTGGATGTTATCTCAGACAACGTCCCTGGAGTATGCTTCTACCAGTATGTTTGTAGAGATATTTCCTAATTTATTTGCAGTCCTTATATGTGAACAGACATTTGGCAATGGACAGTGGTTTCAGAATTTCCCTTTCTTCTAGGGATTTCATTACCTAGGATGGCCTGTCCTTGTCACCCACCACTCATTCTTATTTTTTGCTACTTTGGGGAGGCCCAGATAGGGCTTACTGGTAGATATGGGGTGGTGGTAAGAATAGAGAAAGATGACAAAAGGGTAGAATACTGCTACTTCTTACCTCTACCCTAAACAGCTATAGATTTTTCCTACTCAAGCATTGAAAATATTCAGAGAACCTTTCTCCTGTCTTTACTTTTCCCTCCCAAAAATATTTCATGCTGTTTTTAAGTCTTGAATTCTTCCAGTCCCAGCTCAGGTGAAAATATTCCTAGGATGATTTAAATATGTATGACTTCTAAAATGGAGTTAGATATTACTTTAGTCCTTTGTGTGTATAATTCTTCATTAGCACCTGACAGAACACACTGCTTAATTTTTATTCAACTGTCTTCAACAAATATTTTAAGTACATAATTTGTAATCAAGGGATCATGCTAGGCCTTCGGGGGAAAAAGATAAATACAGTTCCTGACCTCAAAGAACTTTTATACTACCTGGATAATACAGCAAGAAAATATCACAAGGAAATTTGATGAGAAGGTGGGGTGGGGCAGGGAAATAAGGAAGTCTTTACACAGTAGGTGGAACCTGAGTAGACCCTTAAAAATAGGTGTGACTTTGAAGAATAAATATAATTTGAGATCCATTAATAGAAATATAGTGAGTAGAATTGAAAAGAAGATGGTCTTATTCTATGCTCCTTTTGTTAGATCACATATGGAGTGTTGTATTTAGTTTAGGTCATTAAATTTAAAGGCCACAAAAAGTGGAGTATGCCTTGTTTGGGTCATCAGAATAGTGAGGAGCCTGAAAATGAACACAAGCTATTACCGGGTGCTTGAGATTGCTCCAGTGTTAAAGAAACCATTCAACTAAATCTAAATCCAAAGCTTACCATATAGACTTCATCTCTTCATCTTATCCATGAGAATACTATTAGGGATTTTATTAAAAAAAAAAAGCTCAGCTGAAATCCATATTTACTTTTCCTATGTTATTTCCCTGATATGCCCATACTTTAGCAATCTCAAAAAATAAATCAGAATAGTCTTGAATGATCAGCACTTGATTATTTTAGAATAATTATTAAGTTTCTCTTTCAAAATGTTCATGAATCATTCATTTTGTCAGAAATAAGAGTCCGTCTCAATAGCTTACAGTTTGACATGCTCCTTTTGAAAATAAAAACATTGAGGTTTTCCCACAATTACCAAGATTTCATTAATGGAAAAGGAGAGAACTCTGTCATACTTTCAACTTCCTTCTTTCTCATCAAGTTAAAAACAAAGAACACTGCCTATCCTCTTTACCTTCTATTACTAAGTTGAGCAGAAGAATAACTCAATATTCTGAGTACAATCATGTAAATAAAGGCCATTAAACTGGATCAAAGAATGAGCCTGGAGTACAGAGTATTAGAGGAAGGTAAGTTTAAATGATTTTTTTTAATTCAATGATATACAAAAATCATTGCCAAGATAAGTCCAAGAGAGTTAATAAAATTTGAAAATCTTCAGATTGTAAAATTCCAACCTAAATAAATTTTGAGTTTTTTTTAACTTACAGTTAGCATCAATGTGTTGTCTTATTGAGGGAATCATGAGCTCTGATAAATATATTGATAAATTGAGAAGCACAATTGGTCAAGTACTGCAGAATTTCCCAAATAAAGAAGAACTATTTCAACCCAAACTTGTACAATACCACATATCAGGAATGGTTCAGAAATATACCGAAGTGATAGAGGAAAAACATGCCCGGGATCTTGCCTGATATGAGCACAATTAAAAACCTGTAGGCTCAAATTAAAAGTACATTTGGGAATAATGAAATATTCATCAAAGAAATGTGATAATGACTGTGACAAAAAGTGTGGTTTCATGTTAATGATTTAAAGGACATATGTCAAAATGTTGTGAATCCAATGCCAAATTAAGTAAAACAAATAATCGCAGAAAGACATTGCATATTAACTATTTTTAAGTGAGGTAGCAAAGTATATCCTAAGTCAATGAATTGTATATTTTGTCTGAATTATTTTTTTTTCATACTTGTGCTATATTTGGTCTGCTAAAGACCTGTGGAAATTGAGTAAATGGGGTCTTGACTATAAGGAATACTTACTGTACTCTTCATTATTTGGCATTACCCTGTGTTTCCAGGCATGACTCTTATTATTTCCTTTTCTTTACTCTATGCTACAATCTAAATTCCCTCATCATTCTGTTTTAGTTCTAACTTTCCCTTCCTTCAAAACTTTTTAGACATTATCTATATTTCTTAACTATAGTTCCCTGATACACCATATTATCTCTGTCTATTAAAGCCCTTAATGATTTCCCTTAATATATTTAAAATATATGCAAGGAGCCGTAAGGATGAGACTTCCTGTATGAAATTTTAGTAGGTACCCAAGTGGAAGCAAAATCTGTTGTTATAACTTGCATATAGCACTTTTTTTTTCAGATTTTATTAATTTATTTTTTTTAGTTTTCAACATTCACTTCCACAAGATGTTGAGTTCCAAATTTTTTCCCCATCTCATTCCTACCCCCAACACAAGATGATGTGTATTGTGAACACCCCTTCCCCTATTCTGCTCTCCCTTCTATCTCCCCCTGCTTCTATTATCACCTTCCCTTTCAATTTTCCTGTAGGGCATGATAAATTTCTATACCACATTTCCTGTATATCTTATTTCCCAGTTGCATGTGGAAACAATTTTTTAACATTTGTTTTTAAAACTTTTGGTTCCAAATTTTTGCCCTTCCTCCCTCCCCACCCTCATTGAGAAGGCAAGCAGCTCAATACAGGTTATACATGTGTAGTCATGCAAAACACTTCTATAGTTGTCATGTTGTGAAAAACTAACTATATTTCTCTTCATCCTATCCCACCCATTTCTATATTGAGCTCTGTCTTTTGACCCTGTCCCTCCTTAGAAGTATTTACTTCTGATAACCCCCTCCTCCAATCTCCCCTCCACTCTCTTATCCCCTTCACCCCATTGTCCTGTAGGGTAAGGTGGATTTCCATATGCAATTGAGTGTGTGTGGTATTAGCTTATTAAGCCAAATCCAGTAAGAATAAGATTGACTCATTCCCTCTCACCTTCCCCTACTTCCCCTCCACTGTAAAAGTCTTTTATTGTCTGTTTTATATGAGGTAATTTATCCCATTCTACCTCTCCCTTTCTCCTTCTCCCAGTATATTACCCTTTCACTCCTTAATTTTATTCTCCAGATATCACCCCTTCATCTTCAAATCAATTTGTGCCCTCTATTTATCTATCTATCTATATAAATATACATATAATTTTTTCCCTCCAACTACTGTAGTATGACAAAGGTCTCATGAGTTACAAGTATCCTCTATCCAAGCAGGAATGTAAACAGTTCAACCTTAATAAGTTCCTTATGATTTCTCTTTCCTGTGTACCTCTTCATGCTTCTCTTGAGTCTTAAATTTGAAGGTCAAATTTTCTATTCAGCTCTGGTCTTTTCATCAAGAAGGCTTAAAAGTCCTCTATTTCACTGAATATCCATTTTTTCCCCTGAAGGATTATACTCGGTTTTGCTGGATAGGTGATTCTTGGTTGTAATCCTATCTCCTTTGCCCTCTGGTATATTATATTCCAAGTCCTTAGGTCCCTTAATGTAGAAGCTGCTAAATCTTTTGTCATTCTGATTGTGTTTCCACAATACTTGAATTGTTTCTTTCTGGTTGCTTGCAGTATTTTCTCCTTGACCTGGGAACTCTGGAATTTGGCAACAATATTCCTAGGAGTTTTCCTTTTGGGATCTCTTTCAGGAGGTGATCAGTGGATTCTTTCAATTTCTATTTTGCCCCTGGTTCTAAAATATCAGGGCAGTTTTCCTTGATAATTTCTTGAAAGATGATGTCTAGGCTCTTTTTATGATCATGGCTTTCAGATAGTCCAATAATTTTAAAATTTAGTCTCCTGGACCTATTTTCCAGGGCAGTTGTTTCACATTGTTTTCTATTTTTTCATTCTTTTGGTTTTGTTTTACACTGTCTTGATTTCTCATAAAGTCACTAGCTTCTACTCATATACCCTTGACCAAAGAACTGTACCCCTCTATCGGGGAAGGTCTTCCTCATTGACCGAGCCTACAGCTTCAGGAGGGATGCACATGGAGTGGTGAGGGAGGAAGGGGACACCCGCCTAGCCAGCCAGATCAGCCAAATCAACCCTGGTGATCAATGGGGTGACAGATGTTGCTCCAAATTGTTATTGATTAGAGAAATGCAAATCAAAACAACTCTGAGGTACCACATCACACCTATGAGATTGGCCAACATGACAAAACAGGAAAATGATAAATGTTGGAGAAGATGTGGGAAAATTGGAACACTAATACATTGTTGTTGGAGTCGTGAAATGATCCAAACATTTTGGAGAACAATTTGGAACTATCCCCAAAGGGCTACAAAAATGTTCATGCCCTTTTATCCAGCAATAGCACTTCTAGGGCTATATCCCAAAGAGATGAAACAAATGGGGAAATGACCCACATGTACAAAAATATTCATAGCAGATCTTTCTGTGGTGGCAAAGAATTGGAAATTGAGAGGATGCACATCAGTTGTGGAATGGCTAAGCAAGTTGTGGTATATGAATGTAATGGAATACTACTGTACTATAAGAAATGATGAACAGGCTGACTTCAGAAAAACCTGGAAAGACTTATATGGTCTGACGCTGAGTGAAGTGAGCAGAACCAAGAGGACTTTGTAGACAATAACAGCCATGTTATGCAATGACTAATATTGTTAAACTGAACCCTTCTCAGCATTACGAGGATCTAAGACATCTTCAGAGGCCTTGGGATGGAAAATGCTGTCCACATCCAAAGAAAGAACTATGGAAGTCGAATCACTGTCACATATTTTTGCCTTCTGTTGAGTTTTGTTTCATCTTTCTGATGGTTCCTCCTATTGGTTTTAATTTTTACTTACAACTTCACTAATGTGAAAATATGTTTCATGGGTATGTAAATGTAAAGCCTATATCAGATTGTGCACCATCTTGGGAGGAAGGGGGAGAAAAATTTTCAACTCAAAAGCATATGGAAGTGATTGTTGATAAATCAAAATAAATTAATAAAATTTAAAAAAATATAAAGTCATTAGCTTCGAATTTTTCCATTCTAATTTTTAAGGTAGTGTTTTCTTCAGTTGAGTTTTTGGACTTCCTTTTCCATTTGGCAAATTCTTGTTTTGAAGACATTCTTCCCCTCATTGACTTTTTGGACCTCTTTTGTCATTTGTGTTAGACTATTTTTTAAGGTGTTATTTTTTTCAATATTTTTTAGGTCTCCTTTAGCAGGTATTGACTTGTTTTTCATTATTTTCTTGCATCACTCTCATTTCTATTCCCAATATTTCCTCTGCTTCTTTTCCTTGCTTCTAAAAATCCTTTTTGAGCTCTTCCATGGCCTAGGACTGATTCATATTTTTTCTTGGAGGCTTTGAATGTAGGAGCTTTGACTTTGTTGTCTTCTGGTTGTATGTTTTGATCTTCTTTGTCACTAAAGGTAGATTCTATGGTCTTTTTTGTGTAGTTTGCTCATGATCCAAGTAAATTATTTGTGTTACAAACTCTTTGTTAATGTAGGGGTCTGTTTCCAGTGTGGAGATTGTACTATCCCAAGCTTCAGGAGTTTTGTGCAGCTATTTTCAGAAATACTTCTAGGGACCTATAAATTTTCAGTTCTTTCAAGGTGCTATGATCAAGGGTGAGGTGTTTACTCCTTTCCAGGCCTGTTCTCTGGTATGTGAGTGACCACAAGCACTCTTTTCTGCCTTGGAATTCACTGCCACTACAAGCTCCACATGCCAGTGCTCCTTCTCACCCCAGGACTGCCACCCAAAATTGTGACCCAGATCTAAGCAGGGGAAAACCAAGAGAATCATGTCTCAGGACCAGTAAAGAGATCCCTGAAATCCCTCTCTGATTAGCCACTGGGTCCCCCCTCAGTCAGTGAGCCAGAAGCTCCAGAAGAGCCACAGACCTGGAGCTATGCCAGGAATGAGTTTCATTCTTACCACAGTCACAACCTTTACCCACCGACCTTCTAAGTTTTCTTTGGCATTTGTGTGTTGAGAAGTCTTGAAAACATCACAGCTGCCTGTGATTCAGTTCTCTGAGGCTTGCTCCTGGTTTTCTCAGGCCTGTTTTGCCTGCTGGCTGAAGCTAAATTGCATTCTTTTCCCAGACTGGAGTGATAGACCTTTCTAATCAACCATCCAGGTTGTCTTGATTTGGAAATTTATTTCACTGTGTCTTTTTGTGGGTTCTTCTGCTTTAGAATTTGTTTAGAATCATTTTTACAAGTATTTGAAGTGGTTTGGGGGAGAGCTCAACAAGTCACTGCTTTTACCCTGCCATGTTGGCTCTGCCCCCAAAATACAGCACAGTTTACCTATCCAAAATTATAAGTTGTATTGGAAAGCACTCCTGATTTGGAGTGAGAAGATCAGGATTAAAATCTTACTTCTCTCATTCATTACCTATGTGAACTTGGGGAAGTCACAGCCTTTCCAAATTTCATTTTTCTCAAGTATAAAATGAGGGTTTCATTGTATGGCCTGTAAGACTCCTTCCAGTTATAGATTTATAGTACAGTCATCATGTACTACAATGTGAATTTGGATGAATAACCTAAAGAGTTTGTTCCTTTACTATACAAACCTATGAAAGTCTATACAAATTGTTAAGCTGGAATTAGAGTTGAAAAAGATAAGGTGACACAAATTTTCTTATTGCAAATAAGGAAATTGCAAAATTTTAATAGCATCCAAGTTTCAGAAAAAATTAAAGGTCTGTCTTTTAAAATACATTTTACTGATGTATATGGCAGCCAAACATGGAATACTATAGTCTGCAAAAAAATTTTAAAACGGACATTACAAAAAATGAAACAAGAATGTATATGGTGGTTATGAAAATTCTGTAAAACATCGATAAAAAGAAAAATCAGCCATTCAACAAGCATTTACAATGTTCCTGCAATTTCCCAAGCACCAAGGATTCAAATACAATCAATGAAGTAATCACTCAATTCAAGGACCTTAACCTCTAAATGAAAAGAAAACATTTTATTTATCAAAGTATGTTTATATATCACATACATATACACACACATATATAGAAACATATGTTTCATTGTACATATATGTGTGCATATGAATATATATATATATATATAGTATGCAAATATAGTATAAATACAAGTATTATGTAGTTAAAGAAAAAAGTAGTTTGAAAGAGATGTTACTAGTAGTTGAGTATATCAAGAAAGGCTTCATGCAGAAGGTGGTATATAATGTATATCTTTAAGGAAGAGAGGAATACTTAGAAGTAGAGTTAAGAAGGTAATGCCTTTAACAAGGAGAGGGGTAGTTCAGAGGCCCATGGATATCATGGAAAGGCTAGATATCTGAGCATAGGAGGAAGGGAAATGTTAAATAATGCTGGAAGGATAGTTTAGGGATGTGGAGAGCTTTAAAAGTTAGAACAAATTATCAGTGAAGCTTTGAATTGGTCCAGGCATTCTGAAAAACAATTTGTATCTATGCCCCCAAATTCACCAGACTGTGCATCATCTTTCACATAGCAATTACACTATGAGGCTAATATGCCAAAGAGATTAAATTAAGATCAAAAAGACCTATGCACAAGAAAATATTTATAGCACATTTTCTGGAGTAGCAATGAACTGGAAGCTAAGGAGGTGCCTTAAATTGGGGAATGAATGACTGAACAAATTAAATTATGCAAGTACAATGATATGGTATTGCTAAATAAAAATGATGAAAGGAATGGTTTCAGAGAAACCTGGAAGGTCATGTATGAATTGCTGTATACTGAAGTTAGCAGGATCAGGAGAAAAAATTAAACAGTAATAACAACATTACCAATATAAACAACTCTGATAACTCTGACTTAAAGAAGACTTAACTCTGATCAGTACTATGATCAACTATGCTGTGAGAGAACATATTGTGAACCATGTTATCTACTTCCTGACATAGATATAATGATCTCAAGAGGCAGAATTTAATATAATTCAACATTGTCAATATAGGGATTTTTAAAAATTTCCTATCTGTATTTAATAAAGGTTTTCTTTTCCCCCCTTTTTCCCCTTCCCTTGTACCATGGACACGGAGGTAGGAAAAAAAAAGTTTAGTAATTTTTAAAAATGTTAAAAAGTAAAGCAGAAGTCTTTATTTGGTTCTAGAGGCAATAAGGATCCACTGGAGTTTACTGAGTAAGGGAATATCATGGTTAGGTTCATAAAAATGTGAAATTTTGGAGATCAGCAGGGGTAAAGTATATCATGAAAAACATATGATAGAAAGAGAAGCTGGGCTAGTCATGCAGCAACAACAAGCAAAGAATAGCAAGCAGACTGCCATAGTTCTCCACTGTTACTCCACACTATCAGAGGAAATTGAAAAAGGTCTGTAGCATACTGGGTAGGATCCCTGAGGGTGACTTATGGGTGGACAAGGACATGATTCTTTCAGAATGGGCAGGCATGGATGATTTCCTATACTGCATTCATCTTCAGAGAGAACTTCCCAATCTATCAGATCACAGATCCATTTGGGCACTTCACCATCATTATATTATCTCAATTTTTAAAATAGCTATTTATAGCTTATCTCCCCTACAAAATTTTGAATTCTGCCCCCAGCATCTTGGGAATACATACAATATCTTGCAAATGATGGTTTCTTAGTAACAGCATATGGTTAATAATCAACAGTATTCTGGGGCTTTCCTCATTTTCCATAATTCTGGTCAATGTGAAAATGTGATAATCATAATAAAATTTAGATTTCTTAATCTGAGAGAGAATCTGTAAATCATTGATCTTTTTTTTTTTTGGCTGGAAATCCTGCAAACCAAGAGAAGGGGAATCGTAGTTGAAGAAAATGGCTTAGAGATTTATCAGCTGTGCATTCAATACTTACTCATAATTTGGATCTATCACTTGAGGACCCAAGCCTTAAACTGAAGATGTCTGTAATCCCAAGACATACAAATATTAGTGCAGAAACCCTTTCTATCCAGATTTGTTTTGTTCACCATTGCTCTGACAACACAGTCTTAAAAAATATTTTATAGTCCTTACACAAGCATTCCTTCTATTTTAAGTTGGGTCCCATAACCACTTAATAATCAATCTTCACTGGGTATGGGCTGAAGTTTGAGTAAGGTGCAGACATTTAGAACTCTGATACCCTTAGAATGTAATTTTAGGGAATATAAATGTATGCCAGGCTCAACCATCCTCATAACTTGATAAAGTGGGCCTGGGCACAGACCTGTAGAAACCATTCCGTGGCAGAATGTCAGACACAAAAATCAGAGTGTGGAGGCAATAAGAAAAATAGCAGATCAGCCCTGAAAAGTTTGATTTCTCAGGAAAAGAAGGTAATATATAATATGTTTTAATCTCAATACCTTACGTAATCAAAATCAGGACTCCTAAATATGATTTTTTTTTAAAATTAATTAATTAATTGATTGATTGATTAATTTTTAGTTTTTAACATTCAATTCCATAAGATTTTGAATTCTAAATTTTCCCTCCCTCCTTACTATCCTCCTTTCTGAAGGCAGCATGAAAAGGCTCTACATATGCATTCATATTAAACATATTTTCACATTAGTAACATGATTCATCTTGTTTCAACCTTTAACATAGGGGAAATATTGGCAAATGTGCTATTTGGCAGCGTCCAAAAGAGGCTCAGGGGAAAATCTTGATTGAAAACATTGCTTACTCTGCGTAAGGTAATCAGGGCAAGATTTCAAACATTATTAGGATTTTTTTCCATTGAATTCATGAAGAAGGTGAACTATGCCACTTAAGCTCATCCCTCTGAAGCTGGGATAAATTCTATCAGTCAGTCAATAAGTATTTATTAAGCACCTACTCATTACCTTAATCTTTGATAGATTGTGGTGATAGAAGTAGAAAAAAATGAAACAATACCAAAGCAATGAGTTTGTTTTCTAATGAAGAGATAAAAAATTGTGTGTGTATGTATATAAAAATGTATACATAAAAAGTAAATACACGATAATGTGGGAGAGAAAGTACTAGTTGTTTTTTTTTTTTTTTGGTGGGGAGTAGAACACGGAAGGCTTTATGCATCTTAAGGGAGTTAATTTTATGAGGCAGAGATAAGGAAAGATTACATTCCAGGCATTGGAGCTATGGAGTGTGAAGTTTCCAGGACAGGAGATGAAGTATTGTGTGTCAAAAATAGACAGCAATATACTTTGCCTGGAACACCAAATGAATGAGTGAGAATAACATCCAATGAGGCCAGAAAATAAGGTTGAACCCAGATTGTGTGGTCTCTTAAAAGGTAACATGATGTAGTACATATTTTCTCTAAAGGCAATCAGTACCTAGAGTTGATTGAATAGGGAAGTCACATAGTCAAGGGTGGGCTCAAAGAAAATTGCTTTGGCAACAGTCTGTAGACTTTGAGATAAGACAAAACAGGAGGTAATTGAAATAATCTGGGTGAGAGGTGATGAGGACCTTTACCACAGTGGGAGGTGCGTGAGTGGAGAAATGATGTTCTGTAAGTATAAATGGCAAAATCTGGCCACTGATTAGATATGTTCATCATTTAAGCTATCCTGCTTCACTCCCTCTTCCAGTCTGTTTCCTGTTAATTACATACATTTCTTGAAACTTCTCAGCTTCTACCTACTTCAGACTGCACCAGAGCTGATCCACCTTAGACATGGCCATCACCCATAACTTTTTTTGCCTCCAAGATCTTGAAATCTGAAGCACACAAGTTCTTATTCTTCTGTCTTTCCCACTGAGTCAAATCTCTTAAATCTACTCTGTTCCCTGATTCCTCTGTTTTTCCCTATTCTCCCAATCTTATCAGTCATTCCTTTCCTCCCTTCAAAATCTTAACCTAATAGTCATGCACTTCAGTAATGCACTCTCCTACATCTTTCTATCTCTTATCTCTTAGTTCTGCTCTGCAAATATGCTAGTATCTTTTTTTTTGTAGCAACTATTGACATTATATTTCATTATAACTCTCAATTTGCTAAATGCTGAAGGAGGAGGTCATTAAATTATGATGACTTCCTCCACCAGTCATTCATATTTCCTAACTTTAAGTGCGCCCTAATTGCAGTGCAGTAATCTGAATGCAAAACAACTTTCATTGGTTCCATATAATTCATCTTGTAGAACTGTTCCAAAATGCCTCCCCTTTCCAGAAATTAACTACTTTATCCAATATGCTTATGTCTCTCCACTGTCCCCATCTCCTAACCTGGAATAACACCTTTGTGACCAAACTTCCAGCAACCATATTAGATGATTTTCCATTCAGCTTTGTAACTTTGCTATAGTGTTGAGCTTTGTTGATTGGTGAGTGAGTGAGTACAAACTCATCTAATCTACCTATAGTTTTCCATACCAGAACAGATGATGTTTCAGGTGCATGTACCTTGGATATTGACTTCACTGTTTTCTTTCATATACCCCTTTTTCTGTGGACAGCTAGGTGGCATAGTCAATAGAGCACTGGGCTTGGAGTCAGGAAGACTCATCTTCATGAGTTCAAATGTGGCCTCAAAAACTGAGAAAATCACTTAACCCTGTTTATCTCAGTCCCTCCTCTGTAAAGTGAGCTGGAGAAGGAAATAGCAAGCCAATACAGTATCTTTGCCATGAAAATCCCAAATGGGGTCGTGAAGAGTAAGATACAACTAAAAAAAGACCAAAAAACAGCAACTTCTACTTTTTCGATCTTGTTCTAGGAACACTAATCAAATAAATTCAATCATTGCTCCTGGAAAGGTCAGTTCAGTTGTCTTGTTACTTCAATACTAAATTGTTCTTCCATGACTACCATTCTCATATATTTCTTGTCTCCCTCATAGGAATGTAAGCTCTTAGAAGGGAGGGACTCTCTCATTTTTGGTGCATTTGGATCTGCAGAGCCCAGTACATTGTAATTACTTTTCTTCCCTCCTTCCTTCCTTCCTTCCTTCCTTCCTTCCTTCCTTCCTTCCTTCCTTCCTTCCTTCCTTCCTTCCTTCCTTCCTTCCTTCCTTCCTTCCTTCCTTCTTTCCTTCATTCCTTCTTTCCTTCCTTCCCCCTTCCTTCTTTTCCTCCCTCCCTCCCTCTCTTTTCCTTCCTGGTCATCCTTGCTTCCTTCTTTTTTCCTTCCCTTTTTCCCTTACTTGTCTTCCTCTCCTCTCCTCTCCTGTTGAAACTATCTATTATACATTCTCTCCCCTTTTCCAGACTTCCAATTCTCTCTATGTATTTACCATTATTCTTAACTTTTCTTTCAATCTCAGAAAAGGAGATTTCCTGTCACTTTAAATTCTAAATTTGTTTTTATCATTCTCACTCTCCCATTTTACCAGGACTTTACTTTACTTAGTAAACATGTGCAACTTCTCCTCTTCTCTCCTCTCCTCTCTCTTCTCTCTCTCTCTCTCTCTCTCTCTCTCTCTCTCTCTCTCTCTCTCCTCTCTCTCTCTCTCTCTCTCTCATAGTGTCTATTGACTTTATTCTCTCTATAAACATATTCAGGGATGGCTTTCAAAGGAAAAAAAAATTCTAATAGACATTAGAAATATCCCATTATCTGTCTCCTCCTAAACACTCTCTGTATCCACTCCCTCAAAATAACTCACCCCTTTTAACAACTTTCAGTGTGATTTCAAAGCACAACATTCTATTCAAACAGTTCTCTGCAAAATTACCAATTAATATAATTGTTTCAATAGTCATCCAACTGTCATTTCTTAGCCAACACCTCTTTTCACTTGTCGATAGTTTTTGACACTGATGGCTGCATCATCCTTCTTGGTGCTCTCTTTTACCTTGATTTTGGGGGCACTACTGCCTATAGTTTGTAGTATTATTATCACGTATAATTCTCTGTTTTCCTTTTAACTTTTTTTTTGGAGGTAATCAGGTTAAGTGTCTTGCCTAATAAGTGGCTGAGGTCAGATTCGAACTCAGGCCCTCCTGACTCCAAGGCCAGTGCTCCATCGACTGCCCCTTGATTTATTTTTTCTATCTGTGTTACAATTATGTACTTAATAATGGAAAAGGTAGTAAATATTGGATGGGCTGTGAGAAAACAAGCACATTGATTTCTTCTTGTTATTATTGATTATTCAAATTAATTATAATAAATTTGTTTTTCTTTTCATGTTCCTCCCAATCAGGTTGGTATAGGAGAGAGACAAAATAGAATTAATTTAAAAACAATAGAATACTATAGGGTGTTCTATACACAGATGGATTGTGAAGATCATATGGATTTACATAGTTCCCTGTATTATTAGTTTTCCTTAATTGTTTTACTTTATTACAAGTGAAGTATAGAGAATGGGAATAATTTTTAAATATTTGTAATCTCAAAACACATCAATAATTTTTTAAAAAGAAAACAAATAATTGTGTGTGTCACAGAGGGTCTGAAGTTAGTTCTTTCTTTATAATATTTCCTTTTGTTTCAACTATTATCTCAATTCAGATAACTCTCAAATATGTTTTCTTGGCCCAAGTTCTTCTCAAAGCTCCAATTTCAAGTCTCTGATACTGGCCTGTCATTCCCACATGGATATCCTCTCAATATTTCAAATTCAAGTATATTACAGACAGAAATCATTAGCAGGGTGGGTTATAACAAAGTGTTTAATGGGAAGTTTGTGGTCAAGAAGAAAAAATATGGGCTAGATGATAGTGCACTTAGATCCAAAAGAACTAGTTGAATGACTAGATCAAAAGGGTAGCAAATAATGGATTCGTGTCAATATGAAGTGAAATCTCGAGTGAACCATACCAGGTAAATATACTTGCCCTGGCACCATTCAAGATTATCAGTGTTTCTTATATAATCATAGATATCAAGCTTATTAAAAATGAATATGTTTTAAAATTAACATATAGTTGATAGAGTAAAAATAAGTAATATATATGTCTATATTTATGTATACCATAATTATGAACTAAATTTAATAGGAAGTTTATTAGAGAGAAATGTAAAATCCAGTACTTGATATTATAAAATCATTTCCAAGTTAAATGATAGGGAAAATATAACTAGACAACAATTCACATAGAAAATATCTCTATGCTAGTATGCTCCTAACTCAGCATTAGGTAACAGAGCTATATCACAGCCTAAAAGCAAATGTCATCCAAGACTGATTTTGCTACTGCTATTGTTGTTGTTGAGACATTTCAGTCATATCTGAACTTTCAAGACCCCATGTGAGATTTTCATGGCAGAGAAACTAGAGTGGCTTGCCATTTCCTTCACATCACTTTACAAATGAGAAACAGAGGCAAACATGGTTAAGTGACTTGCCAAGGATCACACAGCTAATAAGTATCTAAGGCCAGATTTGAACTCAAGTTGATGAATCTCCCTGACTTCAGGCCCAGAATTCTATCCACTGTGCCACCCAGCTGCCCATGAATTAAATGTACATTTTTGGGCAAAATAGTCAGATGATAACTCATTTCTACAGCTTCTCTTCAGACCACATATGGAATATTGTCTGGATGCCACATTTTAGGAAGATAATTGACTACTTGGGGCATCTAAGTGAAGGCTACCATGACCATAAGAGAACTGGAGATCATGCTATAGGAGGGTCAGTTGTAGGAACTGGGAAAGAGAAAAGAGGAGTCCTTATTTTAACATGATAGCTGTTGTTATTAGTTGAAGGTCTGTCATTTAAAAAAAAAGTGGGAGGGGATTCAAATTATTCTACCATGAAATAGAGCCATGAGTAATATGTGAAAGTTGCAAAGAGGAATCTTGGAAATCAATATTTTAATGTAAAGAAAAAATGAAAAAAAATATTTCTGTCTCCTCTCCAGGCCTAAAGAAAAGATGTTACCAAGTAACTGTGACACTATCATCACTGGAATAAATACTTTCAGTTTTGAGGACTAGATTAACTCTAAGGATCCTTCCTTCTCTTAGATTCTTTCATTATCCCTAAACCAGTCCCTCTATTTAGCTCCCATATTTCTATTCCTAGTACTATGTTCTCATGGACTGAGTGTTTCAGAATTATATAATACTCATGTCAAAAGTTAACTCAGAGACCATCCACTCCAAGCTCTACCTGAATCATAATCCTCTTTCAGTGTATACTAACAATTCATCGTCCATCCTTTTCTGGGGAAAACAACAATGACAACAACCACCAAACAAACAAACAACAGCAAAAACTCCAAAGAGTAAGAACCCAAAATAGTCCATTCCACTTTGGCATTGATCTAACTGTTAATAACGTTTTCCATACCTCAAACTAAATTTTCAATTTCCTCCCACTTATTTTTCTGAGTTATTGGGAAAACATAAGTTAAAACATAAGTTAAGTTGTTCTTCCACATGACTACCCTTCAAACAATTGAATGGAAAAATAAAATTTCACCCCAAGTCATCTATTCCCAAAGCTAAGCATACCTAGTTCTTTATAGTTAGTTTCAGATGGTGTTATTTTTGCTTTCTTCCTTATGTGAGTTACTCTTTTGAATACTCACCATATTATGAATATATTTAATAAAATTTGGTACAAGAATTGAATAATTATTCCAGATGTTTGTTGATCAGGTACAGTACAGTGGGACAATCACCTTCCTAGTTCTGAATACTGTTTCTTAAGTATTTCATTATGTTAGATTTTTTGACTGCCTTATTTTATTATTAATTCGTGGTAAATAATTCAGATTAAAAAAAAATAAAATCCTACCTCTCTTTTCAAATATCTTTAAGACATTTTCAATTTTGGCATTTTCTTTGAAATATAGGGAATTAAAATGAGTAGGGCAATAAAATATTTATTGATGTATAATTTTCCCTGAGAAATGATGCAATACTTCTGTATTAAATTGATATTTTTCATCTTTTTAGTCATGAAGTCAATAGGGGAAATTTTACCTACATTTAGCATTGATTTCATACTGGTGTGAGATTAATCTCCAATGCTGTCAAACTTCCCTTTTCCTCACAATTCAAATCTAATCAGTTTCCAACTCCCATTGTTTTTGCCTCAGCAATAACATTAATATCTGGCTTCTCTCCACTTACCACACCACCAATGTTTTGTTGTTCATTTGTTTCAATTGTGTCTGGTTTTACATGACCCTATTTGGAGTTTTATTGGCAAATATATTAAAGTGGTTTGTCATATACTTCCCCAGCTCATTTTACTGATGAGGAACTGAGTCAAATGTGGTTTAGAAAACTGTCCAGGGATACACTGCCAGTAATTATTTGAGGCAGATTTGAACTCAGGAAGAGGAGTCTTCCTGATTCCAGACCTGACACTGCATTCACTGTGCCACTGAGTTTCACTACAACACCAGTATAATTCAGTCTTTATTTCATAACTAATATCACTCTAAGGAGGTGCATTGCTCATGGTTACACTGGTAATTATACATAATTATGCAGTGGGAGAGCCTGCATTGAAACCCAAGTCTTCTGAATTATCTTCCACTCATCCATACTTTCTCTCTTCTTTAATCCATTCTTCAGAAAGCAGCCATGTTCAACAAGAAGGCTTTGACTTGCTTTTCCCTCCCTCCTTTTTTACCCCAGCTGCAAGTGATGGGCCTAGGGCTGACTGATTTCTTTTCTTTTTTGTCTGTTCAAAATTTCAATGATAGAGGCAATTCCCCACCTGAACAGGGGATTGTGCCATGGTAACCTAGGATCAAAACTGCAAGTGGAGTGGCCCAGTTAACTAGATCAACATGGAAACTCTGAGAATCTAGGAGTCCTGGAATTCAAGCCAGAGTGCAGGGTTTGAACTTGAAGCTGGAACCTTTCTCTATGAATCAAGTTAATCTGTTAACTTAAACCTCTTCCCCTCCCTAGATACTGAGGTGGTACAAAGGGGGAGGAGGATTATGCCTTACTTGTGTTGCATGAGTAAGTTTATATATTTGTGAGTATATCTTTTGAAGTAAATCTTCCATTATAAAATTTCTAACTCTGATGTGTTTATACATACATACATGCCTACATATATGTATATTTATATACATATGTGTGTTTCTTTACCAACATAGTGAACTTCCAATTTTTCCTGATAAAAAGACCAGAGTTGTTAAGAAATTTTGAAGCTCAAATGGAAAAGTAAAGAGAAATATACAAAGTAAACATGAATGAACAATCACAATAACTTTTTATAATTTTTTTTTTCTCTTTGGTCATCCTTCCAGACTGCTCCTTGACTTCAGATTTTTTCTTTGGGTGAGATTCTGCACAAATCTTGTGAGAAGGTATGGGTTGTTCCTGTTGCTGCTATCTTGTGGGGTTAAATTTTGTTATATTCCAGTATCATAGGGACAGCTCAGGTTGGAGACCTGCAGGCTAACAGTGCTCCAATAGTTGTATGATCAGAAGTTAAGATCTGATTACTACCCACTTGTCTGTATGCTGAAAGTTCTTGACTTTCTTTGAGTGGGAGAACAAGTAGAATGTGACTAGACTCAGCTACTGTCAGCCAACTGGGAAGATCTTCTTTTTCGAGGTGCCAGAACTGCAAAGTTCCCTTTGGTTGGGATTGCTACCCTGATTATTCCTCTTCAGACTATGGGCTATTCAAAAAATGGTAAATTAAACTTAATTCTGTACTTGGATCCACTCCACTTTACTGCTCTTTCTTCTGAACTTACTCTTTAGTTCACAGCCTAGGGCATATGACTCCTCCTTAACCTGGAATGTATATACTGAAGGGGATGTTTAGAGCTTGATCAGAAATCAAAGATGCCAAAATCATCCACTGCATCCTGGACCATCATCAGTTGTCCCGACTTTTTTTTCACACTAGGTTTAATTTACTCAAAGAGAGTGAGATTAATGACTTTGTGCAACTTTGCTTCTCTGAAGTTCAATTCATAAGCCAGTCAAGACATCAACTTGTGCTATCTGTTGTTCCTCTTCAAAAATTAAGGATGAATAAATGACAACAGAGTTAAAGATTCTATCATAGAACTGTGACTTGGAACTAGGTAGTGAGTTGCTAAGAATAATGTTGACCCATTTCCCCACATCCTGTACAAGGTTGAAATGACAATTATGGGTTTGGAATGTATTCTTGCCATGGTGCAACACCTTTACCTACATTGGAGTCTGCTGTGGGGTACAAACCTGACCAAATCCCATCCCCATTGTCCATGGATCTGTGTATCATGTCCCCTTGGGGTGACCAGTGCTACAAAATAGCTCATTTTTATGTTTTCTTGGATTTTCACCACCAGGATTCAGTCTGGTTCATTTTGTGGAACTGGTGGGATAAATTTTTATTTTTAATTTTGATGGGGAAGAGAAGATCATTGTACTTCTCTCTAGTACTCTTCTACATTGGCTCCATCTGTGGTCTGATAATTTTTTTTTACAAATATCAGTATTATGAGGGCAATATTGTAAAATCTGATCTTTGAGAGATCTACTTTCAAACTGAGATAACAAATGGCAGATTTGAACATTACACACACACACACACACACACACACACACACATACACATACAGACACTGGTAATGGCTGACAACATATTTTTCTCTTATCACATTGGGAGGTGGTGGCAAAACACTGAATTGCATTACATTTTGGCTGGAACTAAAACATTCAAAGATACAGTTTTATACAAGCAGCTATGGCAGATAGAAATTGAAATTAATTGAGATGAATGGTAGATAGAAGGACATATTTAATACTGTAATGAAGCACTGCTAATAAAGTTTCTTTTTAAATTTAGTGACTATAAATTAGCTTCTTGCAAACATTTTGACCTTGGATCAAAATCAGCAGTCCTCTACGCTTTTCTGTTACATTCTATAGTGATCTAATTTTTACCATTTCTTCGAGTCTCAGTTCAGTTCTAATTCTTCCTTGAAAGTTTTCCTAAGTGTGTCAAGGTAAAACCATCATTGCCCCACCTTGACAGCTTATGGTATTTATCGTCTATAAGAGGTCTGCAATCTTTAGTTATCTTTTTACCTATACACTGCACCTCCTCAAATAGATTGCATGTTCCTTGAGGGCAGTATTATGCTTTATATCCTGTACCAAGAAAAAAAGGCCAAGTTTTCCTATTATATCCAGGACCATTGCCAGTTGTCCTGATCCACATCTTGCCAAGGGACTCTGAATAACTCTGGAGGAGTGAGGCTGATGACTTTGCACAGCCCTGCTTCATTTAAATCCAATTCACTGGCAATTCAAGACATCAACCTCATGACATTGGTCTTGTTCAGGAAGGAAGGACAAGCTATGACAATAACAATAACAAAAACAACAATCCTGAACCAAATGTAGGCTGGATAATGGTGCTGATGATGTTAGTATTCTTTTTTCATCTAGGAGGGTATAATATTTCCACTATTAGAATCTATTCAGTATTTGGATACTATCATAATAATATCATTGTTAGAGGAAAAGCTTAGAGTAAATGACTAACATAATTTAGAGATAACAAACCATTGGATTTTAGAGTCATAAAGACCTGTGTTCGAATTACATTTCTCACACATGATAGTTATATGACCAAATAACCTTTCATTGACTCAGATAACTAAGATTTGCCAGTCTGCATTGATTGAGGGAGTTTTCACAACAACATGATTCTCCTAGCACTGATATAAGAAGTCTAGAATACTCTTCCCTTTCAAAAATGATTAGCCAGACACCTTGAATAACTAGCACAGTAATTTAGCACAAAATGTAAATTGTAGTCATCATTACCATCAGCCCATCTTCAGAAATTATTTTATTAGTGGTCTTAGACAAATAATTTAATCTCCTTTGGTCTTAGTTTTTTTCTTCTGTAAAATGAAAGTTTGGCTGAGATGACTTCTGAGGTCCCTTTTAGACCTAGAGCTTTGATTCTATGATCATTATTCTAGGATTGTTTTTTTAAATTTAAATTCCAAAGAATATAATATGGGAAGAATAAATACAACAGGCAGGACAAGCAATTATATGTCATTTTTGCCACATACTTTATGTTTTGGGAATGTTCAATTCAGTTAAATTCAAGTATATTACCTAAGCATTCCTAAGCATTTATTATATGGAGAGGGGAGGGAAATACAAATATAATCAAAACATGATACATATCCTTAAGGAGCTTATAGTCTAGTAAATAAATGGAGAGAAAGAACCAAAATACAAATCTGATCTATGTTATGATAAATTTGAGGAAGGAAAGACTTTTCCAATCCATACATTAGCTCACATGATCATCAATAACCTTCTGTATCTCTTTAGGAAAGAAACATGAAGAAGAAAAAGGGACTTAAATGTGGAGGCAGTGGGCATAGTGTGATAGACATGGGAGTTACAAGATTTGATTTTAGTTCTAGCTCTGTTACTACCTTTGGGACCCTGGAGGAATTTTTTAAATCAATTAAGTCTCAGTATCTTCAAACATAAAAATATCCAATTCATCTCTAAAATCCTGTGGTCCTCTGTATGAGATCATGGCCAAAACATAGTTTCAAATATTAATAAATTACTTGCCAAAAGGAAGCCCTTATAGACATCTTATATTTGATTCAGAGGACCTCGATTTAAATTTAAATTTAAATTCTGGCACTCTCAAACTCTCAACTGGCATCATCTGTTTGACCCAAGTCTGTCTCCTCTTCAATTGTATCCCTTTAGAAGTTATAGAAAACACTGAACACACAACAGGTAAATAGTTTAATCAAAGAGAAATCAGCAGTGATCTAACTTTCTTTGCCATGTTCTAAAAGTTTATTTTCAGTGTACCATGTTTAAACACAGAAAGTCCCGTCCACTCCATTAAATCAGAATCACAGTTTTTCAGAGATGAAAGAGACTTGAGTGGTCTTGTTGTCCAATCTATATGGCAAAAGTTACCCTCTACACTAGATCTGAAAAGAGGGGGATATAATCTTACCAGGCAAACCATTCCAATTTGCAATAGTAGTTCTAATTATTAATAAGTTACAGCAAGCCTAATTTTGCCTCATTGCACTTCTGCCTATTGATTTTATGGGTTCATAATGTGGGATCAATGAATTTAAAATATTTTAATGACTATTTCAGTATAATTGATTTTATTTGTAATCTATATTTTTTATTCATCTAAAGTATTCTGAGAAGAGATCTATAGGCTTTACCAGACTGCCAAAAGATCCATGACACGAAAGGGGTTAAGAACCACTGTACTAGATTTATTACCTGTGGCCAAACAGAATAACTGCTGCTTCTATGTGGATCTTTAAATGCTTGAAGACAGTAATTGTCTTCCTGAATATTGTCTCCATCCCCAGTTCAAAATCATCCTCCCAGAAAGGAAACCCATGCAGTTGTTTTAGGATATTGTGGAAATATCCAATGTACTTATTAAGATTTGTTCCTCAGTAACTAAATGGTCAATAAATATGGGAAGTAAAGCATTTCAAAAAAGAAGAATCACAAATATTAAGACTTATATGGAACAGAGTTTTAAAATACCAAAAATAAGAGATATTTAATTCAAAACAATTTTGAGAATTCACTTCATACCTAGTTAATTGCCCAAGATGACAAAAGAAGAAAATAATTTGAGTTGTAGGGCTTGTGGAAGACAGTGAAACTATTGTACTATTGACAAAGCTGTGAACTGATCCAACAATTTTGGGGAAAAAAATTGAAATTATGCTAAGCAAGAAACAAAAAAAAATGTCTATGCATTTTGGATCAGAAACTCTGCTTTTGGATAGATAACTACTTGCCATGTTAATATCATCAGTCTCTCCTGTGAGTATTAGTGATGAATTTTCAACTAGAGTAGAAGTTCCTTTAGGGCAGAGTTCATTTTCTATGTTTTTAAATTCTCATACTGTCCATCCATCAATGAATCAAACATTTATAAATCACCTACTACATGACATGTGCTATGTTAGATGTTAGGAATATAAAAACAAAAAATGAGAAATTCTCTGCCTACAAGGACCTACATGTAATTTCTACTACACTTATCACATTATAGGACAACAAAGAGATACTCAAGCAATTGTTTTTTGATTTATTGCTGATTAGGAAACATGATAATTTTTCAACCAGTCAAAACCAGGTTTTGGCCTATTTCCATGCAGTATATGATGTAACTGAAGTATTTAAGACTCATTATTAATTGAAGATATAAGAGGAGATCCTCTTTCATTGTAATCTTAAGGGTCTGATCCATGGAAGTTTCATTATTGTTCAAACTAATTCTGAAAGTTGGGGAATCTGAGGCTTTTGACTCAATTTTATGCTCTCCAAATAATTCCAATAAAGAAAATACAAACTGCCTTTTGTGAGAAAAAAAGTTAATTAAAAAGTTTTAATTTCTTAAACTATTTTGTGGGATATACTAGTCTTTTAAATTAAAACACTTAGCATGGCATATTAAGGATACTACTTTATAATACTAGTAATAGACCACATTGTAGTTAGAGGAAGTAATTCTATAAACTCAGCTAGCATCAGCATATCAAAAATGTCTCATTTCAGAATGCTGGTAATTGTATGAAATGTCTTTAAACTTGCACCATTATTGCATTGCTTTAAATACATTTCTTTTTTCTCTTCACAGCATTGCCAAGTATCAATTTGAATATAGGTGATGCTGCCAAGGGAGATTTGAATATGGGCTTACTTGAAATGAGAATGTAAACATCTCTGAATATATGAATGTAAAAAAGTGGGTCTTTTCTTTATAGACTATATCCTATGACCTGAAAGAGGAAATTTGCTCATTCAACTAGGCTGCTTTTAAAATTATATGTATACACACACACACACACACACACACACACACACACTCACAGACACACACCCACACACACATAAGATGTTTGTGTGTGTGGTGTGGACGTAGTAGAGAAAGTCATTGTCCTTGTACCATGATTACATTTAACAGTTCAATTAGATTTAACATTTATTAGATATAGTATATAATATATCTATATTATTGACACTATATCCAATGTGCCATGCTAAGTCTATTGCAATGAAAAGTGCCCCACCAAAACCCTATGTAGTTCGCATTTTCCTATGCCAAATAAAAAATGCAGGTGTATAAAAGGAGTACAAATAAATTTGAGAAAGGGGCAAACACCAAAATTTTAGGGTGGAAGAGTAAGGGAGGACTTCATTGAAGAGGTGGCACCTAAAATGGACCTTTAAAGAAATACAAAGATTATGAAAAAGGCAGATGTGAAAAAAGTGCATTTCAGTCATAGGGGTTTTTGAGAATATGTGCAGGTGGTAACTGGGAGTTTCTGAGTTGCTGAGTTCTGGGAACAACTAGTAATGCTGTTTAAATAGAAAACAGAGGTTGGGAAGAGAGTAGAATAAAATAAGACTGAAGGTATAGGTATAAAAATTGTTTAGGGCCATAAATGATAGTCAAAGAGATGACACTTAGGCTGCTAGGTGGAAGCCTAGATAGTGGAATTTGGATTCAGGAAGAATCAATTTAAAATCTTGTCTCACTCATTTACTAGCTATGTGACCCTGGATGGATCACTTTATCTATTTCCACTCTAGTTTCTTCATTTTTAAAATGGGTATAATAAAAGCATAGACCTCACAAGGCTGTTGTAAGGACTGATTAAGGTAGAAAATGTCAAACACTTTGTAAACCTTAAAGCACTAAATAAATTCTAGCTATTAATATTGTAGAAGGCATTGTAAGTGTGATGGTAGGTATATTAATATTATAGGCACTGGAGAAGAACCTTTTTTTAAGTAAGAAAATGATATGGTCAGTTCAACACTTAGGAAGATTATCTAGATGTGATTTTGGAGAATGTGTTGGAGAAGGGAGTAACTGAAAGCGGGGTGACAAACGACTAGATTATGATGTTGTGTCCCTAGAGATTAGCATAAAGCCTGGCACATACTAAATGATTAATAATACCTTTTCACTGTTACCATAATAGATTAGATAAGAGGTAAGAAAAATCTGAACTGGATTTCGTATAATAATTGATTAAGGAACACACACACACACACACACACACACACACACACACACACACACACACACATACATACACCTTAAATGACAAAGGTGCGAATTGATCCCAGATCCTTTGACTTTGTTTTTAGAGTTTTTTTTAAATCTATGCCACACTAGTTATGATTTCAGATTATTGCCAAAATTTATGGGTTATTTCTCCTTGCAATTTGAGTAATGGTTTCTTTAAGTATTCAGATACCAATTCAGTTCATATGTATTTTATATTGATATTGATTCATTATCTATGGTTCCTTTAAACATAATGTAGTTTCCCTACCTTCATTTTTTTTTATTATTTTCTTTATTATTGCTGTCTGATCTGAAATCATGATTATTCCAGTATTTTTAGTTCACTTGAAGCAAAATAGATTTTACTCCAGCCTTTTATTTAGCAATGAGAGAATCTTAATATTTCAAATGAGTTCAAAGTAAACAACTTATTGTTAGATTCTGGTTTCTAATTCATCTTGCTATCCTCTTTCTTTCTGCTAACTTCTTTCATTTAATGGGAAAGTTCATCTCATTTACCTTAATGATCATAATTTTTATGTATTTATCTCCATTGTATTCTTTTATGCTTTTTAAAAATAAACTTAGCCCTCCTCTTTACAATGTGCACAAAGGTGGTGAAAGATAATGTGTGTTTTTACCCCAAATGTTTGATAAGCGAAACCATCTGTTTTTGCTTTTCTGCTCCTTTTGCTTACCCTTTCCTTCCTCCATAAAGTGTTTTTTTCTCTTTATTTTAATTCCACTCTGCTTTTCCAATTTTCTTTTTGATGATAGATTTATTTTTGCTTATGTTCCTTCTTTACTGATCCTATGTTTCATCTTACACTTAATCTCCCTTCTTCCTTTTGCTACCTTTTCCCCAGTTAAGTTTAATTTGTTTCTGCACCAAACTCTGTATATGAGAGAGATAGAGACAGAGAGATAGAGAAAGAAAGACAGAGACATACAAAGACAGATAAAAAGAGGAGGTGTTCCATGCATTTTTATGTAGTTCAGATGAAAGTAAGGTATGTATGGTAATTGTTGCCCAACTCCTTCCATTTATGTATACTCTTTGTCATTTGCAATTTAATTATGTGGAACAGTAGGTTTTATTTTTTCCTCCCTTTTCTTCTTACCCTCTCTTGTCTTTCTTCCCTCCTTCCCTCCCTTCCTCCTCTCTCTCTCTCTCTCTCTCTCTCTCTCTCTCTCTCTCTCTCTCTCTCTCTCTCTTGCTAGAGAAAATGTTTATTATTTAGTATTTTATTTCCGACAGTTACATGTAAAACAATTTTAACAATCATTTTTAAAATTTTGAGTTCTGGATTATCTTCCTTCCTATCACCCCATCCCCACTCATTGAGAAGGCAAGTAATTTGATATAGGTTATACATGAGTAGTCATGTAAAACATTTCCATAACACTCATGTTGTGAAAGAAAACAAAGACCAAAAAATAAATGAAAGAACCTCAAGAAAAATGAAGAAGGTAAAATAAGTATGCTTCAATCTATATTCAGACACACCATCAGTTCTTCCTCTAAGGATAGATAGCATTTTTCATTACAAGTCCTTCAGAGTCGTCTTGGATTGTTGTATTGCTGAGAATAGTTAAGTCATTCACACCTGATTCTCTTACAATAGTGTTATTACTTTGTACAAAGTACATTTCACTTTGCATCAGATCATGTAAGTCTCTACAGGTTTTTCTGAAATCTGCCTGCTCAATATTTCTTATAGCATAATAGTATTCCATCATAATCACATACCACAACTTGTTCAGCTATTCACCAGTTGATGGGCATTCCCTCAGTTTCCAATTATTTGCCCCCAGAGAAAGAACCACTATAAATATTTTTGTATGTATATATCCTTTTCCTCTTTTTTTTTTTGATCTCTGTTGGGATACAGACCTAGTAGTTCTTTTGCTAGGGTATGTATGATTGTATAGCCCTTAAGGCATAGTTCCAAATTGCTCTATAGAAAGGTTCACTCAGTTCACAACTCCAACAAAGTACATTAATGTCTTATTTTCCCCCACATTCCCTCTGCTATTTTCCTTTTCTGTTCTATTAGTCAACCAAATAGGTATGAGGTAGTCTCTCAGCCAACCTAATAAGTATGAGGCAGTACCTCAGAAGAGTTTTAGTTTGCATTTCTCCAGTCAACAGTGAGTTATAGCATTGTTTTTCATATGGGTAAAATGACTTTTATTTCTTTATTTGAAAACTGTTGATATATTTTGATCATGTATCAATTGAGGGATGGCATTTATTCTTATAAATTTGACTGTATTTTCCTCCATCATATCACTTCTCCCCCATTTATTCTAATCTCTTTTTCTTCTCACCCTGTTCCTCCTCAAAAGTGTTTGCTACTGACTACCGCCTCCCCCAATCTGTCCTCCCTTCTATCAACTCCACACTTATTGCCTTCCCCTCCTAATTTCTTTTAGGATAAGATGGATTTCTGTGCCTAATTGAGTATGCACGTTTCTTAGCCAGTTCTGATGAGAGTATGGTTCACTTACTTCCTCTCACCTCCCCCTTTTCTCTTCCACTATAAAAGCTATTTTCTATCATCTTTTATGTGAGATAATTAACCCATTCTATGTCTCCTTAAACCCTTTCTGCCAGGAAATTCCTCTCTCATCCTTTCATTTTATTTTGTTGTAGATATCATCCCTCCATATTCAACTCACACCTTATGTCCACTGTCTATATATACTCCTTCTAACTGCCCTAATAATGAGTAAGTTTTTAGGAGTTACAGGTATCATCTTCCCATGTAGGAATGTAAATAGTTTAACTGTATTAAGTCCTTTATATTTTCCCCTTCCTGTTTACCATTTTATGCTTCTCTTGAGTCTTGTATTTGAAAGACAAATTTCTTATCCAGCTCTGGTCTTTTCATCAAGAATGCCTGAAAGCCCTCTCTTTCACTGAATGCCCATTTTCCCCTTGAAGGATTATACTCATTTTTTTCCAGGTAAGTGATTCTTGGTTGTAATCCTATCTCCTTTGCCCTCTGAAATGTCATTTTAAGCCTTCCCATTCTTCGCTGTAGTAGCTGTCAAATTTTATGTTTCCCTGAATGAAGCTCCATGATACTTTATTTGTTTCTTTCTGGATGCTTGCAATATTTTCTTCTTGACCCAAGAGCCTGAAATTTGGTTATAATATTCCCGGTAATATTCATTTTGAGATACCTTTCAGAAGGTGATCAGTGGATTCTTTCAAATTCTATTTTACCTTCTTGTTCTGGAATATCAGGGCATTTTCCCTTGATAATTTCTTGAAAGATGATGGATAGGCTTTTTTTTGATCATGGCTTTCAGATAGCACAATAAATTTTAAATTCTCTCTCCTGGAAATGTTTTCCAGGTCAGTTGTTTTTCCAATGAGATGTTTCACATTGTTTTCTAATTTTACATTCATTTGGATTTGTTTTACAGTATCTTGATTTCTCATAAAGTCAGTTGCTTCCAATTGTTCCATTCTAATTTTTAAGAAAGTATTTTCTTCAGTGAGCTTTTGGGCTTTCTTTTCCATTTGGCCAATTTTTCTTTTTAGGGCATTCTTCTCCTCGTTGGCTTTTTGGACCTCTTTTACCATTTGGGTTAGACTATTTCTTAAGGTGCTATTTTCTTCAGTATTTTTTGGGGTCTCCTTTAGCAAGCTGTTGACTTGTTTTTCATGATTTTCTTGCATCACTCACATTTCTCTTCCCCATTTTTCCTTTACTTCTTTTACTTGCTTCTCAAAATCCTTTTTGAGCCCTTCCATGGCCTGGGACTGATTCCTATTTTTCTTGGAGTGTTTGGATGCAGGAACTTTGACTTTGTTGTCTTCTTATGGTTGCATATCTTGATCTTCTTTGTCATCAAAGTAAGATCCCATGGTCTTACTTTTTTTTGCACTGCTTGCCCATGATCCCAGCCAATTATATGAGTCACAAACTCTTTGTTAAGGTAGGGGTCTATGTCCAGTGTGGAGAATGTACTGTCCCAAGATTCAGGGGTTTTGTGTACCTGTTTTCAGAGACACTTTCAGGGACCTGTAAATTTTCAGTTCTTCCAAGGTCCTATGATCAAGGGCAAGGTGTTTACTCCTTTCCATGTCTATGTGCTGTCATCTATGAGTGACCACAAGCACTCTTTTCTGTCTTAGAACTGTGAGGAGGATTTTCTCTTCACCACCATTACAAGCTCCACCAAGTGAGTACTCCTTATTGCCCCAGGACTACCACCCAGAACTGTAACCCAAACCAAAGCACGGGCAAAGCAAGAGAATCATCCACCATCAAAGAGATCTCTGGAATCCTCCTCTGATCAGCCCCTCACTTCCCCTTCAGTCTGTGGGCAAGAAGCTCAGGAAGCAGCTGCTGCCCTAGGGCCACACTCTGGGATTGGGGCTATGGCCATGCTTCTCTCTCAGTGCAGATACAGACTTTTCCTACTGACCTTCTAAGTTTTATTTGGTGTTCAAGGGTTGAGAAGTCAGGAAACCACCACAGCTGCCCTTGATTCAGTCCTCAGAGGCCTGCTCCAGGTTTGCTAAGGCCTGGTTTGCCTGTGCACCCATACTGAACTGTGCTCCTTTCCCTGAATGGCACAATATATATTTCTGATTAACGTCCAGATTGTCTTGGGCTAGAAATGTATTTCATTCTTTTTATGGGTTATGTTGATTTAGAATTTGTTTAGAGCCATTTTTTTTTACAGGTATTTACAGGGGTTTGGGGGAGAGCTCAAGTAAGTCACTGCTTTTACTCCACCATCTTTGCTCCTCCTCTTATTCAATTTTCAAAATCCTTTTTGAGCTCTTTCATTGCCTGAGAACAAGTCATATTTTTCTTGGAGGCTTTGTACATAGGATATTTGTTTTTGTTGCCTTCTTTGGAATGTGCTGTGATCTTCCTTTTCACAATAGTATCTTTCTGTAGTCAGATTTTTTTCTGTTGTTTGCTCATTTTCCCAGCCTATTGCTTGCCTTTTACTCTTTGTTAAGCTAGAGCTCTGCTTCCAGTGTGAAGGACACACTGTCCCAAGTTTGAGGGGTTTTATGTAGTTGTTTAAAAAGATACTTCCAGGGACTATAAGTTTTCATCTTTTCCAAGGTAGTGTGACCTAAGAAGAGATGTTTACTACTCTCCTGGCTTATTCTGTCATCTGTGAGTGACTACAAGCACTCTTTTTGTTTTGGTTCTGTTGCTTCGTGGCTCCACATAAACTTAGCCCTTTATATATTTTCTCCTTTTACAATCCACAGTTCAGAGTTTGTTCCTGTGATCAGAACAGCCCCCAAACCAGATGTTGTTGATGGCTATGGTAGTAAGTCACCTACAAGATCCCAGACACTTAGCTTCTCAGGTGTCCCTCTGGCATGTTTTGCTTTTGTAGATTTGGCATGGGCTGTCTTGGTTCTTTATGTCTATACTTGTGCTTTCTGAGAACTGGTCTAGGCCTTTGTCTTGCTGCCATACAGTCACAAGCTGACTGGGCACTAGTATTGCTTTGTCTGCACCTGTTTTTATGTCATGTTCTGAATGCTTTTCTACTTCAGCATTACTTCAATCCTGTCCCTTGCTAGGGATTTATGACATGAGTTGTCTGGGTACCAATATGGACATGTCTGTTGCTGTGACTTAGGTTCAGAATTCCTTACAATGAGCTGCTTTGCATTGATCTAGTCCTATCTAGCCTCTAGGCTATGTGCAAGCTAAACTTTCATAAATTCCTGCCTATCTCTCCTCAGAGCTTCCACAAATTTCTGATGATATTCTCATGTAGTCTTGAATCAAATGATGCATATTGTAGCCAAAAGATTATTTGTCTTTGGTTTTCTTTACCATGGTTCCTTCTGGTGCATGTTTAGTTCTTTTGTTTTTGTTGCTTAGGGAGGATCTGGACTCTTCTACTTAGGTACAAATTTCTACTTCAACCAGAAGCCTGATCAATACTTTTCCTCTGTACCAATTCTACTACATAATGAATTAGACGGAAGTCAGTTAATTTTATTCTCAGTTACTTTCCTTAACCATTTGATTTATTAAACTGGGGAAAGTTAAAACAAAGTATAAAACCATAGACAAGCTTCCTTCACTGAGAAGTTAGCCTCAACTTTTGTCATTTTCTATTTCTATTTCAGTCAAAACTGAATCATCACAGTTAAGTGTAGTTTAAAGCATTTTAATATTTTAATATTTTAAATATTTTAAACCTGTAAAAATGAATGACAATTCTATTAGTGTACCTGACCTTGAGTGTTCCATGTTCAGTGTGCCAAAGGTAGCATTAGAGATGCCTATTGTCAGTTGCTATGGTAATATTTCTTTAAACTAAATAACATATTAAGTTGCTCCATAAAACATATACACATGCTTAGCACATATATTACTGATGCCCTGCATGGGTGCCAATTTATGCACCATTATATCAAACCATTATATCAAGAACTTTAAGTTCTTTCTAAAAGGCTTATCTGATAATAATAGCCCAGAGCAGGCCCTCATCCCACTTTTCTGTTTGAGGAGAAGTTAATTCCCATAGGGAGGGATTGTCCTTGCAAACATTCAAAGGATCTTACCCTCTGGAAGCAAGGCAGGCTGCAAAATTGGAGTTGTCAGGCACTATCAACCTGTGAAGACTTTCTACTCATCTCCCTGGGGCAACCCCAGAATACTGTCCCTACAGCACAGATATTCACCTTAGAAAGTTTCAGTTGCTCACTCTCAGCATTGCATTCCCAGACTTCAATATTAGGACTGCTGATTTGCAGACAGTGAGGTATTATTTCTGGAAGTGCTAACACAGCACTTTATCGCTTGACTTAATTTTATATCACTAGTTCTAACTGTTTAATGGATATCTGATAACCTAAGCATTAGAAACAAAGTCTACCACCAGAGAGTTACTCTCAGGGTCACTTGGGCTTTATTTTCCTGTAATGTCAGGGAGTACAGCCAAATTCCTAGGCAACTTGTGAACTGGTTGATTTATGGAATAACATCAGGGATACAAAACTTTTCTAGATATTTGCCTATGTGGATAAACTTAGCTTTAACATAAAATAACAAGATAGCTGACATTAGGGAGGACCATCAAATATTTCAATTTCTGGTGCTGTCCTCTTACCAATAAGCCACATTTATACAGTCCTTTGAGGAATAAAAAAAGCTTTTCATATATTAACTCATTTGAGCCTCATGACAATGTTGTATAGTAGGTATAGCATGTATTACCATATCCATTTTGAAGATAAGAAACTGAAAGATAAAGATGAGACTGAAAAAGGTTAAATGACTTGTAGCAGTGTATATACAAAGCATCCAAGGCCAGATTCAAATCCAAGTTATTCTTTTCTCAACAATCACCATAATAGCAGCAACAACAGCAACAATCACAACCACAAGTACAATGACCTCCCCCAGCCAGAACCTTTTTTCGGTTCTTATTACATGGGAGTAAAAGTGCTCTGGACTGGGGATGGAAAGAATGGCAAGAAAAAAAAAAGTAATGTGTGCTTAAACAAGAATACATTTTAATGAGCAATGATGATACATACCAAGGAATTGGAAAAAGATGAAGAAGCTACCTTCACAGCGGCATGGTAGCAAAATCTAGAGAAAAAATAGAGTTGGCTGTGGTTTGTCCCTAAAAATGGAGGTTCTGAGAAGAACTAAACAATGGGAGAAGAGTGCCATAGAATCAGGGGGACCTGTCACGTCCCTGGATTCTGCTAATGCTTATTGCTGAAGCTTGATGAGAAATAAAACAGAGAGCAACTTCTTCAACAACAGAAAGATGAAGGACATAACTCCAATGACAGCTCTATTTCCACTAAACCACAGTGCCTGTTATTATCTATATCTACATTTTTGTTTGTGACCCATATTCTTCTCCTTTTGTCATTTTCTATTTCTGCCCTCTCAGTCTTCATGGCTTCTTTCTTTTTAAAATTTGTTGGCCTTAAATGTTATTTATTCTATTTTTTTTCCTGAACAGACATATTTTCTGCAATATTACTGAAAAATAATCAAGCATCTCTTCCATGAAAGCCTCCAGTGGTGGTGATTTTACCATACCCCAAGCCAGCCTATTACTCCTAGTACTATACCCTAGGGCCAGGAAGTAATAATATGATCCTCTTGTATGAGATTGTGGGCTGCATTAAGAGAGTCATAAATTCCAGGAACAAAGAAATGATTGTCCCATTTTGCTCTGCTTTGGTCATATCGTATGTTTGGCTCTTTGTGTCAAGGCTTAGGAAAGTCATTGATGATCTGGAAAATGTCCACTAGAGTGCAACTAGTATGATTAAATCACTTGGTTATATGTAGGATTATGACTGCCAAAAAACATGGGTATAGTTAGTTAGTAAAAAAAAAAAAAAACCTCATGATAGTGTCTTCAAGAATTTGGAAGGTTTTCATTTTAAATAAGAACTAGATTTGATTCCTCTGGTCCCAAAGGACATCATGAGGAATGTTGATTCAAAGTTGGAAAGAGGCAGATTTAAACTTCATATCAGGAAAAGCACAAATACTTCCTTAAAATTTGAGCTATTTAAAGGTAGAATGGACTACTTCAGAAAGTATAGGATTTTTTTTCTTGGAGGTCTTCAGTTAAGAGTTTATAAATTGTGCCATATGTTGAACTGGTGATTTCTTTTCGGGTATTGGTTAGATCTGATATTGAGATCTCTTTCCATCTAAAATGCCATACTATAATCATAGGTGCTCATCTCTAAGTGGCTGACCTCCCCATAATGAACCTTTCTGTACACAATACAGGGTAATGACTGTCCACTTTGGAATGGAGAAGTCTTAATTCATACATGTAGAAGGCATAATTACATTAATTAATAGTTTTTGAAGTATTTGAAGAATGTGTGCTTGTCTGCATATTTCTTTATATGCATACATATGTTTAAATAGATTTGAATCAATATTAACACAATTACAAAAAAAGCTATGAACTTTTATATTAACAGTTAAAAACTCTACTGTTTCTCTGGCAAAACTTATATACTCTTTCATTATATATAAGATATCTTTGGCTGTTCCTCTGTAGGGGATCTATTGGAAAATGTGGAAAAGATTTTCATACAATGAGAAGAACTCTTTACAAATTCAAAGAATATTCTCATCAGTGTGATCACAGAGCTATTGAACTACAAGGGAAATTTGCTGCTTTCTCTAATAGAATAAAATTATCTTTCAGTACTGTTGTTTCTTTGGTATAGATTTAGTGTCTGGGAGCAATAACTTACTACATTATTTTCCATTAGTGTTTCCTAGCTCTCCAGAACTTGTAGCAGGAGCAGAGGGGAATATCTCATACCTACCCTCAACATTGTTAGGTTATGCCCTAAAAATTGCTGACCATATGGTAATGTATTCGGGCATTCAATTTGGAATCGGGAAAACCTGAATTCAAATCCTGCTTCAGATGCTTACTGTTTGAATAAGTCATTTAGTCTCTCTCTGTGCCTTCATTTCCTCATTTTTAAGATGAGTTGATTGGACTCAGTGAGCCTCTAATGTCCATCTCTGGTCAAATCTCTGGTCTCATGATCCTATGCTGTGACAGTTGTGTTCCTCACTTCATGAATTATTAGTTTGTATAGAAATATGGTAGGTAGAAAGGAAGAAGGTGATGAACCCTCAACCCCTACTCTATCAGTGCCAAGCTGGGTCAAGAATAGCTGAAAGCAAAGGGGTAGTAACACCTGCCACTACTCATGTAAGCACTAGGATTTATGTTTATCATGGTTGCTAGAACAGCCTTAGCCATATCACTTATTAAAAAGATTTAAACTCCCTCTGTGTACTGTGCTTTGTGAAAGTGTAAAATCTTAATCATTTTGGTATGCTTGTACATAAAGATTTTTAATTTAAAAAAAACAATGAAATGATAATATACTGTGTGTAACCTTGACAAAGTCTGTTCTCAGAGATATTTATAGGGATCTGTAAATTTTCAGTTCTTCCAAGGTGCTACCTGGCGAGATGTTTGCTTCTTTCTTGGCATGTGCTCTCATTTATGAGTGACTGAAAGCACTCTTTTCTGTCTTGGAAGTGTGAAGAAGATTCTCTTTCTACCACCACTACAAGCTCCTCCTCACCAGGACCACCACCCAGAACTGTGACCCAGATCCAAGCACAGGCAAAGCAAAAGAATCCTGCACCAGCAAAGAGATTTCTGCAATCCCCCTCTTATCAGTCACTTGACTCCCCCTCAGTCAGTGAGCCAGATGCTTAGGAAGCAGCCAGCACTTCAGGCTGAGGACTGGGGCTGGAGCCATGCTTCTCTCTCTCACTGCAGATATAAACTTTTCCCACTGACCTTCTAAGTTGTCTTTGGCATTCAAGGGTTGAGTAGTCTGGAAAGTACCACAGCTGCCCACAATTCTGTCTTCTGAGGACTGCTCCAGGTTTGCTGAGGCCTGTGCACCCACGCCAAACTGCATTCCTCTCCCCATCTGGCAAGATATACCTTTATGATCAACCATACAGGCTATCTTGGGCTGTAAATTTGTTTCACTTTGTGTTTTTGTGGGTTCTGCTGCTTTAGAATTTGTTTAGAGCCATATTTATAGGCGTTTGGGGGACAGAGCAATCAAGTCACTGTTTTTACCCTACTATCTTTGCTGTGCCCCCAGGTTGGACCCTTATTATTATTATTTTGTTTATGCATTAGGGGTTAAGTGACTTGCCCAGGGTCACACAGCTAGTAAGTATCAAGTGTTTTGGTCTGAGGCTGGATTTTAACTCAGGTCCTCCTGACTTCAGGGTGGTGCTCTATCTACTGTGCCACCTAGCTGCCCCGACAAGGTCCATAGGAGTCTATTTTCACAATATAGGTTTTTTTTTTTTTTTGCTCAGGCACATAATAGAATTTAACTTTTTCATGTGTGATTAAATCAGATTTGCCCACTTTCACTCCTATTGAGAAATACTATCCTTAAAGCCAATCTCATGTAAAAAGTTTTTTAGAGAAGATACAAATCCTAGTGGGATGAGCTGCATTGAGGGCATTGATATAAAATGTATTCTTGTATAGATTGGTTGGACACATTAAAGCCGACCTGTTCACTCATGAGCTTAAAGTTAATGATTTTTGAAACCAAGGATTTTAAAGACTCAGATTGTTTGTGATGTAAGGAATGGATTTCTTAAGGAAAACCCATTTCTCTCTTCTACTTTCTGGTGGGCTAAGTTTTAGGACACATGGATTTCTCCTTCCTGGTTAATCACAAAGTACGTACTGATTCATTCTTCTTAAGAGATCCTGAAATAGATGGCAGGAACAGCTGGGAGATGGACATGGGTACTAAATGAAACTTCCTGACTCTTAATTGTGACAGTACTGTCAAATGAGTTGCTGAACTTAATTTGACAAACTATACAACATCTGTTACATGTACAGCATTTGGTAAATATCCATCTGTATATCGATTTCTTGTACAAAAGCCATCATTGAAACGATGCATGTGTGGGCCATTTAAAAATGTGATTTTTCTCATCTTAAATGTTTTGTTTAAAACAATTTCAAGTATGGATGGGTGAAACCTGTGACTGGAAGAATTGTTCTCAAAAACATTGAAGATGAAATTTGAAAGAATTCACTTTTGATCTTCTGCCTATATTAATTCCTTAGTACAAGTGAATTGTCATATGTATACATTTTAAAGAAATTATGTATTCTATCCAGTTATTTCATATTGGATTGTTATAAAGTCTATATCCCCTAATACTCTTTCCTCCCACCCTCACACACAGATTTTAGTTTTCTCTGAATCTAAATATGGTAAAATAGACAATTAAAGGGTTTGCTCTCTAATTATATGCATACACATTTTTCTATACTATAGATTCTCTTGGGTTACTAGTCAGACTCTTTATACAGTTCCAAAATTAGCAAACCAAACAAGAGGCTTTCCTTTTGGGCTTTTCAGCCTAATTAACACTGAGCTCGACATGGATCTTATGCATGAATCTGACACACAGTGCATTAGGCCTTGCATACAATATGTATAAAATAAAACCTCTGCCAACTAGAAGGAGCATTGGAACTGGAATCAAAACAATTGAGGTTCAGACCTAGATCCAACATTTGCTAGTATTGTGCCCTTGGGGAAATCACTTAACCTCTCTGATTAAGTAGTTTCCTCATCCATAGAAGGAGAGGATTAGACTAAATGACATATCTCTCCCTCTTTCAGAGATTTAAGATTCTGCCTCCCACTAAAGAGAGAAAATAAACAATTATGCACAATTATACCAGTGTTTAATGATCTTAGCATTGTGAAATATATATGTGCGTGTGCATATACATGCCTATACATATATATGTACACACACATACACACACACACACGCACACACACACACACACATAAAGAGAGAGACATTCACAGAAAGTTAAAAATTAAAAGGGTCTTAGAGATAATTTAATCCAATACATTTCTTTTACACATCAGAAAACTAGGGAGAAAAAGTGTTAAGATCCCCTGGTCAAATTAGTACACACAATTGTTAGTTCAGTGCGCATTTTTTTTACCTTTGATCATATTGAATTTTTTTTTAAAATCTTCTTTAATATTTGATTTTTTCCCAATTTCATGTAAAAACAATTTTAACATTCTTTGTTTTCCTACATTTTGAGTTCCAAATTCACTCCCCCCTAACTGAGAAGGCAAGCAGTTTGACATAGGTTATACAAGTGTAGTCATGCAAAACTCATTTCCATTTCACTCATTCTATGAAAGAAAACAGACAAAAATAAAAGAAAAATGAAAAAAGTAAAAACAAAAGTATATTTGATCTGCATTTAGGCTCTACCACTTCTTTCTCTGGAGATGGACAGTACCTTTCATCATAAGTCCTACAGAATTATCTTGGATCATTGTGTTACTGAGAATAGCTAAGTTATTCATCATAGATCATCACACCATATTGCTATTATTATGTGCAATGTTTTCCTGGTTCTACTCATTTCACTTTGCATCAGTGCATGTAAGTCCTTCCATGTGTTTTCTGAGAGCATCCTGCTCAACATTTCTTAAGGCACAATAGTGCTTCATCACAATCTTATAGAACAACTTGTTCAGTCATTCCCCAATTGATAGACATCCCTTCAATTTCCAATTCTTTGCCACAAAAAGGGCTGCCATAAATATTTGGTTGTGTGTGTGTGTGTATGTATGTATGTATATGTACACACACATATGTGTGTGTGTGTGTGTATATATATATATATATATATATACACACATATATACATACATACATACACACACACACACACACACACACACACACACAAAATCCCTTTTCCTTTTTAAAAAAATTTCTTCGTGATACAGACCTAGTAGTGGTATTGCTTGGTCAAAGTGTATGCATGGTTTTATAGCCTTTTGGGCCTAGATCCAAATTTCTCTCTGGAATGGTTGAATCAGTATATAACTTCACCAATATAGTACATTAGTGTTTTGATTTTCCCCACTTCCCTTACAAAATTTGTCATTTTCCTTTTCTGTCATGTTATTAAACCTGATAGGTGTGAGGTAGTACTTCAGAGTTGTTTGAATTTTCATTTCTCTAATCAAAAGGGGTTTAGAGCATTTCTTTTTCATCTGATGACAGATAGCTTTTACTTTTTTTTTTTTATCTAAAACTACCTTTCATTTACTTTGACCATTTATCAATTGGGGAATTACATGGATTCTTATAAATTTGACTCAGTTCACTATATGTTTGAGAAATGAGGCCCCTATTAAAGAAAACTGTTATAAAATATTTTCCCAGTTTCTTGCTTTCTTTCTAATCTTGGCAGTTTTACTTTTCTTTTTTTGTATAAAAACTTTATATTTAATATAATCAACATTATCCACTTGTACATCCCTGAATGTTTTCTATCTTTGATCATAAATTCTGCCTTCATCCATAAATCTGACAAGAATATATCATGTACATCTAATTTGCTTGTGATAACATCCTTTATTTCTAAATCATGTACAAATGTTCACTTCATCTTAGTACATGGTATGAATTGTTGGGCAATGCCTAGTTTCTGCCAAACCACTTTCCAGTTTTCCCAATGTCTGTCAAAAAGTGATTTTTTTAGTTGAAACACTACCTCATTGTTGTTGGTGGTGTGAACTGATCCACCCATTCTGGAGAACAATTTGAATTATGCCCAAAGGACTATAAAACTATGCATACCCTTTCATACAGCAATGCCACTGCTAGATCTGTATCCCAAAGAGATCATAACAATGGGGAAAGGATGCACATGTACATAAGTATTTATGGAAGCTGTTTTTTTGTGGTGGCAAAGAATTGGAAAATGAAGGGATACCCATAAATTGAAGGATGGCTGAATAATTTATGGTATACAAATATAATGGAATAATATTGTTCCATAAGAAATGATGAGCAGGCAGACTTCAGAAAAATCTGGGAAGATTCGCATGAACTGATGCTGAGTGAAGTAAGCAGAACTAGTAGAACACTGTACACAGTAATAGCAACATTGCTCAATGATAGCCTTTGTTAGACTTAGGTCATTTGAGCAATGCAATGATCTAAGACAATTCGAAAAGTATCATGATGGAAAATGCTATACACATCTGGAAAAAGAACTATGGAGTTTGAATGCAGATGGAAGCATACTATTTTCTCTTTTTGTTGTTGTTTAATTTTTTTGCTTTCTCATGGTTTTTCCCTTTGGTTCTGATTCTTCTGTCACAACATGACTAATATGGAAATATGTTTAATATGATCATATGTGTGTAGCCTATATTAGATTGCATGCTATTATTGGTGAGGGTAAGTACAGGGAGGGGGGAATTTAGGATTCAAACTCATAAAAAAAATGTTGAAAACTAAAAATAAATTAGTTAATTTTCAAAAAGAAAAATAAGGTTAAAAAAGTTATTTCTTGCCCCAAAAGTTTACATCTTGGGGTATGTAAAAAAGTAGGATATCATGATTATTTACTACTGTGTATTATGTACTTAATCCATTTCAATGGTCTACCACTCTATTTCATGGCCAGTAGCTAACTGTTTTGTTGATTACCACCTTATAATGCAGTTTGTGATCTTATACCATTGAAGCACTTTCTTTAATATTGTTTTCATTGATTTATTTTATATTCTTGACCTTCTCTTCTTCCAAATAAAATTTGTTATAATTTATCTAGTTGTGCAAAATAAGTTTTGGTAATTTAGTTTGTATGGCACGGAATAAGTAAATTAATTTACTTAAAACTGTCATTTTTATTACATTTATTACAATTAATATTCCTCCAATTGTTTAGACCTTATTTTATTTGTGTGAAAAATCATTTTGTAATTGTGATCATATAGGAACTATATTTTCTTGGCAGATAGAGTTCTAAGTATTTTATATTGTTTACAGTTATTTTAAATGATATTTCTCTTTCAGACTCCTGATGGTGGATTTTGTTGGTTTTATATGTTAATGATTTATGTTGTTTTATTTTATATCCTGAAACTTTTCTGATGCTTTTACTTATTTCTATTAGTTTTTAGTTGATTTTCTAACATTCTCTGTGCATACCATCATAGAGTCTAGGAAAAGTGATAGCTTTGTTTCCTCATTGCCAATTCTAATTCTTTCAATTTATTTTTCTTGACTTACTACTATAGCTGTCATTTCTAGGACGATGTTGAATAATAATAGTGATAATGGGCTTCCTTGGTTCACTTCTAATCTTATGAAGAAAGTTTCTACCTTATCTTCATTACAAATAATGCATGCTGATGATTTTGGAAAGATAAAGCATATCATTTTAAAGAAATCTGCATTTATTGCTATGCTTTCAAATGTCATAAGAATGAGTATTTAATTTTGTCAAAAGATTTTCTACATTTATTGAGTTAATCATGTGATTTTTGTTTATGTTATAGATATGGTCAATTAATCTGATAGTTTTCCTAATATTGAACCAGCCCTGCATTCCTAGTATAAATCCCACATAGCCGTGCTGTATGATTTTTATAATATATTGTTGTAATTTCCTTGCTAGTATTTTATTTAAACGTTTTGATTCAATACTCATTGAGGAAATTAGCTTATAGCATTTTTTCTTTATTTTCACTCTTCTTGGTTTAGGTATCAGTAACATATTTCCGTCTTAAAAGAAATTTGGTAGGACTCCATCTTCACTTGTTTTTCCAGATAGTTTATACATTATTGAAATTAATTGTTTCTTTTGGTCTCATTTCTTTTGTTTTTCTTTGATTCATTGATATTAAATACACACATTCTATTAATACTACCTGGGCCTTTCAGTAATATCATAATGATAGAAACTGAGACATAAAATACCTTCTTATATGTAGGTCAAAGAAAGAAGACAATGTTAACTTATTCCTTTGTTATCACATTATACCAGGGCCAGCTTCATATCACTGACCTAAATCTGAAACCTTTCCATATCCCACGATACATTGTTTATGCCACATGGTAACTCTGGACTTGGTTAATTATTTTTAATAGAACTTCAGAGAGTGGGTGGAGGTCAAAATGGCTAAACACACATCACTGTTAGCACTGTATATGAATTCTACAGAATGCTTCCATTTGCAGTGCCACATTATCTTAGACCCTTAAGTCTACCT
This sequence comes from Phascolarctos cinereus, assembly GCF_003287225.1. Taxonomy (NCBI): domain Eukaryota; kingdom Metazoa; phylum Chordata; class Mammalia; order Diprotodontia; family Phascolarctidae; genus Phascolarctos; species Phascolarctos cinereus. The sequence goes on from NW_027556098.1 coordinate 287,570,606, forward strand.
GTTAATTTTTTAAATTTATTTTATTAATTTATTTTGATTTATCAACAATCACTTCCATATGCTTTTGAGTTTAAAATTTTTCTCCCTCTTCCTCCCTATCACCCTCCCCAAGACAGTGCACAATCTGATATAGGCTACACATTTACATTCCTATTAAACATATTTTCACATTAGTAAAGTTGTAAGTAAAAATTAAAACCTATAGTAGGAACCATCAGAAAGAGGAAACAAAATTCGGCTGAAGAGAATAAAAAAAGATAGTGATTCAACTTTCACAGTTGTGATTACTATCTGTGTCCTTTTCTCCATCCTTTCCCCCCCGTTTATGCTTTTCTTTCTCCTTTCCCCCCCTCACTAGTGTTTTACCTCCTTCAGTCTCTTCTCCCTTCTATTATCCTTTTCCTTTTTCTTCCCCTTTGCACTTACTGCTTCTTCCCTCCCTTCTGTACCCCCTCCCTTTTCTTTCCCCTTTTCCCTCCTACAGCCTATAGGCCAAGTTAGATTTCTATAACTAACTGATTATGTTATTCCCTTCTTGAGCCAAATCTGATGAGAGTAAGGTTCAAACAATGCTCACCCCCCTCCCTTTTTTCCCTCTGCTGTACTAGGATTTTGTGTCTTTTCCTGTAATGCAATTTACCCTTGTCTGCCTCTTGCTTTCTGAGAACATTTTCTAAGATCAGACTAATCCACTTACTTGCATCCATTTAACCCACTTGATTAGATAATTTTTTTTATCATTACATCAAAATCAACTAATATCCACCCCCTTTATGTATACTCCTTTAACATGATGCAATAACAATACAGTTCTCAAGAGTTGCAAATGTCATCTTCCATTGTAGGGATGTAAACAGTTCACCCTTATTAACAACATTTTGTATCTTTCTGTCCCATTTACCTTTTTATATCTTTGTTGAATTTTGTACTTGAAGATCATATTTTTTTGTTGAGCTCTGATCTTTTTATCAGAAAGATTTGGAAGTCCCCTCTTTCATTGAATATCCATCTCCTTCCTTAAAAATCAGGCTCATTTTTGCAGGGTAGTTGATCCTTGGTTGCAATCCAAGCTCCTTTGCCTTATGGAATATCATGTTCCATGCCCTGCTGTCTTTTAATGTGGAAGCTGCAAGGTCCTGTGTAAACCTGACTGTGGTTCCATGATATTTACATTGTTTCTTTTTGGCTGCTTGCAGCACCTTCTCTTTCATCTGGTAATTTTGGAATTTTGCTATTATATTCCTTGGCATTTTCAGTTTGGGATCTCTTTCAGGTGGTGAGCGATGTGTTCTTTCTATGGTTATTTTACTTTCTGGTTCTAGGACTTCTGGGTAGTTTTCCATTGTGATTTCCTGAAAGATACTGTCCAGGCTCTTTTTTTCATCATGATTTTCAGGTAGTTCAATGATTTTTAAATTATTTCTCCTGGATCAATTTTCCAGGTCAGTTGTTTTACCGATGAGTTGTTTTATGTTTTCATTTATTTTTTTTTCATTTTTCTGTTTCTGTTTGACTGATTCTTGCTCTCTCATATAGTTATTAGTTTCCATTTGTCCAATTCTAGTTTTTAACAGATTATTTTCTTCTGTTAGTTTTTCTGATTCCTTCTTCAATTGGCCAATTGTATTTTAAGGGGTTTGTTTTCTTCAGTGTACTTTTTTTTTCCAGTTTGCCAATTGTGTTTTGTAGGGACTTGTTTTCATCAGTGTACTATTATTCCAATTGGCCTCTTTTTCAAGGACTCTTCTACGTCTCTCATTAGACTTTTAAAATCCTTCTTGAGCTCTTCTAAGAGGGCTTTTTGGGCTTCAGACCAGTTCATATTCTCTTTTGATGTTGCAGATGTGGGTTTGTTGACAATGTTGTCCTCTTCAGAATTTCTGTCTTTATCTTCACTCTTCTCACAATATTAATCTATGGTACGTTTCTTTTTTACTCATCCTGTTTCTTTATTCCCTTGATTTTGAAGAGATTGAGCTCTCCTGCTGGGGAACAGAGGGCACTGACCCAAGCTTCTTGTTTTGGGAGCCTAGATCTTGGTCACTGGCTTTGTGTGCTGAGGCCTCTTATGGTGGCAATTGGAGGCTGTAGGGTTTTGGCAGCTTACTTCATGTTGGGCTGGAATCAGCAAGGCTGGAACTTTCAGGCAATCCTAGGTTGCCTGCTTTTCCTTTCCTTTAGCTTTCTTTGGCACCTGTTAGATGTGTGCTGCAGGGTGTTTATCTGCCTGGAGCCCCTTGCAATGCTGCCTTCCTCGTTTCTGTTAATGCACTGAGCGATTCCTTTGAGGTAGAGTGACGAGGCACCTGGTGATTTTCTGAGCTTGTTTCCACTGTTTCCCCTCCCTCACTGAGGCACTTGGAGGTCCAGGTGTTGGTGTTTGCCTACTCTACCACCTGAGCTTCAGGATCTCATCCTGGTTGACAGTTGGAGGCTGTAGGATTCTGACAGCTTACCTGGTGTTGGGTTGGAATCAGCAAGGCTGCGACTTTAGGAAGACTCTAGGTTGTTTTCTTCAGCTCCTTTCAGATGGATGCTGCAGGGTGCTTATCTGCATGGGGCGCTTTGTAGTGCTGCTTCCCTTATTTCTGTTGAGGTACTGGGAGACCCATTTGCTAGGCTGATGCATTGCTGTTCCCCATCTTTCTTCCACTTCAGCTGTTCCAGTTTTTTTTTTTTCCTGAGGTGATATTTTCTGGGTTTTCAGAGGTTGATAGGACAGGGTGAGAGCTACAACCTTTTTGCTCTGCCATCTTGGATCCTGGAGTTAGTAGTCTTCCAAAATTAATTTTTCTTTAAATATTTGGTATAATTCTCCTGAGAATCCATTTGGTCATTTTCTTTTTGTTTTGTTTTATGTTTGTTTTGTTTTTTCCCTTAAGGAGCTCATTGATGGCTTTTTCACTTTATTTTTTCTATGATGGTGTTATTTAAATATTCCATTTCTTATGTTAATCTGGACAGTTTATATAATTTTTTTGGTAATTATTCTTCCGTTTCACTTAAATTGTCAGATTTATTGTCATACAATTGAATGAAATGGCTTCTAATAATTGCTTTAGTTTCCTCTTCCCTGGTGCTAAATATACCATTTCCCTTTTTGATACTGGTAATTTGATTTTCTTCATTCCTTTTTTAAATCAAATTAACCAATCAACTATTTTATTTTTTTTAATAAAACTAACTCCTAGTTTTATTTATTATTTCAAGGGTTTTCTGACTTTAATTTTATTAATCTCTCTTTTGATTTTCAGATTTCCAATTTGGTGTTTAATTGGGGAATTTTATTTTTTTCTAGTTTTTTTTTCATTGCATACCCATTTCATTGATCTCCTATTTCTCTTTTTTATTGATGTAAGCATTTAGAGATATAAATTTTACCCTAAGTACTGCTTCGTTGGCATCCCATAAAATTCGGTATGCTATTTCATTCTTGTCATTTGCTTTAGTGAAATCATTTATTGTTTTATATTTATTCTTTGACCCCTTCATTCTTTAGGATGAAATTATTTAGTTTTGAATTAATTTTAATCTAAATTTCCATCACCCTTTATTAAATATATTTTTAAGTGCTTAATTGCCTGAAAGTATAGATTTGATATATCTGCTTTTTTACATTTCTTTTTTTTTATTCTATTAATTGGTCTATTTTTGTGAAGGTGCCATATACAGCAGAGAAAAATCTATACTCTTTTCTAGTCCAATTCATTTTTCCCCAGGGGTTTATCAAATGTAACTTTTCTAAAATTATATCCCTTTATTTAAATTCTTTTTGTGTGGCTATATTTATCTAGTTCCGAAAAGGCAATGTCGAGATTCCCCACTGGTATAGTTTTTCTGTTTCCTCATGTAACTCATTTGAATATTTCTGTAAAAATTTGTATGTTATGGCATTTGGTGCATATTTTAATATCAATATTACTTCACTGTCTGTCATTCCATTTAGTGAATTGTAGTTTCTCTGCTTATCTCTTTTAATTAGGCATTTTTTACTTTTAGTTTTTCTGAGGTCATAATTGCTACCTCTGCTTTTTCTTTTACCTCAGTTGAAACATAGCAGATTTTGCTCCAGTGTATGATTTTTACTATATATGAATCTTTCTGTTTCCTGTGCATTTCTTATTAAAAATACTGTGGGATTCTTTTTTTTTTTAATCCATTCTGTTATGTTTCCATTTTATGGGTAAACTCATACCATTCATATACATAATTATAATTATTAATTGTGTATTTTCCTCCATCTTATTTCCCCTTATTTCTCTCTCTTTCTGTCCCTCTCCCTCTCCCCTTTCTCTCTCTTATCCCTTTAAAAAACTTTAAAAGTTTTTTGGGTTTTTTTTTTTTGCACCTGACCAGTACCTCCCTTAATCCATCCTCCTTTCAATTGGCTCCTCTGCCCTCCTTTTATCCTTTTGCCTCCCTACTTCCATGTAGGATAATACAGATTTCTATACCAAACTCAATGTGTCTGTTATACTTTCTTTGAGTGAAATCCAATGAGAATAATGCTCAAGCACTGCCATTTTCCCTCTCATCTTCCCCTCCATTGTAAAATTCTTTCTTTCTTGCATCACTTATGTGAGATAAATTTCCCACCCTCTTCTCTTTTCTCCTAGTTGCATGCCTTTTTCTCACACTTTAATTTTTTTAATTATTACATTATCATATACTAACATTTATGCACACTGTCTATTTATTTCTAGAGTTCTAAGTGCCCTAATAATAGTAAATTTCTTCAGAGTAGCAATTATTATCTTTCCATATAGAACTGCAAACATTTTTACTTTATAATCAATTTTCCATGTAGGAATGTAAACATTTAAACATTTTAGTTGATCTTTGATTCAATTCAATTCAGTTTAATGATTTCTTTTTTATGATTACCCTTTCTTCTTCTCTTGAGTCTTGTATTTGAAAGTCAGATTTTTATTCATCTCTAGTCTTTTCATTGGCTTCTTGAAAGCTTTTGATTTCATTAAAAATCTATTTTCCCCTTGAAGGATAGTACTCAGTTTTACTGGATAGTTTATTTTTCTCTGTAATCCTATCTTCTTTGCCTTTTGGACTATCATGCCACAAGCCATCTGATTCCTTAATGTGAAAGATACTAAATTTTGTTTGATTATGAATCATATGTGAATTCCTTTTTTTTTCTTCCTTGCTGCTTTGCAATATTTTCTCCTTTATCTGGGAACTCTGAAATTTGGCTTTATTATTCCTGAGGGTTTTTACTTTGGGATCTGTTTTAGGAGGTGAATGGTAGATTTATTCAAATCATTTTCTACTCTTTAATTCTAGGATATCAGGACAGTTGTCCTTGAAAAGAATATTGAAATGTGATATTTAGTCTCATTTTAAAATAATTTCTTTTAGGAAGATTCTTAAATTATCTCCACTTGATCTATTTTCAGGGTCATTTTTTTTTCTATGAGATATTTCACATTTTCTTCAATTTTTTTCTGTTCTTTGATTTTGTTTGATTGTGGGTGTTTCATGGAATTATTAGCATCCGATTGCCCAATTCTATTTTTTAAGGAATCATTTTCTTCAATGAACATCTTTTTTTTTCTATTTGTCCAATTCTACTTCTTAAGGACTAATTTTTTTCTCAATAACTTTTTGCACAACTTTATCCATTTTACTAATTCTTTTTTTAAGTCATCCTCAAATTGAATTTTTGTGTCCATTTTACCAATTAGTTAATTCTGTTTTTGAAGGTGTTATTTTCTTTAGCATTTATATGCCTCCTTTACGAAGATGTTTACTTTTATAATTTTTTTTTGCATAAGTCTTTTAAAATTTTTCCCATTTTTTCTTCTGCATCTCTGATTTGATTTTTATATCCTTTTTGAGCTTTTCCAGGACTTATTTTTTTGTGTGTCTGTGGCCAATTAAAATTTTTTTCAGGCTTTACATGTAGGTGTTTTGATTTCATTGTTTTCTGAGTTTGTGTCTTTAGCTTCCCTGTCACCATAGTAACTTTCCATGGTCAAGTTCTTTTTTGTTGTTTACTCATTTTCCAACCTGTTTCTTTACTTTTAACTTTATGCTAAAGCTGTGCTGTGCTACCCAGGTGGAAGAGGCGCTGTTCTAAGCTTCAGGTTTTTCTTGGTATTGTTTCCAGAACTAGTTCTATATATCTAGATATAGATATAGATATAGATATAGATATAGATATAGATATAGATATAGATATAGATATAGATATAGATATAGATATAGATATAGATGATATAGATATGTAGATATATAGATATAGATATATATTGGTATTTCAAAGGTGATATGATTTAAGGAGGAATCTGGTCACTGCTCTCCTGGTGTGTTCCCTGGTCTATTTCTTTTTCTAGAGGAATCCTTGTTCACCTGTAGTGAATAGTGCTAGTAATTGTCTTGGCTGTGGAACTGTGACTAGGGCAGCAACAGTTGCAGCTGCATTTGCTACTGTACCCCTCTGTCTTTAGAATTGTGACCAGAGTCCCCTCTTCTCTATGAGTGACCACAAGCAATACTCTTTGCCTTGGAAGTGTGGCCAGGATCCCTACTATCCATGGCTGCAATTATTATTGTTCCTATTGGTTCAGCGACTGCAACCTGGAATTGTGTATGGGCATTGCAAAAAGTTTCTGAATCCTAAGGCAGTGAAGGGTCCTTGGCAATCATCGTCAGAACTATTGTCTTGTGAGCTGAGAGCTTCCAAAACTACTGCAATTGTTGCCAATCTAGCCATCTCTAAGGCCTGATGCAGGCTTGCTAATATGCAGCCTGTGCTACATGATCAGTCCTGTGCTTCAGGTGTACCCAAGTACAACTACGATGAGATATACCTTTTTCTTTCAGTGTCCTAAGTTTTCTTATGCTGGAAAATTGTTTCACCAAAACTTTTGTTGGTTCTGCTGCTCTAGAATTCAGTTTAGGCATCATTTAAGAGGTTTTGGAGGGAGATTTGGGGAGAGATAAGCTTAATGCTTCTCTACTCTTCTCTCTTGCCTCCACCTTCTTGTTGCTTTGATAGATTTTAAACACTTAAGTGATTTAGTGATACTAAGTATATGTGGGGTAGCATGTGAAAAAGTGACATCTGAATAAAGATCTGGAGTCAGGTCCTACCACTTATTAATAATTACTATGTGACTCTGGAAAGTGATTTAATTTCTCATTGCTCAAACCAACTGATTAAAACAAAAAATTGCACAGAAAGAACTGATTAAGTTTGACAGAGGCGTCTTCCTTAATGAAGTCTCTAATACTAATGAACTAATAGCTCTAGTCCAGGCCTGGACAACCTCTGACCTGCCAAATGATTTTGGGCAGCCTGGGAAAAATATAAAGAATACTTTCTTCTACATCTTTCATGGGCTGCCCAAAATCCTTTGGCATGCACACAGGCCATAAACCGCCTACAGGTTGTGCAGGCCTGGCCTAGTCAAAAATGAATGAATGAATGAATGAATGAATGAATGAATGAACAAATAGGTAAATAAATAAATAAATGTAGTATAAAGATATATGAAGCTGGAATATCTAAGATTAGAATTCTAGTTTTGGGTAATATATATATATATATGTATATATATATATATATATATATATATACATATATATATATATGTATATATATATATATACATATATATATACATATATATACACACACACACACATACACACATACATACACACATACACACATATATATGTATATATATATATACACATATATGTATATATATATATATATATATGTATGTATGTATGTATGTATAAAATCTCATTTACTTTATCTATAAAATTAGAAGTTTGAAATTTTAAACCATAATGGTCTTTTGGGATATAGATTATAAATAGGTTAAAATGAGATAAGATTTGTGAATTTAAAAAAAAAGAAAGTTTAAAGTGTTATTTTAATGTATGAATTTAAGATGGTGATATTGTTCTTGTCATTAAGAGTTGATATTTGGGAGGTAGAAAAATAAGGGGGGAAGATATAATAAAAAATCTCAAATTTCTGTTGACATGTGTATGTTATCCATTACTCTCCCTGCTTTCCTGGTCAGAGGTCACTCTACCATTTTTCACTATGCTTCATATTTCTTCATTTACTACACATAGTCCATTAATTTTTGGATGTCCTCTGACTTCTAATTATTTTTGAGACAATGGTATTTTGTGGAATGTAGCTGTACACATTACCAATAAAAACAGATGACCCTTTCCCCCCTATACATGATAGAGGGTTTCTGTGGTCCATTTTTGTTGTTATACGATTCTTCAGTAATATCTGACACTTTGTGACTATATGGACCATAGCATATCAGGCCCTTCTCAACTCTCTCTCAAATTCTGTCTAAGTTCATGTTTGCTCTTTCCATAATGCTATCTAACCATCTCATCTTCTTCCATAATCTTTTCCTTTGGCTTCCAATCTTTCCCAATATCACGGTATTTTTCAGTAAGTCAATTTTCTCATTATGTAGCTAGTCTTGAAGTTTCAGGTTCAGTATTTGACCTTCCATGCAATAGCCTAAATTAATTTCTTTAAATATTGACTGGTTTGATCTCCTCACTATATAAGAGACTCTCAAAAATCTTATCTAGCTCCACAATTTGAAAGCATAAATTCTTTGGCACTCAGCCTTCCATTTAATCCAACCCTCATACCCACACATTGCTACTAGAACAACAACAACAACAACAACAACAACATAGCTTTGACTATGTGGACCTTTCTTGGCAAAGTGATGTCTCTGCTGTTTAGCATGCTGTCCAGATTAACCAAAGCTTTCTTTCCAAGGAGCAAGTATAGCTTTAAAAAAAAGACATATGATATAAAATGAAGTCCCATACATGAATTCTTTGTTCGGGATTTGTAGGATGATATGGACAAAAATCACATGGAATGAGGAATTAATGACCATGATCTCTGTCAGGATTATATATATCCATTTAAGTATCATTATTGAATTATATGTAGATATAGTGAATATGTTGTTTATGTTTAATTTATATAATGTAGCATGCATTACATATTCACATAGACCTATTTTCTTAATTGAAATGAATATGAAATTTCATTTGTGATTATATTCCTTTCAACAGTATACCTCTTAATAATCCATGCTTTCATTTTGTGTATTTATTATCCATGTTTTCTAAAAACATCCTCCATAAAATCCAACTAATATATTTTCCAATTTTTTTAACATTACATGGATAACACTAGCTTACTTGACAATCCATCTGTTTTCTCTTACTCTCACTACATAGGCATCCCATCTCTTTTTCAAAATATTCATTTCCTCTATGGTATCTTTAACATCAGGGCTTCTTAAACTTTTTTCACAAGCTACCCCTTTAGCATTTCTTAAACTATGGTCATGACCCCATACAGAATTTAAGAAGTGCTGTATCATTTATTGCAAATGAGTATTTCTTGGTAATATACTGCAGCCTACTTATGTCTACCTCTTCATTGCCCTCTCAATAACCCAGGATTATTAATTTTTCAGAAATTGTGATGTCCTAATGATTTTCAGCCATTTGGAATAATCAAGAGATTTGCTATTAAAAATGGTGTTTGATTATACACAGACATTTGAGTTATTTAATTAAAGGTACTAGATGATTTTCTAAATGCAATCCAATCCAGTCTCTTCCTCATATTTAATTCTAGAGTAAATTAATTAATCATATTCTGTGTCTATCATATATATATAGATATAGATATAGATATATACACACACTCTCATATCTATATCTATATCTACAAACATATTATTCATGCTGTATTACCAACTTGTCTGGGCAATTATGTGATTCAATAGACATTTTTTAAAGAAGTATATAAGCTATTAACTAAAAAGGATCTTAGAGGACATCCAGTTCAACTTGTAACTGACTGGAATCCCCTCTTCACCAGGTCCAAAAAATAGTCCCATAAGATTTCTTGTGGGATAGAAACCATTACTTCATGAAGCAGTCAAATCTCATGTTGGAAAATTTCTTGATACATCAAACTTAATATCTTCCTCCCTTTCATTTCCATCCACTGCTCCTAGAATAGCCTATTGTAGCAAAGCAGAAATAGTCTCTGTCCTTCAGTCACCTGAGGGCACTATTTTTTCATTACCTAAATCTATATCAGGCTAAAGTAATCATCTTAACAGACTTACATGAGATGATCTGAAAGACCATTGCCATTCTAGTAAATCCTTCATAACTTGCCTCTTTCTATTCTTCCAGTCTTCTTATATCTTACTTCCCTTCACACATTTTATAATTCAGCTATACTGGACCCCTTTCTGTTCAATGAACGTGAAAATACATTACCTGCCTCCATATCTTTGAATGGGTTTTCCTCTTCCCAGCCTCTCAAGCCTGGAGTGTTCTTTTCCCTCATTTCCTATAAGTAGTCTTTTGATTGATTAATTATGTTAATTCTGTATATTTTCAACATCCTTCCTAACATATGATACCAAGAACTGAGTATGATATTTCTGATTCTGTCTGATTAGGGCAAAATAAGTGGGCAATCATCCTCATCATTCTGGAAAAAAATAACACCAACAGCAATAATGAAGATTGTAATCAAACTGTAGAAAATATCACTTCAGACATAATACATTTAAACAACCAGAAATAATTTTGTTTCTTCTGTTGTGGGCCTGTATAGGGAAGGTGTGTTCCAGATTGAGATATCATTGTATGAAGAACTCCCAATAAGGAAACTTTCTAAATAAATGTAAGCCAGATACTTCTCTGAAACTTATAGTCCTAGGTATATGCCTGAAGACACTAAGCGTTTAAATGATTGACCATGAGATACAGCCCAAGCAATTCTTAGGTGAAATTTTATATCTCTAAATGCTTACATGAATAAAATAGAGAGTGAAGAGATCAATGAATTAGGCATGCAACTAAAATAGTTAGAAAAAGGAAACATTAAAAATCAAAAATTAAATACCAAATTAGAAATTCCAAAAATCAAAGGAGAGATCAATATAATTGAAATTAAGGAAAGTATTGAACTAATAATTAAAATTAAGAGTTGATTTCATGAAAAGACCAATAAAATGACCTTTCATTGATTTGATTTTTAAAAAAAAAGAAAGAAGAAAATCAAATTACCAGTGTTCAAAATGAAAAGGGAATATTCACTACCAATGAAGAGGAAGTTGAAGCAATAACTAGCAGCTATTTTGCCCAACTGTATGTCAATAAATCAGACTGTCTAAATGAACTTATGACTACTTACAAAAATATAAATCACCCAGATTAACAGAAAAGGAAAACAAATTAAAAAACAAAGTTTTAGAGAAATTAATTGAAACAGCTATCACTGACCTCCCTAAGGAAAAAAAAATCTCCAAGCCAGATGGATTTATACATGAGTTCTACCAAATATTTAAAGAATAATTAATTCCAATACTATATAAACTAATTGGAAATTAGATGAAGAAGGAGTCCTACCAAATTCTTTTCATGATACATTTATGGTGCTGATACCAAAACCAAGAAGATACAAAACAGAGAAAAAAAATTATAGACCAATTTCCCTAATGAATATTGTTGCAAAATTTTAAATAAAATAGTAGCAAAGAGATAACATAGGAATGTAAGGCTGGATCAATGTTTGGAAAACTATGAACAAAATTGACAATATCAGTAACAAAATTTGCATAAATAATAGGGTTATCTGAATAGATGCAGGAAAAACATTTGAGAAAATAAAACACGAATTCCTATTAAAGACACTAGAGAGTATATGAATAATACAATAATAAGCAGTATCTATCTAAAATCATCAGCAAGCATTATATGTAATGTGGAGAAGTCAGAAACATTCCCAATAACAGAAGGGATGAATGAAGGATGCACATCATCACTAATCTTATTCAATATTGCACTAGAAATGTTAGCTTTAGCAATAAGAGAAGAAATGAAATTGAAGGAATTAGAAATGATAATTAATAAACCAAATTATCATTCTTTTCAAATGATATGACTGTATCCATAGAGAATCCCAGAGAATCAAGTGAAAAAAAATCTGGAAAAATTAACAACTTAAGCAAAGTTACAGGATAAAAAATAAACCTACACATGTCATCAACATTCCTATATGTAACTAATAAAGCCCAACAGCAAGAAATAGAAAGAGAAATTCCATTTAAAGTCACTGTAGACATCATAAAATATCTGGGAATGTACCTGCTAAAATAAACCCAGGAAGTATTTGAACATAATTATAAAACAATTTTCACAAAAATAAAATCAGATCTAAATAATTGGAAAAATGTAAGTTGCTCATGGGTAGGCCGAGCTAATATAATAAAAATGACAATTCTATCTAAATTAATTAACTTATTCAGTACAACAACAATCAAACTACCAAAACTATTTCATACACCTAGAAAAAAAAGTAACGAAATTCTTCTGGAAGAGCAAAAGTTCCAGAATATCAAGGTAATCAATGAAAAAAAATGCAAGGGAAGGTGGCCTAGCTGGACCAAATCTTTAATTGTATTATAAAGCAGCAATCATCAAAAATACTTGATACTGACTAAGAAATAGAGTGGTGGATCAGTGGAATATGTTAAATATGCAAGACACAGAAGTCAATGACTATAGTAATCTATTATTTGATAAACCCAAAGACCCCAGCTTCTGAGATAAGAACCTAGTATTTAACAAAAAAACTGCTGGGAAAATTGAAAAATACTATGGCAGAAACTAAGCACAGAACAACATCTAACACCCTACACCAAAATAAAGCCAAAATGGGTACATGATTAAGATAAAGGGACTGATACTACATAAGCAAACTGGAAAGCAAGGAATAGTTTACCTGTCAGGTGTATGGAGAAGGGAAGAATTTATGACTAAACAAGAGATATAGAACTTTATGGAATACAAAATGGATAATTTTGATTACATTAAATTGAAAAGTTTTTGCACAAAAAAAGCTAATGCAACCAAGATTAGGAGGGAAGCAGAAAGCTGGGAAACAATTTTACAAGCAGTGTCTCTGATAAAGACTGCATTTCTAAAATACATAGAGAACTGAGTCAGATTTATAAGAATAGAAGTCATTCCCCAATTGAGAAATGATGAAAGGATATGAGCAGGTAGTTTTCAGGGGAAAAATTAAAACTATCTAAAGTCATATGAAAAGATGTTCTAAATCACTTTTGATTAGAGAAATGCAAATCAAAACAACTCTTATGTACTACATCACACTTATCAGATTGGCCAACGTGACAAAACAGGAAAATAATAAACGTTGGAGAAGATGTGGGAAAATTGGAACACTATGTCATTTTTGGTGGAATTGTGAACTGATCCAACCATTTTGGAGAGCAATTTGAAACTCTGCCCAAAAGGCTATCAAAATGTGCATACTCTTTTACCCAGCAATACTGCTTTTAGGTCTGTAACCCAAAGAAATCTTAAAAATTGGAAAAGGAACCACATGTACAAAAATATTTATAGTAGCTCTTTCTGTGGTGTCAAAGAATTGGAAATTGAGGGAATGGCCATCAGTTGGGGGAATGGCTGAACAAGTGGTGGTATCTGAATGTAATGGAATACTGTTTTGCTATGAAAATGATAAGCAGGCTGACTTAAGAAAAACCTGAAAAGACTTGTATGGACTGATTCTGAGTGAAGTGAGCAGAACCAGTCGAATGTGGTACACAGTTAAGGCACCATTGTGCAATGACCAGCTTTGATAGACTTAGCTCTTCTCAGCAATAAAATGGTACAAGACAGTTTCTAAAGTCTCATGATTGAAAATGCTAATCACATCCAGGCAAAGAACCATGGAATCTGAATGCAGATAGATGCACACTTTTTTACCTTTTTTTCTTTTTTGTTTTTCCCTTTTATTCTGATTCTTCTTTTGCAACATGACTAATTTGCAAATATGCCTAACACGATTGTATGTGTATAACCTATATCAGATTGTGTGTTGTCTTGGGGAGGGATGAAGGGGAAAAGGGAGAGATAAAAATTTGGAACTCAAAATTTTACAAATGTGAATATTAAAAACTATCTTTATATGTAGTTTGAAAAAAATAAAATACTGTTAAGAAAAAAATAAAAGACTTTCCCAGGCCAAGATCTAAAATGACAGTAAAAGAAAATCTATTTTGAGCAAATGGATGTATTCCTGTTCATTGTGTTTGCTCAGACAGATATGGATACTCCCTATTGTCAGGACAGGTGATCTGTAAATTGGTGTCTCTTTGACAAACATTTGGGTGAAACAGGTAGCCCAAGACCATCATTTTAATATAGCACACCTCCAATTTTGTTAATCTAAGAGGTGATTGCCACCCCTCAGGAAAAAGGGCATATAAACTTTGAGTCCACTGCCATTAGTATTCTTTGGCCACCCTCTTATTAAGGCATTAACAATATTAATGAAATGATTAAATTACCCTGGCACTATGTCTCTTGGAATTACTTTAATCATCACTGTAGGGTCACACAGTAAGTGTCTGAGGACAGATCTGAACTCAGGAAGAGGAGTCTTCCTGACTCTAGGCCAGGCACTCTATCTACTGTGCCACCTAGCTGGCACTATCCTACCATTTGCCATGCATTTTATATGACTTCCCTTCATGCCTACTCTGTGTAGTCAAACCAGTGTAATTTTTGTCCTGAAAACACAACTTTTCATTTTCTATCTCTCTACCTTTAGGACAGTTATATCTCATTCCTGTCTTATTACCTTGCTCATAACACATCCTCCTCAGTTCAACTTCTTAGAATACCTAGGTTCTTTTAATGCTCAGCTAAGGTGTTCCCTCTAGTCCAGGAAAAAAGTTCCTTAATATGTTTAGTTATTAGTCCTTTCTTCCTCTTAAAATTAGCATATATAGTTACCTGGTTACATATTACAACCTTCATATGTAAAATGAAGACTCGAGTGGCAGAAATTTTTTTGTTTGTTTGTTTATCTTTTTTGCATTTGCAGTAACTAGAAGAGGGGCTGGTGCATGTTAGTCAATTAATAAATGCTTGTTGGGTATGATTTTCTGTCAGATTCATAAACTTTTTTAATGAATTGAAGGACAAAGTCTTAAAAATGTTTGTCTTGTGAAATTATAAAAGTTTTCAGGGAAATGTAGAGTACACAGACAGAGCAATGAAGCAGTCTTGTATCTCTTGTTATACTCTTAATGTTATCTTACTCTCCCCAGTGTATTTAATCTGATACTTCCAAAATCTGTGATTTTGTTAATGCAAATACTTCTTTCACTGGTACAATTCCACTATCATTTAATAGATGGCTTTTGCCAGTGATGAAACAAAAGGAAAAAAAAAAGACAAAGTGAACAAAGTAAAGACAGGAAGGAAGGAAGGAAGGAAGGAAGGAAGGAAGGAAGGAAGGAAGGAAGGAAGGAAGGAAGGAAGGAAGGAAGGAAAGGAAGGAAGGAAGGAAGAAAGGAAGGAAGGAAGGAAGGAGGAAAGGAAGGTGTGATGGAATGAAGTAGGGAAGGAGGGAAGAAGGGAAGGATTAAAGGAAGGAAAAGAACAAAGAAAAGGAAAAGAAAATTTACCTCGTGAAGCTGATAATATACCTTGCTAAATGGAACTAAGCTGATCCTCAGCTATCAGCAAATTGCTGATATGATACTTTAAGACTTTGCATTTAGATGGAGCTGAAAGAGTTCATACTGGCCTGATATATCCTTAGAAAACTTAGGATTACCTCTACATAATGATTAAGCATAGACATTAGTGAAGACATAAAGCAATTTTAGTACAATAATTCATGTAATAATTTTATCTCCTTAAGAAAGGGGATCATATTTTACTCATTTAAAAAAAATCTTTAACTCTTAGCAAGAGACTTTATACAAATAAATGCTCAGTGAAGCTTTGTTTATTCAAGATGGCAATGCCAGATGAGATAATGCTGATGATACAGAAGTACTACCTAGTCTAGACAAATACACATGGTTCATTTTCTAGAACTGGAATGAGATTTCACTTAGAACATCTATTCCAGTCCAAGACAGCTTCCTAGAGGTGCAGTGCATAGAACATTAGGCTTGGAGTCAGGAAGACCTGAGTTCAAATCCAGCCTCAGACACTTACTAGCTGTATGATCCTGTGCAAGTCATTTGATATCTATTTGCCTGAGTTTCCTCAACGGTAAAATAAGATTAATGATAACTTACCTCACACAGTTGTTGTGAGAATAAAATTAGATAATATTTTATAACATTTAGTACAGTGCTTGGCATAGAGTAAGTGTTTTATAAATGCTTATTCCTTTTCCCCCCTTCTCTCAGACAGCCTACCCAACTATAGTCTGTGAGATAGAATGTGGTGATACCCTCCATATTAAGCTTTAGTTTAATCCCAGAGCTTTCAGCCTAATTTGAAGAGACAATTTCCTAAAAATGATTCAGTATGCCAAAGTTTTCAGAAACACCATAATTCATTAACATATTTACCTTATTAAATTGTGTGTATAATGTATATATAAAGAATCTTTTTCTTTCTCTGTCCCCACTGCTCATCTAATTAGTAATTGAATCTTACCAGAGGCAATGAGGAGTCTTTTTAATACTTATAAGTAGGTAATGCAGTGGCATCATTATATTTTTTAATAGGAACATAACCAGAGGCCAAGTTTCTAAGTCATAGGAAAAAAGTGCAACCCTCCTTTTTTTCCTCATTACATTTGAACAAAAAAAAAAATCACAAAGTTCCTGTTTCTATCCACAGTGTTGAATTCAGGTAGCTCTCTTCCTTGACCTGCCCCTCCTAATATTAAATTGACCTTTCTAGAAGAGCGAGTTCTGATTGTCATTTAGAGATCTCATGAATATATGAAAATGATTTTTTAGAGTTTAGAAGGTTCCTCATCCCAACCCACAGAGAAAAATGCTTAAAAATAATAGAAAAATCAAAGTAGAAAAGTGGTTATTAAGCATGCTGTTTTTTCAAACATGCCCAAGACTAATGAAATGTGGATTGAGGTTTGAGAAGGAGATGAGGTGTTTGGATGGGTAGATGGGGATTTCAAATCCTGAATGTTTCCTTTCAATCTCCCCATACACTGGAGTAAAATGTCCTTGAGGCATTCACTGAGTTTTCTTTTGCATTTTGGTAACCTGCACCTAGTACAACACATTACACATAGAAAATTTTTCAATGCATATTGAACTTAAATGAACAAAGTGATAAGTTACTATTTAAAAGCACCACTTATTTATTAATAGGTTGCTATTGGCAGTGTTGTCTGTGTTTGTGTGTTGTCTTTATTTTTCCTCTTTTTAAGACTAGAAAAAGAACCAAAAAAGGACCAGAGGTCCTGCCAGATTTTCAGTGTTGAGAACTTTGTTGAGACATCTACCCTTTTGCATTAACTATGTTTTCCCCAGTGAATATTGGTATATGGGGGGAATTATTTCAAATGAAATTTGATTTCCGTTGTATGGGATTTTTAATATATTCATTACAAACTATCTTTGTTTTTATAAATCTTTGTGACATTAACCGGTTATGATTTGCTCAAAATGTACTATATCCTCTTTAAATTAAAGCTGGGACCATCATGCATCATATCTCAATAAAAAACATGGCAACATTAGTGTTCTAAAGAAAAAGGATAAGAATGTCAATATTAGCATTTTAAAATTTACTAGGAATATATTTCTCCTGAACTCTAAATATCTTTGAGAGGACCATTCAGGTATCACAATGATTCTGGCATGATATCATAATGATTCTATAAAAGTTGTTATGACAATTTCCCTATAATTGTTCATAACTGCATATTAATATCGTCAATGAAGAAATTTTTGTAATAGTTCTTTCAGAACAGTTTCATTCATGCGAATCTGGATACAGACATAATTTTAAATGTGAAAAATGTAGCAAGAATTATAGATCTCAAAATCATATTTCAAAGAATATATTTTTATGCATGTTTATTTTGACCACTATCAAACTTTTATTGAATCTAAGAAAACAAGTTTGTATTAATGTTATTGTTCCAAATGTGAATTTAGTCAGTATATCTCCAGGGTTGGGGAATCTGTGGCCTCAAGACCACATGTAGACTTCTAGGTCTTTAGATGCAGGCTTTTGACTCAGTCTAAGTTTTATGGAACACATCTTTTTATTAAGGGGATTTATTCTATGAATTTTGGAGTCAGTCAAAAAGCCACACTGCAGGACCTAGAGGGCCACATGGGGCCTTAAGTCTGCAGTATCCCCACCCCTGATTCCTGGGCTAAAAGCAAGTGCAGCAACAAGCCCTGGTTCTAGGGAGTATAGATATGAACCACATGTCTGATTCTCTGTCTAACACAGAAATCTATTTAGAAATGACATGGTTACTTAGGAACTTTTGAAGTTGTCAGAGTAACATTCCTCTTTTTATTTCTATTTCTAAATTCTTTTTTTAATATAAATTTATTTATTTTTAGTTTTCAGTATTTACTTCCACAAGATTTTGAGTTCCAAGTTTTCACCCCATCTCACCCTCCCCCATCCAAAGATGGCATGCATTCTGAATATCCCTTCCCCTAGTCTGTCCTCTCTTCTATCTCTCCCCCCCTTCTCCTTTTTTTTTCTTGTAGGGCAGGATAGATTTCTCTACCCCATTTCTTGTATTTCTTATTTCCCAGTAGCATGTGAAAATATTTTTTTAAACATATATTTTTAAAACTTTAGGTTTCAAATTTTCTCCCTTCTTCCCCCCCCACCCTCATTGAAAAGGCAAGCAACTCAATATAGGTTATACATGTGCAGTTATGCAAAACACTTCCTTAGTAGACATGTTGTGAAAAACTAACTCTATTTCCCTTAATCCTATCCTGCCCACCCATTTATTCTATTCTTTCTTTTGACCCTGTCCCTCCTTAGAAGTATGTGCTTCTGATTACCCCCTTTCCCAATCTCCCCTCCTCTCTATCACCCTCCTGCTCTCTTGTCTGCTTCCTCCCCTATTTTCCTGTAGGGTAACACAGATTTCCATACCCAATTGAAGGTGTATGTTATTCCCTCAGTAAGCCAAATCCTATGAGAAGATTCACTCATTCCCTCTCATCTTCCCCCATTTCCCTTCCACTGTAAGAAACTTTTCTGTTTTTTTTTGTGAGATAATTTACCCCATTCTACCTCTCCCTTTCTTTTTCTCCTAGTATAATCCTCTCTCATCCCTTAATTTTATATTCTAGATATGACCCCTTAATCTCCAACTCACCCTGTGCCCTCTATCTATCTATCTATCTATCTATCTATCTATCTATCTATCTATCTATCTATCTACCTATCTACATACAAACATATGATCTTTTTCCTCCAACTACCCTTATACTGAAAAAAGTGTCATGAGTTATAAATATCATCTTTCTATACAGGAATGTAAACAGTCCAACCTTAATAAGTGGCTTATGATTTCTCTTTCCTGTTTACCTCTTCATGTTCCACTTGAGTCTTGTATTTGAAAGTCAAATTTTCTATTCAGCTCTGGTCTTTTCATCAAGAATGCTTGAAAGTCCTCTATTTCACTGAATGACCAGTTTTTCCCCTGAAGGATTATACTCAGTTTTGCTGGGTAGGTGCTTCTTGGTTGTAATCCATCTTATCTCCTTTGCCCTCTGGAAGAGTGTATTCCATGCCCTGAGGTCCTTTAATGTAGAAGCTGCTAAATCTTGTGTTATCCTGATTGTGTTTCCACAGCACTTGAATTGTTTCTTTCTGGCAGCTTGTTATATTTTCTCCTTGACCTGGGAACTCTGGAATTTGGCTATAATATTCTTAGGAGTTTTCCTTTGGGTATCTCTTTCAGAAGGACATTGGTAGATTCTTTCAATTTCTATTTTGCCCTCTGGTTCTACTACATCAAGGCAGTTTTCTTTGATAATTTCTTGAAAGATGATGTCTAAGCTCTTTTTTTGATCAAGGCTTTCAGATAGTCCAATAATTTTTAAATTCTCTCTCCTGCATCTATTTTCCAGGTCAGTTGTTTTTCCAATGAGATATTTCACATTGTTTTCTATTTTTTCATTCTTTTGGATTTGTTTTACAATGTCTTTATTTCTCATAAAGTCACCAGCTTCCAATTGCTCTATTCTAATTTTTAAGGAAGTATTTTCTTCAGTAATCTTTTGTACTTCCTTTTCCATTTGGCCAATTTTCTTTTTAGGGCATTTTTTTCCTCATTGGCTTTTTGAACCTCTTTTGCCATTTGGGTTAGGCTATTTTTTAAGGTGTTATTTTCTTCAGTATTTTTTTGGGGTCTCCTTTAGTAAGCTGTTGACTTGTTTTTCATGATTTTCTTGCATCATTTTCATTTCTCTTCCCAGTTTTTCCTCTACTTCCATTAGTTGCTTCTCAAAATTCCTTTTAAGCTCTTTCATGGCCTGGGACTGATTCATATTTTTGTTGGAGGTTTTGGATGTGGGATCTTTGACTTTGTTGTCTTCTTCTTGTTGTATATTTTGATCTTCTTTTTCACCAAATTAAGAAAATGCCATCTGACTCTTCTTGGCCTGCTTGCTCATGATCCCAGGCAATTACTTGAATTTTAAACTCTTTGTTAAGGTAAGAGTCTGCTTCCAATGTGGAGAATGTACTGTCCTACACTTCAAGGGTTTGTACAGCTTATTTCAGAGCTACTTCTAGGGACCTGTAAATTTTTAGTTCTTGGAAGGTGGTATGATAAGGGGCAAAATGTTTACTTCTTTCCTGGCCTGTGCTTTGGTCTGTTAGTGACCACAAGCCTTCCTTTCTGTCCTGGAACTGTGAGGAGGGTTTTCTCTCTACAGCCACTATAAGCTCTACCATGCCAGAGCTCCTACTCACCCCAGGACCACCACCCGGAATTGTGACCCAGATCCAAACACAAGCAAAGCAAGAGATTCCTGCCTCAGCACTGGCAAAAGGATTCCTGTATTCCCTCTTTCATCAACCACTGGATTCCCCCTCAGTCCAGTGGCCAGAAGCTCAGGAGGCAGCTGCCCCTGCCCAGGGCAAAGCTCTTGGGAATGGAGCTGAGACCCTGCATTCCTCTATCAGCACCTCAGAAACAGACTTTTTCCCACTGACATTCTAAGTTGTTTTTGGCATTAGTGGATTGAGCAGTCTGGAAACCTCCAGAGCCACCTGCGATTCAGTCCTTTGAGGCCTGCTCCAGGTTCCCTGCAGCCTGTGCAACTATGCCGTGTTGGGCTCCTCTAACAGCCCGAGGCAGTATACCTTTCTGGTTAGTCATCCAGGTTATTTTGGGCTGGAAATTTATTTCACTCTTTTTGTTGTTTCTGCTGCTTTAGAATTTGTTTAGAGCCATTTTTTATGAGTATTTGGAGGGGTTTAGGTGAGAGCTCAAACAAGTTACTGCTTCTCCTCCGCCATCTTGGCTCCTGTATTTCTAAATTCTGATGAGTCAATAAAACATCAAGATCATTTAAAAATTGCTTTGCTTGACATTTCTTAATGCATTGTTTTAACTGAATGTCCTTAATTTTGTTTTAATTTTTTTTTAATATTTCCTTGTTTAAGTACTGAATGTATTATTAAATGACAGGAGACGGCCATCAGAATTACATATCTCTGAGAACTTTTACAGAGTTATAGCTGTCCAATATCATTTATATTGTTCAGAGCCTCCTTTGAATTTGGGCAACTATTTTGATGTTGAATATGTTTTTTGATAACTCTTATCCCCCAAAGAACCTAGTCCTATTTTAATAACCATTGTAATCTACTAAGTTCCACATAACAATTAGTTTTAGGTATATGATGATACCTTGGGAGATTTCAACATGCCCCTATAGATGGTTGGTTAGATTGGTAGATAGAGCACTGGGCCTGGCTAGAATCAGGAAGGTGTGAGAGGCAGCTAGGTCACACAGTGGATATTGTACCAGTCCTGGAGGGAAGAAAACTCATCTCTATGAGTTCAAAACTGTCTTCAGACACTTACTAGCTGTGTGACCTAAGACTCCTAGCCTTGTTTTCTTCAGTTTGCATCATCTGCAAAATGAACTGGAGAAGAAAATGGAAATCTACCTATGTATCTTTGCCAAGAAAACCCCAAATGATATCATGAAGAGTCAGATATAGCTGAAATGACAAAATAAAAACAAGAACAATGGAAATAATAGTAACACCTAATTCACAGTGTTGTTGAGAAGATTACATGAAATAATATTTAGCTTGCCACAGTGACTGGCACATAGTAGACCCTTAATAAAAAATTATCCTGTTCCCCTTCCTCCAACTCTTATACTGACTTTATGGAAATGGAGTAATTCTAATATATGCATACACACACACACACACACACACACATTTTACAGAAGAGTAAAAAGAGGTGAGGGAGGAAAGGATTTTAAAATGTTACTTAATTTTTTAAAACACAACACACAACTATATTGGTTGATTTCACGTTTGTAACAATAGCCAATAATATAAATCTGTTTTAATAGATATTATAAAAGTTTGATTTTAGGTAAAGTAATCATGCCATAAAGTTGTATGCTTTGAAACTAAGATTTTGAGATCTAGAAGTCTTCAAACATTTTTCACATTTTAAAATTGTCAGCATCCAGATTTGTATAAAGTACAACTGTTTCAAAAGAGTTTTTCTTGAAATCCAGTATTCAGTCAACAAAAAGTAATGGAAAGAGAAGTGGGTTTTGAGGTGAGGAAACAGAATCCCAGTCCTAATCCTGCCATTAAATACATAAATGAGATACATTAAATAAAGAAATGAGGTAAGGCTTGGTAGACCTTTAATTGGTAATTAATACTTGAGATTTTTTTTAACAAGATGGTATGAGGAAAACATGGAAATTTATGTATTTGTTAGTATTTGTTTTTATTTTTTATTTTTTATTAATTTATTTTCATTTATCAACAATCACTTTCATAAACTTTGGAGTTTTAAATTTTTCTCCTCCTCCCTCCCTCCCTCTTTCCCCAAGATGGCAAGCAAACTAATATAGGCTATACATATACATTCCTATTAAACATATTTTCACATTAGTGATATTGTAAGTAAGAATTACAACTAATAGGAGGAACCACCAGAAAGAGGAAACAAAACACAACAGAATAAAAAAGAATAGCAAATAGTATACTTCAATTTGCATTCAAACTCCATAGTTTTTTCTTTGGATGTGGATAACATTTTCCATCATGAGGCTTTTGGAGACGTCTTAGATCCTTATATTGCTGAGAAGAGTTAAGTCTATCAAAGTCAGTCATCACTCAATGTGGCTGGTGCTGTATACAACATTCTCCTGGTTCTGCTCGCTTCACTCAGCATTGAGTCATATAAGTTTTTCCAAGTTTATCTGAAGTCTGCCTGTTCATCATTTCTTATAGCACAATAGAATTCCATTACATTCTTATATCACATTCACAATTATGATTACTATCTGTCTTTCTCTCCATCTTTCCCCCATTTATACTTTTCTTTCTACTTCCTCCTTTTCCCTCCTCACTAATGTTTTGCTTTTGACCACTGCCTCCCTCAGTCTCATCTCCCTTCTATTATCCCTCTCCCTTTTCTTTTCCCTTTTCCCTCCTACTGCCTATAGGTGTTTAGATTTCTATATAACTGATTATATTTCTTTTGAGCCAAATCCCATGAGGGTAAGGTTCAAACAATGCTCCTCTCCCTCCCTTCTTTCCCTCTGCTATAATCGGTTTTTATTGCCTTTTACTGTGATGTAATTTACTTTTGTCTGCCTCCTCCTTTCCTTTTCTCTCAGTACATTTTCTTACATCGAATAATTCACTTACTTGGATCCATTTAACCCACTTGACTAGTTTTTTTCATCATTACATCAAAGTCAATATTTACCCACCCACTTTACATATATCCCTTTAACATGGTATAATAACAATATAGTTCTCAAGAGTTACAAGTGTCATCTTCCCTTGTAGGGATGTAAATAGTTTGCCCTTATTAATAAGATGTTGTTTCTTCCTGTATCATTTACCTTTTTATGTCTCTCTTGAGTCTTGTATTTGAAGACCAAATTTTCTGTTGAGATATGGTCTTTTTATCAGAAAGGTATGGAAGTCTCCTACTTCATTGAATATCTATCTCCTCCCCTGAAAGATCATGCTCATTTTCTATGGGTAATTGATCCTTGGTTGTAATCCAAGCTCATTTGCCTTATGAAATATCATATTCCAATCCTATGGTCTTTTAATGTAGAAACTGCAAGGTCCTATGTAATTCTGACTGTAGTTCCATGATATTTAAATTGTTTCTTTCTGGCTGCTTGCAGTATTTTCTCTTTGACCTGGTAATTTTGGAATTTGGCTACTATACCTTTGTTTTTCAATTTGGGATCTCTTTCAGGAGGTGATGGTGATTCTTTCTATGGCTATTTTACCCTCTGGTTCTAGGACCTCAGGGCAGTTTTCCTTTATGATTTCCTGAAAGATACTGTCCAGGCTCTTTTTTTCATCATGATTTTCAGGTAGACCAATAATTTTTAAATTGTCTCTCCTGGATATTTTCCAGGTCAGTTGTTTTACCAATGAGGCATTTTATGTTTTCATCTATTTTTTCATTCTTTTATTTTTGTTTGACTGATTCTTGCTCTCTCATAGAGTCATTAGCTTCCATTTGCTCAATTCTAATTTTTAACACATTGTTTTCTTCTATTAGATTTTGTACCTCCTTCCCCATTTGGCCAATTGTATTTTTTAGGAATGTGTTTTCTTCAGTGTACTTTTTTTCCAGTTGGCCAATTGTACTTTTTAAGGACTTGTTTTCTACAGTTAATTTTTGTCCTTCCTTTTCCAAGCTCTTGACTCTCTCTTACATACCTCTCATTTCTTTTCCCATTTTTCTCCTACCTCACTCATTTGACTTTTAAAATCCTTCCTGAGCCCTTCTAAGAAGGCTTTTTGGGCTTCACACCAGTTCATATTCCATTTTGAGGTTCCAGATGTGGGTTTGTTGACAATGTTGTCCTCTTCAGAATTTCTGCCGTGATCTTCACTCTTCCCATAATAAAAATCTATTGTATTTTTCTTTTTGCTCATGGTATTTGCTTATTTCATGGCCTTTAAAGAGATTGGGCTCTCCTGTTGGAGAACAGAGGGCACTGACACAAGCTTCTTGTATTGGGAGCCTAGGGCCTGGCCGATGGCTTTGTGTGCTGGGGCTTCCCATGTTGGCAGTTGGAGGCTGTAGTATTCTGGCAACCTACCTGGTGTTGGGCTGGAATCAGCAACACTGGAACTGTAGGGGTAGTATTGAGTAGTGTGGCTCCATGAGATTTCCTGCTCACCCAGGCCTTTCCTTCTTTTTGCTTTCTTCAGCTCCTTTCAGATGGATGTTGTAGGGTGTTTATCCACCTGGGGCCCCTTGGAGACCTGCTTTCCTTAGTTTTGCTGAGACACTGGGAGAGCAGGTTGCTGTAGAATGCAGAGACACTTTCTGGTTTTCTGAGCTGGTTTCTACCAGTTCCGCCACACTCAATAAGGCACTTAGGTATCCAGGTGTTGGTTTTTGCCTGCTCGACCACCTGGGCTTCAGGATCTCCTCCTGGTGTGCTGAGATGGGGGTTTCCACTAGCTTACTGGGATACCTCCCATTAGGTACGGCTCCCCTTCCCCTAAGATAAGAGGGGGCTTTCCAGTTAATTCCTCATGCTACCTGGGCTACTGCACTGCTGCACCCCATCTTTTTTCTGGTTCAGCTATTAAAGGGTTTTTCCTGGGGTGATATTTTCTGGGCTTTCTGGGGTTAATAAGGGAGGGTAAGAGAGACTTACCTCTTACTCCTCCATCTTGGCTCCCAGAAGCAGAAGTCTGTGTTAGTATTTGTTAAAGATTATGAAATATATATCCCACTGAAACCATTAACAGTGAATATTTTGTGTTAATATTGGGTAGTATATGATGTAATATAAAAGGTATTGTTTTCTGTTGCACAATCTAGGATTCAATACTGATTCTATTAGTTACTATGTATGTGACATTGGACAAATCATTTAATATTTATGAGCCTCATTTAACTCATCTGTTAATAAAGAAATAATTCACCTGATTACATCACATGGAAGTTATAAGGAACACATAAGAAAATTTATGGGAAGAGGTGTAAAAAATTTAAAGCATATTCACTATAAATGCCGGCTGTTAATACAATTATTTCAAAGATAATAGTTATAAGAATTCAAATACTATTAAGTAATTGCATGAATCTAACTCAAAATGTTTTATTTCAGTTAGGATTATTATTGGCTAACAAATTTGCCCTATGTATTCTTAAATATGTTTTGTACTATTTTGTTTATTGATCTTTATGTCTCTTTTGGCCTAAACCTGTCATTTAATCCATATAGAGAATTGCCAGGGTGAAAACTTCTTCAACAGTTCAGATTTATACTAAATTGTAATTTATAATTTTAGGGAACTGGCTATGGCACTGTGAGATTAGGTGACTTGCTTAAAGTCATACAGCTAAGGTACAAGGGATACACAGGCACAGGGGAGTCCAATATTCACCTGGCAGACTGTTGAGTCAAGCCACATTAGGCTGGTTAGTGAGTCCAAAAGGAAATTAATGGATTGTGAAAAAAGAGATAAATCTTGCAACTGAAGGCCTCAATGAAGGAAAAGTCCCATTTTCACAGGATTAAGGGAATAAAAGATGGAAGAAATAAAGGAAACTGTCATTCAAGAGGTAAATTTTAGAGTCCAAGATATTGAACATAGATAAATTCATAGTTATGGTAAACCATCAAATGTAAATGTCTTAGTAGTACCTTCCTGGAAACAGTTGCACAGTGGATAGAATGTAGGGTCTGGAGTCAGGAAAACCTGAATTCCATGATAACCTCAGACACTAACCATATGACTCTGGGTAAGTCTCAAGTTCTGTATGCTTCAGTTGTTCCTATATCACAGGGTTGTTGTGAAGATCAAATGAGATATTTGTGAAGTGCTTAGCATAGTGCCTGGCAAATAATAGTCACTATAGAAATGCTAGTTAACTAATTCCAACCCCAACTCCTTCTCCTTTTCCTCCTCCTCCTCCTCCTCCTTCTCCTATTAGTAGGAATAGTTTAGCAAAATAAAAAGTATAAAAGTATTAGAGGTCATGATATTTGAGAACATTCAGGAAATGGCATGGTAGAGTCCTAGGATGGTAATAAACCTAATGTTTAAGATTCCTAGGGAAAAGATTTGGGGAAAAAATGAGAAAACCATTTAATAAATGCTATAATCATTCAGGAAGGTTGAATAGATTCCTAGTGGTTGCTGAATGACTACGACAAAGATTCAAATAGAGCTGGCATTTTGATCTTCTTGCAAATAGGACAGTTGACCTAAGATGACAATAAACGGTAGCTAAGTTTATTAGTCACCTTTACTGCATCAGTGTATCCATTGTGTTAAAGTAGTCTTCAGGTGGTAGACAAAAGCAGACAGAAGTATGCCTTCTAGATATGTATTTTTAAGATAATTTTATCTACATAGCTGATTATCTTGGAAGGAGTTCCAGAGTGGGTTTCTTTACAATCCAGTGATGTTGCTCTAGGAGTCTTATTCCTAAATGGCTTACTCTGTAAATAACTATTTTCCTCTGTATTATGAGTCTTCCTGGGCACGTCTTATGTACTGGTCCATATGTTGCATACTGTCTCTCCCCCCCTTCTCTTATCCCTTCCCTTCTACTTTCCTGTAGGGCAGGATAGGCGTCTTTACCCCATTTCCTGTATTTCTTATTTCCCAGTTGCATGTGAAAACATTTTTTAAACCTGTGTTTTTAAAACTTTGGGTTCCAAATTTTCTCCCTTCCTTCCTCTGCACCCACCCTCATTAAAAAGGCTAGCAACTCAATATAGGTTATACATGTGCAGTTATGCAAAACACTTCCATGGTAGACATGTGAAAAACTAACTCTATTTCCCTTAATCCTATCCTGCCCACCCATTTATTCTATTCTTTCTTTTGACCCTGTTCCTCCTCAGAAGTATTTGCTTCTGATTACCCCCTTTCCCAATCTCCCCTCCTCTCTATCATCCTCCTGCTCTCTTGTCTGCTTCCTCCTCTATTTTCCTGTAGGGTAACACAGATTTCCATATCCAATTGAAGGTGTATGTTATTCCCTCCTTAAACTAAATCCCATGAGGATAAGATTCACTCATTCCCTCTCACCTTCCCCCATTTCCCCTCTACTGTAAAAGCCTTTTCTTTTCTGTTTTTTTGTGAGATAATTTACCCTGTTCTACCTCTCCCTTTCTTCTTCTCCTAGTATAATCCTATCTCATCCCTTAATTTTATTCTCCAGGTATGACCCCTTAATCTTCAACTCACCCTGTGCCCTCTACCTATCTATTTATCTATCTATCTATCTATCTATCTATCTATCTATCTATCTATCTATCTATCATCTATCTATCTATCTATCTATCTATCTATCTATCTATCTATCTATCTATCTATCTATCTATCGACCTACCTACCTACCTTTCTATCTATCTATCTACTTACATATAATTTCCCCCCTCCAACTACCTGAATATTGACAAAGGTCTCATGAGTTATAAATATCATCTTTCCATGCAGGAATGTAAACAGTTCAACCTTGATAAGTCTTTTATTATTTCTCTTTCCTGTTTACCTCTTCATGTTCCACTTGAGTCTTGTGTTTGAAAGTCAAATTTTCTATTCAGCTCTGGTCTTTTCATCAAGAATGCTTGAAAGTCCTCTATTTCACTGAATGACCAGTTTTTCCCCTGAAGGATTATACTCAGTTTTGCTAGGTAGGTGATTCTTGGTTGTAATGCTATCTCCTTTGCCCTCTGGAATATTATATTCCACGCCCTGAGGTCCTTTAATATAGACGCTGCTAAATCTTGTGTTATCCTGATTGTGTTTCCACAATACTTGAATTGTTTCTTTCTGGCAGCTTGTAATATTTTCTCCTTGACCTGGGAACTCTGGAATTTGGCTACAATATTCCTAGGAGTTTTCCTTTGGGGATCTCTTTCAGGAGGACATTGGTGGATTCTTTCAATTTCTATTTTGCCCTCTGGTTCTATTAGGGCAGTTTTCCTTCATAATTTCTTGAAAGATGATGTCTAGGCCCTTTTTTTGATCATGTCTTTCAGATAGTCCAATAATTTTTAAATTCTGTGTCCTGGATCTATTTTCCAGGTCAGTTGTTTTTCCAATGAAATATTTCACATTGTCATCTATTTTTTCATTCTTTTGGATTTGTTTTACAGTGTCTTTATTTCTCATAAAGTCACCAGCTTCCAATTGCTCTATTCTAATTTTTAAGGAAGTATTTTCTTCAGTAATCTTTTGGATTTCCTTTTCCATTTGGCCAATTTTTCTTTTTAGGGCATTCTTTTCCTCATTGGCTTTTTGGATCTCTTTTGCCGTTTGGGTTGGGCTATTTTTTAAGGTGTTATTTTCTTCATTTTTTTTTTTTGGGTCTCCTTTAGTAAGCTGTTGACTTCTTTTTCATAATTTCCTTGCATCTCTCTCATTTCTCTTCCCAGTTTTTCCTCTACTTCCCTTACTTGCTTCTCAAAGTCCCTTTTGAGCTCTTCCAAGGCTTGGACTGATTCATATTTTTCTTGCAGGCTTTGGATGTAGGAGCTTTGACTTTGTTGTCTTCTTCTGGTTGTATGTTTTGATCTTCTTTGTCACCAAAGTAACATAATGTATGCTGACTCGTTTTGTGCTGCTTGCTCATGATCCCAGACAGTTACTTGAGTTTTAAGCTCTTTGTTAAGGTAAGAGTCTGCTTTCAGTGTGGAGAATGTACTGTCCCAAGCTTCATGGCTTTGTACAGCTGTTTTCAGAGATACTTGTAGGTACCTGTAAATTTTCAGTTCTTGGAAGGTGGTATGATAAGGGGCAAGATATTTACTCCTTTCGTGGCCTGTGCTTTGGTCTATTAGTGACCACAAGCACACCTTTCTGTACTGGAAGTGTGAGGAGGGTTTTCTTTTCACAGCCACTACAAGCTCCACCATGCCAGTGCTCCTCCTCACCCTAGGACCACTGCCCAGAATTGTGACCCAGATCCAAGCATGGGACAAGCAAGAAATTCCTGCCTCAGCACTGGCAAAGAGATCCCTGAAATACCCCTCTGATCAGCCACCTGATTCTCCCTCAGTCTTTGGGCTGGAAGCTCAGGAGGCAGCCACCACGCTCTGCGCTCTGGAACTGTCTCCGACCTAGCTCCTTGCTCACCATAGAAACAGACTTTTCCCACTGACCTTCTAAGTTGTCTTTGGTGTTTGTGGGTTGAGAGGTCTGGAAATTGCCACAGCTGCCCGAGATTCAGTCTTCTGAGGCCTTCTCCAGGTTTGCTGAGGCCTGCGTGCCCATGTTGTGCTGTGCTCGTTTCCCAGCCTGGCACAATATACCTTTCCGATCAATCATCCAGATTGTCTTGGGCTGGAAATTTGGTTCACTCTTTCTTTTTGTGGGTTCTGCTGCTTTAGAATTTGTTTAGAGCCTTTTTTATAGGTATTTGGAGGGATTTGGGGGAGAGCTCAAGCAAGTCACTACTTTCACTGAGCCATCTTGGCTCCGCCCCCACAAGCATGGGTTTTAAAAGATGACAGGTAATTGATTGATGGAGTTATGGAGGCCAGTAACAACTTAATAAAGGATTAAACTGATTCCTTCCCTAGACTGTGAGATGGAAGAGTGGGGAAAAGAATAGTGAGGATATGAGTCATCAGAGGGAATCTAGGCTCTCTTAATTATTATCTAGAAGGAAAAATAAGGAGAGAGAATAGTTTATAAACAGTGGGATGAGAGAATGAGACTTTCAGAGCACATGGAAGAAGGGATTGACAAAAGAAGACAAAAAGCTGTGATGGTGAAAGAGAATATGGAATGAGTTGCTGCTAACCATCTCAATCTGCTTGGTAACTTTACCAATTCTATAGCAAAGCATTACTTCCCTTCACCTGCAAACTTCTAATTCCTCTAATGTCAGTCAACCAGACCATGTGCCAGAAATACAAATTCCCTCACACTATTTTTTGCTTGATTTCTTGAATGATCTCTTTAGTGTTGAAGTAAACAGAAAAGTTGAAGTATTGGACAGCAGTATTACAAGGAAAACTTTGGTTTCAGCAAAGATATTATTGCAATTGGCAAAATGTGGAAAATCTTGATTCTTTCTCTAAATTTTAATCAGTCTTCTCTACTACTGCAGGTTTCTGATACAA
Source organism: Phascolarctos cinereus (assembly GCF_003287225.1). Classification (NCBI taxonomy): domain Eukaryota; kingdom Metazoa; phylum Chordata; class Mammalia; order Diprotodontia; family Phascolarctidae; genus Phascolarctos; species Phascolarctos cinereus. The sequence goes on from NW_027556098.1 coordinate 287,601,814, forward strand.
CATAAACATACACATATCACTTACTGGTGAGATTTTAAATGGCTAAGTAGAAAAAAGCTAGAAAAGTTCTATAACAATATTCTATGTAGGAAACTCATGTAATGTAATCCTTGATTAAACTTTAACCCATCATCTAATTTTAATGTATGTATAATATTTGACTAGTTCATCAACATAATAAATCTAATAATAGCTCGGACTTTCATTGTCCTTTACATTTAGAAAACATATTACTTCTAGTATTTCCTTTAATCTTTACAATAAAACCATGAAATAGGTATTAGAAACTATGTTAATCTCATTTTTATAAGTGAGGAAACAGACTAAAAGAAGTTTGAACCTGAATATGATAAACTAATAAGTTGTGTTCATTTGCAGTATTATGACTTTAAATATAATGAGCTTTCCATAGCACCATGCCAAATTGAGTAAAATCTAGCAAAGACTATTATATTTCTGAAATATCTTGGATTTGGGGGAAAAAATCACAATTTATCACAAAGAAAATGAATCTGCTATTTTATGTTAGAATGGCTTGTGTTTAAAACAGTATACTCTTTCTGAAACTTCTACTCTTTTGAAACTGCAATTTGCATAAGTAGCCTCACACAAAGCTTTCAGGCTTTCGACATCATAAAGAAAAAGGTTGGTCTGTATATGTGCTTTTCCCTTTCATAATTGCTGCTACTGTTAGATACTTTTGAAATGAAAGCAGGATACCATTACTATCTACTTGGCTTTTGACATTCACTCTCTTTCAACTATGAGATTGATTAGTGGTTCAATTTCCTATGCATAGAATCTATTTTTTTTCTTTACAAGTAAGCTTAGATTTGCTTCTCTCTTTCAGATTTGTGATTGATGCTTCTTGCTTGATCTCACTGGAAACAACAACTCTTTGGAAATAGGAATATTTATTTGCAATCTGACAAAATACTTAATTTTGGTATTTGTGAAGTAGGTGTGTAATGGTGTCACATATAGAAGATTTCAAGCACACATGACCTGTGGGTTTTCCTAGGAAATTCTTTCAGTGGCATAGATCTATAGACAATCATAATATTCCATTATTTGTGTCACTTACCTAGAAATGCACCACAGAGAACTGAATATTTTCAAGTTGCCACTTTCAGCTTCTTAAAAAGCATCAGAATAGCTGGAGTTCAGGCAAGTAGGTGGGAGTATAATATTAAGAAATCATGATTTGCTTTCTGTGCCACATACTGAAAGAGAGAGGCTTGTTGGCAGGCCCAAAACAGTAAAACATGAATACTCAGAAACTGAATAATTTAAGCAACAAAAATTCATTGATAACCAAAAGAGGGGTGTCCAATGGGCACAGTCATTAACACTTATGCAATTCTTCCAGTTCCAATTGCTTGAGACTCACCCTGTATTCTTCCTTTGAGTGTCAGCATTTTGCACTTTCCTGTTGAGGGGGAAGTTATTTAATACATCTCAGTATGAGCTTTCATGTTAGAAAGAACCGAAGGCTAAATATCTCATTTTAAGTCTAAGAGACAGGAGCTGGCATGTTAGGCATTTGAATCTTCTTGACGTCATTAAGTCATACCACTTTTTGGGCTCAGCAATAATAACAAATCATATTCTATAACACTTTAAGGTTTTCAGAGTGCTGCAATCACAAAAATAAAGACACAGGTGGTAGATTATATAAACATTGTTATTGTTATTTTACATGTGGAGAACTGAGGATCTAAAACATTAAATGATTTACCTAATGAAACCCAGGTAAAAAAGTGTATGAGGCATGGTTGAAATCCATCTTTCCTTGTACTAATGGAAATACTGTTTCCACTATATCATGCTTCCTGGCCACTGAATCATCACAGTGCTTCACCTGGGTAAATCAGGAATCTTCCCAAATAGCCAGACAAATGGAAAATATGTGGAGAGCTGGAAGGGATCCTGAGGCATTTCATTGAATCCCCTCATTTAACAATGAGGAAACTAAGGCATAGAAAAGTTGAATCTTGACCAATGTCATAAAAATAAATAGAAAATCTAAAAATTAAGTCCAAATACTCTAATTTCAAATTTTATGTTATTTCTGCTGTACTATGAAGCCCTTCTTTTCTTTTTGTTTATTGTGTTTTTGTTTGTTGGTTGGTTTTGGTTTTGGTGTTTTTAAGAATTTATGCCACAGGGAAAAGGATTAGGGTATTCAAAGTACAGCTGCATTCATTAGGAGGCCCCAGTAGCAGATCATAACATCAAGGTAGAAGGATATTGGGATTACCCAACAGGATCTACTGGCACAATTTTGTACTAATGATGCTTCCAAAACTGATAGCTGACATACAAATAAATAGGAAGTGGGTAACATAACCATTTGTTCTTTCGCTATTACCAATTCTATTGGCTAACTGAGCTAGCAATCAATGATATAGAGATAACAAAAATAAATTTATACTGCAATACTGCCATTGCTAAGTTGTACTAATCTTGATTGACAGCCTCACTAACCAGTGATAAATGGTTGCAGGAACAAATACACATGCTTCTCTTTCCTCCCTAGTCATTTAGTTCAAGAAGACAGACCCAGACAAAAATATTAACATCTATTATACTGAAAATGATGAAACAACAACAACAACAACAACACATACACATTATCAAATGTTCAGACTTCTGCTTTGTGACTTCACACATAATTTTATTAGATGTTGGGTAAGGAAAATGGGGTATTTCGCTGGGGACTTGTATTCTAAAATAAGGTAATTATTTCATTATGTTTACTTCTCTCAATCCAAACCAAATGCCTAGGAGTCCTCTAAAGTAAAAGTCTAGACTGAGGGGTTTCTCACTTTGTAACCAATCATAATACCAATTCAAATACTCCTGACATCTCTACAGTTTAGGAATGACATAGGGATCTGACAAAACTTTCCAGGCTGAAATGCTTAGTTTTGCATCAAGAAAAGAACAGGCCCAAATCTCACTTCAGATAATTACTAGTTCTTTGACTGTAGACAAGTCATTTAATTTCTCTGAGATTTGATTTTCTCATCTTCAAAATGGAGGTAATAGTAGTGCAAAAATTACAAGAATTTTGTGGTCTTCAAGTCAGATAACATGGCATTTTACAGAAAGTTGAGTTACATAAATACTGCTCATTGCTATTAATATAATTATTGTTATCCACCCTTCTGCTTTCACCATTGTAGAAAACTTTCAGTGTTGGAATGTTTTTTTTTTTCCCTGATGGAGATCAACAACTCATCTTTAACTGATAGTTACTCAAGTGGGACACTGAAACATTAAGCAATTTACCCAAGATTAAAGAGTTAGTATGCATTTTGAATCAGTATTTTAGCTCATGCCTTTCTGATTCCTGTAACTGTCTTCTTAATCATCATTATCATCTTCACATTTTATCACTTTTTCCTACTATACTACTACTGATTTCATGTGACAATTACTAGAGCAAAACAAAACAACAAACAACAACAAAAATAACTCCCAGAATAAGAATATGCCACATATTTACCACATGAGAAAGGGAGATTGACTGTATTTACTTGTAAACTGATTTTCATTTTCAATCTTGTTTGTTTTCATAGGTAGTCCCTCAACTCCCAAATTGAATTATTTTTAAAAGAATCAATATGAACTTTGGCTAAGCCCCAGAACTCTGAGTTAATTATTAGTTGAATATTTTAAAATCATTCTTTGTCTATGTTCATCTTCCCAATATTTTGAAGTAAAAGGTCCTATTGTAAATTAACTTTTGGGGAGTATTATGTGAATTTCTAACTCTCCTAAGAGTAATTCATGTTCCTAAAGGATTAAAAGAATGAAAATGAGAGAAAATGCATACTATTTTTCACTTGCGTCTTAATTCTCATGTTTCATTTACAAGGTTTCCATTGTGGGAAAAAAAAATCCTTGTTTCAAAATTTTCAGGGAAGAGTTGAGTATCCAAGAAACATAAAAAATGTAAGAACAAAAGCATTTTACCAATAAATAAGTAGTCACATTATACAGTTGAATAATTTTGAAAACAAAAATTTCAAAAAAAAATAACAATATGATAGATTGTTTGAAGTCCCTAAAATAGGAGAAATACAAATCACTACAATCCTGAGGTTTTGTCTCAGAAAATTGGCAAAGAGAATACAAGACTAGAATAATCAAGGTTGGAGAGTAAATAAAAATAATAGGTATACTAATGTGTTGGTGGAACTTTGAATGGGCACAATCATTTTGCGGAATGATTTAGAATTATAATCAGTCCTCAACATTTGCCTGTTTAACTTTTACAACTTCAAGGATTCTCGTGATTTTATTATTAATCACATTTTCTTTTTCTTTCTTTTTTAACTTCTTTTTTATCTTTAGTTTTCAACTCTCACTTCTATAAGATTTTGATTTCCAAATTTTCTCCTCATCTCTCCCCTCCCCCCACCCCAAGATGACATGTAATTTGATATAGGCTTTATGCATACATTCATATTAAACCTGTTTTAGTACTCACATTCCTGGCTATGCTCAGTTGAGAAAAAATGAGGGATGTGATGCTTTTAAGTTTGTGCAGTGGCTGGTATCCTATTCGCTGTTCTTATTCACCCTCCCGTTGTAAAGAGCTTCTCATACATTTATTGAATATTTTTATTGTTTGCCTTTAAAACTCAAGTTTTATATCATAATTATGTCCCTAAATTGTAGTGCAAGTCATTTAGGCTCTAAAACCAAATCCTGTAAAGCTAGACACGTAGCTTAGCAAGAAAATAAAGGTGTTAGATAAACTTTGTGCCAGAATGTTTGCAGATGCTGTTGACTGTGAAACCCTTAAGGATTTCAAATAGAACATGAAACAAATATGACTGATGCATTTTTTCAAGCTAGTATTTTAAGATCTCCATTTCCATCCACCAGCCAGAAAAGATAGAAGATTTGAGGTGACACACCATCAGTCTCAGTATCTTCTGACAGCAGTGACTGAAGTTCCAGCAACCTCTCCCATTCAGTATTCAATACAATGTCCTTATATCACCATCTGACACAGCAGAAGGTAAGATTCATGTTGAAACAGCTTTTAACTGTAAGAAATTTATTTGTCGTACATACTGAATTTATAGTAATATAGATTTCATGTGTTATGAAAAGTGAGTATTATCTGAAATCAAGGTTTTTTCAAAAAAATTAAGATGTTAGCGCAAAAGGTCTGAGAATTATAGGGAACTACTAGTGAGAAAAATGTGTTCATATACCAATTTTATTTTGTGTACTGCAATTTATGGGTTATTTCATGGCTACTGTATTAGAAAAAGTGCATTTTACCAGAATTGATGTTTTGTTGTAAAGAACTGTATGCAGCCTTTGAAGCAGCCCCCTTTGGCCTGGAGCCAGAACTGCCACAGCCTTGGGGGTTTTGGAGTCCCACACTAGGGTCCCTCTCCTCACCCTGAAAACAGCACGCCAGGCTGCTGGGCTGCCCTCCACAAGCATCTCATCTTCTGTTGACCTACTTTGACCTCCTCAGAGCCAAGAGGGAAAACACTCTCCTGCCCTACATGAGAGTTGCTGTGTCCAGCCTGCCTGGGGCTCAGGCTTTTTACTGTTTCTCCTCTTTCTCCCTCCCAAGCCATTGGCTGAGACTTTGAATGCTCTACTAACTATGGGGTGTTGTTGCCACCCCAGCTCCTGCCTTGGCCCACCATCAGGAGGAGTGCTATGGTCTCTGAAGGACAGAACACTATATAGACTGTAAAGAAGGTTTTTGTCCCCAAGATCCCCATCTGCACTCAGTAAAGGAGATTCTTTGCTAAAAAAAATTGTATGCAGAAAAGTGTATTTTCAGCAATCTCTAGTGAAAGATTATGTAATGGGAACCCAACCTTTTATTTCCCATGGGTTCAATATATAAACATCTGCATTTTTAACTTTCACACTTTTTTCTAGGAATGTTAGCCCTGTGAAATTGAGGATTGACTATGTACATAAATTGACTAAAATAGTCATCTTTTAACATAGAGATTCCATATACCTATTCATGTATAGGCACCAACAGACCTCAAAACAACCAGGCTGAGGAACAAGAAAAGACAGGACTTCCAACAGATTTTATATGACTATGGCAAATGGTAGGCCTGGTCCTTTTTGTTGTTTAAATGCCAAATATGCATTTGATTAGTAACAATTTCTTTTAGAGATTCTAAGCTGGTCTCAGGCACTAGTCTTGTGACCCTGACCTTTACTACACCTTGTGACAGTTTAACCCTGTTTGCCTCATTTCCTTATCTGTAAAATGAGCTGGAGAGGGAAATTACAAACCACTCCAGTAATTCTGCAAAGAAAAACCCAAACGGAATCACAGAATCAGACATGACTGAAAAATGATGAACTGAATCTGATTTGGAGAATCTACAAATAACCTGTTAATCTCCCTGTAGTTGACTAACATACAGCTACTAAATGTTGTGTTTTGTTTCTTCAAAGTTCATTTTGTAGTTGGTTTATTTAATTGTTATTGTTTGTGTGGTCTATTCACTAGGATAAGGAGTTTTAGTTTTCCCACCCTCTTAATATATGAGATCACTTACCTCCTGGATCCCAAAAACTCATTTTAAATCATCTACCACCAGTGATTTCCACCTTAAGCAAGATTGAACTTATTTTTAAATTACGAAGAGCTTGTTTCTTTTCCCACTCTTTTTATATCTCCCTTGAGCTTATAATGTCATATTCTTGCGGTTACATTTACTGTAAGATCCAATTCTACCTCATATATAGAAGGATTATATGTAGCTTATGTACTTTGGACAGCTGTTGGAGGGGGCAGGGGAACTGGTTTATATGCACAAGGTCAGGAACAATCTTAATCTTTCAATATGGAGTTTCAGAATAGCTCAGGTGTTAGGTAAGAAAGGAGAGTTAGGAAAAGTCAGTATTCTCCTTGTTTCAGAACTTTGATGAGTAAAGCTAGGAAGTGACTAGATGGAAAGGAACAAGTGCTAAACTTATGGTGCATAAGGATTGAGTTCAAATCCCATTTCAAAAATTTACCTATAATACTCTTTGCAAGTCATGTAAGCTTTCTCTGTTCTAGGATCTTTATCAGTAAAATGAGAAAGATAATAATAGCTGTAACTCAAGGCATTACTGTGAGAAATAAATGGGCTAATATAGGTAAAAGACTTTGTATACCTTAAGCACTATATAAGTGTTAACTATTATAACTGCCTACCTCAGTCCAATGCAAAAATCAGTAGGATGAGCATAAAATAAGCTACTTTCCCAAAACAACTATCTCTACTTAGAAAAAAGGGTTAAATTATTCTTATTGTTATTTTTCTAAAGATTCACCTACAATGACTAAAGGTGTTATTGCATCTAATAAGGCTCCCATGCTTCTATCTGTCAAGGCAGAAGTTATTCATACAGATTTTTTTCCCCATCATACCAATCATTGAGGGAAATAAGAGCTTAATGTCTCAGATATCAATGCACAGTTTCTTATAGTATGATCGATAAATGAGTTGGTCTTCAAGTCTCTTAATGGAATATTTCTGTCTTCTGGCTTCCCTAGATTCTTTCAAATCTCAGCTAATCTCACTTTCTGCAAGAAACATTACCTACTCCTCCTTATTCTTAGTAATTTCTGTCAGAGGACACCCCACCCATGCCAATTTATACTGTATACATCCTTTTGTTCATAGTTGTTTACATGTTGCCTGGCCCATTAGAATGTGGACTTCCTGAGAACAAAAAATGTCTTTTATCTTTATTTTTACCTGTGGTGCTTAACACAATGGCTGACGTATAATAGGGGCTTAGTAAATGTTAAATGACTGACTGATCCATTTTAATGGCCCATGAGCTGGTCTCTTGATTGGTGGTGTCCTTTATTTATTGTCTTTCATAAATTAATAATTTCCTTATGGTATTTAATGAAACTGATGCCATCTCAATGGTCCTTCATCAAAAAATATCACCTGTACTTCAATTTTTGTTAGGACTAGTTCAACAAAATTGCTAGGTGGTCCATGGGGTCTTTTACTCTCCTGAAGTTAACTAGGGGGAAAAAAAAGTTTGAGAACTATTGCTCTAAGGTGAATTCCTTTACTAATGAAAGAGAGCCTGTAACTTTCTTAATGGACAGTGACATGAGTGAGTCCTTGTGAGGTAAATCCCAACTATTGTAAGGGAAAGGATCACTTCAAAATATATTGTCATCTATACTTACATTTTGGATAGAGATCCTTGGACTTCATAATCATGAAACTGAACCGGTAAACTCACCCAGTTTGGTCATCAGAAAATAATGGAAATGGCTATATGGAAAGTTAGTAAGAACAGTATGAGAAGGGGGGCAGGACCAAGATAGTAGAAAGAATGCAGCAGACTCACCTGAGCTCTCCCCGAAACCCCTCTGAATATCTTTAAATAATGCAATAAAACAATTCTCGTAGCAGCAAAACCCACAAAAGTACAGGATGAAACATTTTACCAGCCCAAGAAAACTTACAAATTCAAAGGTAAATGTCTGTCACACCTGGGTGAGAGGGGAGTATAATTCAGGGCAGGCTGAGCCAAAACAGTCCCAGCCCCAGCAGACCAAGAACATGCCTTGGGAGCCAATGAATCAGCAGCTGTAGCAGCTGCTTCCAGAGTTCCCAAACCACAGACAGTAAGGGGGTAGAACAATTAGTCAAGAGATTACAGGGGTCTCTTTGCTAGTACTGAAACAGGAATCTGTTGCTTTGCCCATACTAAGATCTGGGTGACAGTTTGGGTGGCAATCCCAGGGTGAGGAGGGGTACTAGTACACCACAGCTTGGAGTCTATAGTGACCAGTGACATGTGTCACACTTCCCGGGAAGAAAAGAGTGCTCATGATTGCTCACAGACCAAAGTACAGACCAAGAAAATAGTAAAGATCTCTCCTTAGATCATACCTTCTTGGAAGAACTGAAAACTTACAGGTCACTAGGACTATCTATGAAAACAGTTGCATAAAACCCCTGAAACTTGGTGACATTATGCTCTACAACCTGGAAGCAGAGCCCTACTTTAAGAAAGAGTAAAAAAAAATAAATAATAAGTTAGCAAAATGAGCAAATAACAGGAAAAAATGACAATAGAAAGTTATAATGGTAATAAGGAAGATCAAAACACCCACAAAGAAGAAGATAACAGAGTCAAAGTTCCTACATCCAAAGCTTCTGAGAATAATATGAATTGGTTTCAGGGCACAGATGAGGTCAAAAGGGATTTTGACAATCAAGTAATTGAAGTAGAGTAAAAATTGGGAGGGGTGCAAGAAAATCATGAAAAACAAGTCAACAGCACACACACACACACATACATATACACACACACACACACACACACACACACACACACACACACACTGAAGAAAATAACACCTTAAAAAAGAGACTAGGCCAAATGGTAAAAGAGGTATAAAAAAGTCAATGAGAAGAAAAACATGTCTTGAAAAGCAGAATTCACTAAATGGCAAAAGAGGCACAAGAATTCACTGAAGGAAAAAAAAAACTCCTTAAAAAGTAGAATTGGTCAAATGGAAAAGTAGGTACAAAAACTCACTGAAGAAAATAATTACATAAAATTAGAATTGATCAAATGGAAGCTAATGATTTCATGAGAAATGCAAAAGTAATCAAAAAACCCAAAAAGAATAATAAAAAAGAATATAATGTGAAATGTCTCATTAGCAAAACAACTGACTGGAGAATAGATCCAAGAGAGATAACTTAAGAAGTATTGGACTATTTGAAGGCCATAACCATAAAAAGAGCCTAGATATCATCTTTCATGAAATTATCTAGGAAAACTGCCCTGATATTCTAGAACTAGAGGGTAAAATAGAAATTGAAAGAATCCACCAATCACCTTCTGAAAGAGATCCTAAAATCAAAACTCCCAGGAATGTTATAGACAAATTTCAGAGCTCCAGGTCAAGAAGAAAATATTTAAAGCATCCAGAAAAAAAAAATCACTATCATGGAGCCACTGTCAGGAAAACATAAAATTTAACAGGTTTTGCATTAAGGGACCAGAATATGATATTCCAGAGGGCAAAGAAGCTAGGATTACAACTAAGAATCACCCACCTAGAAAAACTCAGTATAATCCTTCAGATTAAAAAAAAAAAGATATCATATGAAATAGAGGACTTTCAAGCATTCTTGATGAATAAACCAGATCTGGATAGAAAGTGTGACCCTAATCTTATTGGGAATGCTTCTAGCTTATCCCTATTACATGCAATACTTGCTGATGGTTTTAGATAGAAACTGCTTATAATTTTAAGGAAAAATCAATTCATTACTATGCTCTCTAGTGTTTTTTTTTATAGAAATAAGTACTGTATTTTTTGAAAAGCTTTTTTTCCTGCATCTTTTGAAATAGCCATAGGATTTTTGTTAGTTTTGTTATTGATATGTTCAATTATGCTGATAGATTTCCTAATATTGAACCAGCCCTATATTTCTGGTATGATTCCCACCTTGTCATAGTGTTTTATACTCATGATAAATTGCTGTAATATCTTTGCTTATATTTTATTTAAATTTTTCTGTGCATCAATATTCACTAGGAAAATTGGTCTATAATTTTCTTTCTTTGTTTTGGCTCTTCCTGATTTAGGTATCAGCACCATATTTGATAGTATTAATTTGGTTTTCTTCTTTTTTAAATCAAATTAACCAAAGGTTTGTCTATTTTATTTTTTTATAAACCAGCTTTGTTTTTATTAATTACTTCCATAGTTTCATTAATTTCAGTTTTATTAATCATTTCTTTGATTTTCAGAATTTTTAATTGGAATTTAATTGGGGATCTTAAATTTATTATTTTTTTCAGTTGCACACTTAATTCATTGGTCTCCTCTTTCTCTATTGTATTTATGTAATCAATTAGAGATAAAAAATTTCTCCCTAAGAACTGCTTTGGCTAAATCTTGTAACTTTTGGTATTATTTCTCATTACTGTTGTTCTTTTTGATTAAATTATTGATTGTTTCTATGATTTTCTGTGTGACTCACTCATTTTTCAGGATTAGATTATTTGATTTCTTAGTATTTTTAATCTATCTTTACAGGACTTTTTATTACACATAATTTCATATCATGGACTTAAAACATTTCATTTAATATTTCTGCCTTTTTGTATTTGATTGTGAGGTATTTATGCCACTTTATATAGTCAATTTTTATGTAGGTACTATGTACCACTGGGAAAATTATACTCCCTTTTATACCCATTCAATTTTCTCCAGAAGTCTACCATATCTAACTTTTTCTAAAATTCTATTCAACTTCTTAACTTCTTATCTATTTTGTGGTTAGATTTATCTCCTCCTGTGAGGGGAAGGTTGTGGTCATCTACCTGTATGAATTTGCTTTGTAATTCTTCCTGTAATTCACTTCACTACTTTAAGAATCTGAATGCTATACCACTTGTTGCATATTTATTTAGTATTGATGTTGCTTCATTGGCTATGAACCCTTTTAGCAAGATGTAATTTCCTCCCTTATCCCTTTCAATTATGTCTGTTTTTTCCTTTTAATTTGAGATCATGATTGCTACCCCTGCTTTCTTTACTTCAGCTGATGCATAATTTGTTCTGCTCTAGCCTTTTACCTTTACTCTGTGTGTATCTCTCTGCTTCAAATGTGTTTCTTATAAACATATTGTAGAATTCTAGTTTTTAATCTGCTTCCATTTTATGGGAGAGTTCATCCCATTCCCATTCACAGTTCTGATTACTAACTGTGTATTTCCATCCATCCAATTTCCCCCACCCCCCTTTTAGACTTTTGTCTCTCCTTTCACCCTTTCCTTCCTCACCAGAGTTTTACTTCTGACCACCACCTCCCTCAATCTATCCTCCATTCTATCAGCCCCCACCTTTCCTTTCCCCTTTCACCTCCTACTTCCTTATAGGATAAGATAAATTTCTATGCCAAGTTGAGTGTGTATGTTATTCCTTCTTTAAGCCAAATCCAATGAGAGTAATGTTCAAACAATGCTCATTCTCTCCCTTCTTTCCTTCTACTCTAATATATTTTTGTACCTTTATATGTGATGCAATTTACCATATTCTGCCTAACCCTTTCAACTTTTCACAGTACAATCTTTTTTCACCCCTTAATTTTTTTATATCATCACATCAAAGTCAATTTTTACCCATTTCCTCTGTCTATGTATATTCCTTCTAACTGCCCTAGAGGAGATATAGTTCTCAAGAGGGACAAGTTTCATCTTCACATGTAGAGATGTAAACCATTTAATCTTATTTAATAATGTGTTCATTTCTTTTTCCTGTTTACCTTTTTATGCTTCTCTTGAGTCTTGTATATAAAGATGGAATGTTCTGTTCAGCTTTCGTCTTTTTTTATCAGGAAAGTTTGAAAGTCCCCTATTTAACTAAATATCCAACTTTTACCTTGAGAGATTATGCTCAGTTTTGCTGGGTAGTTGACTCTTGTTTGTAATCCAAGCTCCTTTCCCTTCTTGAATGTCACTTTCTAAGGCTAATGCACCTTTAATGTAAAAGCTGTTAAGTCCCGTGCAATCCTGACTGTGGCTCCTTTATATTTGAATTGTTTCTTTCTGGCTGTTTGAAGTATTTTTTCATGGACATGTTACTTCTAGAATTTGGCTACAATACTCCTTGGATTTTATATTTTAGGATGTCTTTCAGGAGATGATTAGTGGATTCTTTCAATGACAAATTTACCCTCTGGTTCTAGTATATCCAGGCAGTTTTCCTTGATAATTTCTTGAAAGATGCTGTCTAGGCTCTTTTTGTTGTTGTTCTTTTTGTTTTATCATGGCCTTTAGGCAGTCTAAAAATTCTTAAATTATTTCTCCTGGATTTATGTGCCAGGTCATTGTTTTTCCAATGAGATATTTCATATTGTTTTCTATTTTTTCATTCTTTTTAAAAAATTTTGTTTAACTGATTCTTGATGTCTCTCATGGTCATTAGCTTTTACTGGCCAAATTTTAATTTTTTAGGAATTATTTTCTTCAGTTAGCTTTTGTACTTTCTTTTTCATTTGGCCAGTTCTACTTACAAAGGAATTGTTTTCTTCAGTGTATTTTTTTGTAAGGAGCTATTTTCTTCAGTCAATTTTTATGTTTCCTTTTCTAAGCTCTCGACTCTTTTTTCATAATTCTGCATACCTCTCATTTCTTTTCCCATTTTTTCTTCTATCTCTCTTATTTGATTTTTAAAAACCTTTTTGAATGCTTCCAAGTGTACATTTTGGTTTTCAGACAAATTAATATTCCCCTTTGAGCCTTCACATGTAGGAATTATGACATTCGTGTCCTGTTTTGAGTTTGTATTTTAATCTTCCCTGTCACCATAGTAGCTTTCTGTGGCCAAGGCTCTTTTCTGTTTCTTACTCATTTTCCAGTATATTTCATGACTTTTTATAATATTAATTTATTAATTTTTAGTTTTTAACATTCACTTCCATAAGATTTTGAGTTACAAATTTTATCCCCATTTTGTCCCTCCATCCACACCAAGATGGCTTGCATTCTGAATATTCCTTCCTTTAATCTGCCTTCCATTCTATCTCCCCCACCCATTTTCTTATCTCCCTCCCCTATTTGCCTGTAGGGAATGAGAGATTTCTATACTCTGTTGCCTGTATATCTTATTTCCCAGTTGCATTTGAAAAGAATTTTTAATTTTTTTTTTTAATTTTGTGTTCCAAATTTTCTCCCTTCTTCCTTCAGCACCCACCCTCATTGAGAAGGTAAGCAAATCGATATAGGTTGTACATATGTACTCATGTAAAACACTTCCATATTAGTCACATTGTGAAAAATTAATTATATTTCCCTTTATCCTATCCTGCCCCCCATTTATTCCATTCTCTCTTTTGACCCTCTCCCTCCTCAGAAGTATTTGCTTCTGATTACCCCCTCCCCCAATCTGCCCTCCCTTATATCATCACATGCTCTCTTATTCCCTTCCCCCCAATTTTCCTGTAGGGTAAGATAGATTTCCACACCCAATTGAGTGGGTATGTTTTTCCCTCCTTAAGTCAAATGTGATGAGAAGATTCACTCATTCCTTCTCACCTTCTGCCACTTCCCCTCCACTGTAACAGCTTTTTCTTCTCTGTTTTATGTGAGATAATTTACCTCATTCCACCTCTCCCATCCTCCTGCCCAGTATAATCCTCTATCATCCCTTAATTTTATTCTCCAGATATCACCCATTCATCTTTAATTCATTCTGTGCCATCTATCTATCTATCTATCTATCTATCTATCTATCTATCTATCTATCTATTATCTATCTATCTATCTGTCTATCTATCTATCTATCTATCTATCTATCTATCTATCTATCTGTCTGTCTGTCTGTCTGTCTGTCTATCTGTCTATCCGTCTATCCGTCTATCCGTCTATCCGTCTATCTATCTATCTATCTATCTATCTATCTATCTATCTATCTATCTATCTATCTACTCTTTTCCCTCCAAGTACCATAATGCTGACAAAGGTCTCATGAGTTATACATATCATCTTTCCATGCAGAAATGTAAACAGTTCAACCTTAATGATTTCTCTTTCCTGTTTACCTCTTCATACTTGTCTTGAGTCTTGTATTTGAAAGTCAAATTTTCTATTCAGATCTGGTCTTTTTACCAAGAATGCTTGAAAGTCCTCCATTTCACTGAATATTCATTTTACCCCTGAAGGATTATACTCAGTTTTGTTGTGTAGGTATCCTTGGTTTTAATCCTATCTCCTTTAATCTCTGGAATATTATATTCCAAGCCCTGCAGTCACTTAATGTAGAAGCTGCTAAATCTTGTGTTATCCTGATTGTGTTTCCACAGTACTTGAATTGTTTCTTTCTGGCTGCTTGTAATATTTTCTCCTTCACCTGGGAACTCTGGAATTTGGCTACAATATTGCTAGAAGCTTTCCTTTGGGGTTCTCTTTCAGGAAGTGATCAGTGGATTGTTTCTATTTGTATTTTACCTTCTGGTCCTAGAATATTAAGGCAGTTTTCCTTGATAATTTCTTAAGAGGTGATGTGTAGGTTCTCTTTTTGATCATGGCTTTCTAATACTCCAATAATGTGTAAATTCTCTCTCCTGGATCTATTTTCCAGGTCAGTTGTTTTTCCAGTGAGATATTTCACACTGTATTCTTTTGTTTCATTCTTTTGGTTTTATTTTACAATATCTTGATTTCTTAAAAAGTCACTAGCTTCCATTTGCTACATTCTAATCTTTAATGAAGTATTTTCATCAGTGAGCTTTTGGACTTCCTTTTCCATTTGGCCAATTCTGCTTTTGAAGGCATTCTTCTCCTCATTGGCTTTTGGGTCGCTTTTGCCATTTGAGTTAGGCTATTTTTTAAGGTATTATTTTTTTCAGTATTTATTTGCACCTTCAAAGTGTTGACACATTTTTCATTATTTTCTTGCATCACTCTCATTTCTCTTCCTGGTTTTTCCTCTACTTCTCTTATTTGCTTCTCAAAATTCCTTTTGAGCTCTTCTGTGGCCTGTGACAGACACATACTTTCTTAGAAGCTTTGGCTATAGGAGCTTTGACTTTGATGTCTTCTTCTGGTTGTATGTTTTGATCTTCTTTGTCACCAAAGAAAGATTCTGTAGTCTGACTTTTTTGTGTGTGGTTTGCTTATTTTCCCAGGTAATTAGTTGAGTTTTAAACTCTTTGTTAATGTAGGAGTCTGCTTACAATGTGGAGAATGTACTATCCCAAGCTTTGGGGGTTTTATGCAGCTGTTTTCAGAGATACTTCTAGGGACCTATAAATTTTCAGTTCTTCCAAGGTGGTATGATCATGGCCAAGGTGTTTACTTCTTTCCTGTCCTGTGCTCTGGTCTATGAGTGATCAGAAGCACTCTTCTCTGCCTTGGAACTGTGAGGAACATTTCTCCTTTTACACCTCCACCAAGCCAGTGCTCCTCCTCATCTCAGGACTGCCACCCAAAACTGTGACCCAGATCCAAACATGGGAAAAGCTAGAGAATACTGCCTCAGCACCAGCAAAGAGATCCCTGCAATCTCCCTCTGATCAGCCACTCAGTTTACCCTTTCTCTGTGGGCCAAGAGCTCTGGAAGCAGCTGCTACTTCGGACCTGTTCTGGGATCAACCTTCTCTCTTGCCACCATCACAGACTTTTCCTATTGACCTTCTAAGTTGTCTTTGGTGTTTGTGGGTTGAGAAGTCTGGGAACTGCCACAGCTGCCTGTGATTCAGTCCCCTGAGGTCTGCTCCAGGTTGGGTGATGCTTGGTCTTTGTGCACCCACACTGAACTGTGTTCTTCTCACATCCTGTCATGATAGACCTTTCCAATCATTCATCCAATTTGTCTTGGGCTGGAAATTTGTTTCATTCTGTCTTTTTGTGGATTTTGCTGCTTTAGAATTTGTTTAGAGCCATTTTTACAGGTATTTGGAGGTTTGTGGGAGAGCTCAAGCAAGTCACTGCTTTCTCGCCCTATTTCATGACTTTTAAAGTTGACCTGTGCTCCTAAGACACAGGAGACAATGTCTTAAGGTTCTTATTTTGGGGGCCAGGTGCTTGGTCAATAGCTTTCTCCACCAAGTCCTCAAGTATTTGTAGCTTGCCCACTATGCTGAGGTAGCCTGGGCTACTCATTCCTGTTGTGCTGGGGTTGTGAGGCTCATGATTTACCTGTTGCCCTGGGGCTGGAGGTCTCACTGCTGACCTGTTGGAGCCAGGGCCAAGGGTCCTTGGTTGCTGATCTGTGCTGAGGCTAAGAGACTCCCACTTGCTTGCCTGGACTTTGTCTCAGCTAGGCTGCACTCTTCTTTTACACAAGTGAGACAGACCTTTCTTGAAGCCTTCCTAAGTTATCATTAGCTAAAATTTTTTTCACTCTGCTTTTTGTCAGTTTTGTCACTCCAGAATCTGCTTAGAGGCTTCATTTAATGTTGTTTCCATGGAAAACTAGAGAGTACTCAGGCAACTTCCTGGCTCTCTCTGCCACCTTGCCTCTACCCTCTAATGTCCAGGACTCAAAATTTTAAAAATGAATTTTAGAAATTTTTTTTTACACATAACTGGGGAAAATTAAAATTCCAAATAAATTTTTAAAAGATCATGCAAATTCTAAAGAAAATACCTGTATGAGCAACAATTTTTTTTTTAATATTATACTTGTTTTGGCTTGGCATCCATTCTTAAGAGCATCATTAGCATTCAGAAGAAATTATAACAAGATAATGACTAGAAAATAACCTTTCTAATGACTGTCATTACATTTTAAAAGAATGATTCATGGGCAATAAAGCTTTAAAAATCCACTGTATCATATATCTTAGCCAGCATGAACTTACATATTAGCTAGTTTCAAACAAATGTGCCCAAGGAATGTGGACTTCACCTGACAAGGAACCAAGCTCATTACCATTACAGTAATCAATAACCTCTGCTAATGTGTTCATCTGGCGACACAGACCAGATCAATAAAACCTGCCACATGCTTTTGTTTTAGGAAATGAAGCCTTTTAGTTCTTAATTAAGGGAGAGACCTCACATCCTTAATGATGTTTGCAACGAATGTTGCCACAAAGGACAGGGGATTGAATCTGAGGTTTGCATTAAAAGACCTTGTCAGAGGGAGGGTGGGGTTTAGTAGGAGGGAGGGAGGCATTAAGTTGAAAATGGCTGCATGTTTGTTTATTGTTTTGTCAGTTTTTTTTAATGCAAAAACATAATAAGTGATTTTTGCATCTCAGCATGATTGTACAAAGTAGTGCATTATGATTATGTGTTGGCAGGATGGAATTATCTGAGTACTCACACCCCTAACAGTGGTGCCTTAACTGGGTATGCTTATTGAAGAGATGACTGTACATTACCTACTTGGGAAATCGTTTTTATTTTGGTATCGCTATTTAAATTACTACACATCGCTGCAGGTAGCCATGCCATATAAAGGAACCACACACCCTACATATAAATGAGACATAAGGACATGAGGAAAATTTAAAGTAACATACAGCACTAGAAAGTTATTCTAGGATAACTGAAGGAGGGCAATATCTTACTGATGTTTTTAAATCTGCTGTCATAAAAAAATTGAAGTTCAAACAGTGCAATATTGCTACTTTAACATTTATTAAGTAGAATTTAGCATAAATTGTGTATGCCTTAAGGCTATTCATCACTGAAAGATGAGAACTTTGTTATAAAGATAAAGAATCAAAGAAAAGTGGCATCTCAGAACGTATCTCAAGAAGATCTTCATGTAGGAAGGGTCATGGTTTAAAGGATAGGGTGTTGGACCTGGAAACAGGAATAACTTTATTCAATTTTAGCTGCATATCCTTACTAGCCATGTAAGCTTGGATAAGTTATTAAATTTTCTGTGTGTCAGTTTAATCTTTTCAGTGAAGGTATTGCTACTTTTTTATCGCTTCTAGGTCTAAATGCATGATCTATGAACTTCCATATCTGAAGAATTATCCTAGTATAGTGGAAAACATATAAAATCAGAGTACTAACTTCCAGTGCTGACCTTTTTCTTACATTTTGTGACAATGTACAAATCACTTAACATCTCTAAGCTTTAGCTTCCCTATTCCCTATCTGTAAAACAAGGATAATAACACCTGTATCAATATGCCTCAGAGAGCTATTGTAAAACATAATAAAACAAAACAAAATATTTGTAAACTGAAAGTTGCCATTGTAATTTGCATGTAAATTATTATTATAATTCCTATGCATTAAAAATTCTAAAAATTCTAAAGAGTCAAATGAATAGCCATTCATCCCTCCCCACAAGAATCTTAGTATTTCATCAATATCTCTAATAGCAAAAATCACGACATTCAAAAATTCAGCATCAAAAATAGAATACCTATATTTTGGGCACAAGTATTATTGAGACCCATTGATTTTGTTCCTTCTCTGACAACATCATACTCTGGAGTTTGATTCAACTCAAATTTTCCAATATATTCTGCCAAATCTTTAGTTTCTCACTGGTCACCAAATAACTGAACCTCAAATGTTGTAGTTGAAGGGTTAAGAATATAATAATATTGCTGGTTTCTCAAATTACATATGAAGTTGTCCTCAGGTATAGGCAAAAAAACAACAACAAAGTAGTTTAAATAAAGAATCATTTAACTAAAAGAGACCTTACTAGTAATATAACTCAACTTCCTCAAGTTTTAGATTAAGAAATGGTAGTAAAGAAGTTGTGACTTGCTTAAAGTCACAGAGGTATATAGTGACAGAGACTGGATTTAATTTTAGATGCCCTTACACATTTCCATGCTCCTTTCACAATGCCACCCTGCCTTTTCCCCTCACATTATAGGATGTTCACTCTTTCTGCTCTCTGGAGTAAATTGGTGTTGACACTTCTTGGCTGGCAGTATACTGTCCTAACGCTAATCTATTTGTTGTGAGATTGTGAAATGAGCTTTGATTACTTTCCTTATCCTGTGGTACACCCTTGCCGGATTCATTTATTACCAACTTGGGCTCCAGCCCCTGGGACCACCCTGGATTCTTTTTTTTTTTCTACCCTGGATTCTGATAGATACTCTTTCCCCTTATCTCCTTCAGAGCCAGAACTTCACCTCACTATTAGTCCAACTCTGGATAATTATTTTTTTCTGTTATGGCCTTTATTGTAACCTCCTATGCAGCCAAAACTTGTATTCCACTACCTCAACTCATTATTAGATAGGAGGACATTCTCTCCTGTCATTCTGAGTTTCATGCATTCATCTTATGTCCCAGACACCTCCAGACTATATTTTTGTGTTGAAGCCCTTTGTTATAACACATTAAATGTTATAATCTCCCATTCAAGTGTAAGCTTTTTGAGGGCAGGAACTATTGTGATTACTTTTTCTTTGTATCCCTCACACTTCATATAGTACCTACAACATAGTAATCACGTAATAAAATATTCACTCTGTAAAATACATACTTCTGAGGATGGCATTTAAACCCTTTGAAAATTTAGTTTCACTCACCTGCCCGCCTTTTGGGAAAAAAAAAATAATTATTGACTTTCATTCATTTTACATTCCAACAAAATTGGTTTACTTGCTATTTCATAGATTCGGAGAATTCCTTTTCACATCTTGTATGGACAGTGCCTAGAATCCAGTATCTCTTTGCCTCCAACTCTCAAAATCCCTATTTTTTTTTCTAGGCTTGAGTTTATTTGCCACATTCTATGGAGAATCTTTCCTTATCTCCCTGATGTCAATGACCACTTCCTCAAAATATATTTTGTCTATTTACCTGTTTCTGTGCTATGCCCCTGAGTAGGATGAAAGCTTTTGGGGAGGCAGTTACTATTTCTTATGTTTGTCTTTATAATTATAATAATTAGCATAGTGCCTTGCATATAGAAGACTTTTGATAAGTATTGGTAGAATTGGAATGGATTTAAAGGGGGTCAATTGACACTTTAATTTTCTCTAACTTTAAAAATAATTTATTTATTTTTAACACTTTTTGAGTTCCAAATTCTCTACCTCCCACTAAACCTTCCCCTAATCAATGCAAAGGCAAGCAATATGATATCAATTGTACTTGTACAATCATGCAAAATATTATTTCCATGTTAGTCATATTGTGAAAGAAGACACAGAGCCCCATAGGGAAAAAAAAATTCAAGAAAAATAAAGTTAAAAAGGTACACTTCAGTCTACATTCAGACCCCATCAGTTCTCTCTCTGGAGGTAGATAGTATTTTTCATTGGAAGTCCTTCAGATTACCTTGGATCATTGTATCATGATCCACTCTGAATAACTTAGTTATACAATGGGGCTAGATAAATAATTATCAGGCAGTTTGGTGGCAAAGTGGATTGAGTGTCAGGCCTAGAATCAAAAATACTCATATTCCTGAGCTGAAATGTGGCCTCAGACCCTTACTGGCTATGTGAAACTGGCTATGTCACTTAACCCTATTTGCCTCAGCTTCCTCATCTTAATGAGTTGAAGAAGCAAATGGCAAACTACCCTACTGTCTCTCCAAATAGGGTCACAAGGAGTCAGACATGACTTAAAATGATCAAAATAGTTATTGTAATGATAGCACCTCCCATATTTCTTTTCCTCCTTTAATACTCAAAATCTTTATCTTCATCAGAATCTGTATCTGATCATCTTGAAAACACATTAGCTTCATGACTATCTTTATATCTATTTCCTCTTTTTTCAGTCTCCTTTTGCCTTTCTAGCTCCCACTATTTTTTGTGTTCCTCACTTTGGCATTTTACTACTTTTTACATTTTACTATATTTACTACTTTTTCATAATATTTTTTTTAAATGTGAGATCATATTCATAAACTAATGGTCTCAAAACTTCTGCAGAAAAAATCCCTGGGCACATAGTACTTTAAGCCTACTGCTCCAAGAGATGGAGTATTTACAATCTTCTAGTTACCTAAAAAGCTGCCTGTTTTCAGATCAATCACTGGAGCAAGGACTATAGTTTGTTTTGCCCTCTCTGGCTCTTTAATTTTATTTGGGTTGTATCTACCTTCTTAACTTCCACCTAAAATTGTAGCAGTTCAAACTTTTTAGATCAGCTTTCTGGTTTTGAATCACTTGTCTTCACTCCCAGGTCATCATATAAGGACATATTTTCTTCAGTTTAAACTTGGGGAGTCTGACTGATTTTCCCCATGGACCAAAACAACAGTGGGGCTAGAGGTGATTATGGCTCTTAAACCAAAGTGCACAATTTCTGTACTTACACCTACTCATTTAACATTTTGTTAAAAAGTAAATGGCAGGCACGTGGACCCTGACAGATCTCTTGTCATTACACTGAATGGTAGGGAATAGTGTATTTTTGCAAAGGTATATAAAATCCTTCAATAGATTTACAGATGTAGGTTGAAGTGAAGATATTATAATTTAGCCTGAAATAGATCAATGCTGGAGATCAGGATTAAAAAGTAAAGAAATCAGGAAAAAAAGTGAAGTAAAATTTTGTCAATGAAGATCATAAGTATTATTTGTAAATGTCAAAATTAAGGGATACCCATTACTGATTAAGGAAATGAAGTGATTGATTTTTATGGACAGGCACTTCATCCATTATGAAAAATATTCTTAATCTCTTCTTTCAACACTAAATATAGATGCTGTAGTGAGGGGGAAAGCAAATTTATTAGGGAAAAATAGAAAGATTGCCTTCCTGAAGTGAGAGTTCAGTTGATATTATAGAGATAGAACTATTCACAAAGAAGAATGACCTGTTTGACTTCTAGGGAATGATCACAGGAATCATCAGGTGACAAATCATCTAATAAATATCAGGAGAAGAATGTATAAGTGATAGTTTTTGTGACTCTCTCCTGAGGAGTACAGAGGCAGCTACTTTTTTACTTGGCAATACTTAATGTCTTTCTGGGAAATATGCTTGAGAAGAAACAGAAACTCTCCTAACAACATTGTACAGAATAAAGAATGCTCAATTTGAGATAGAGAACTGAGGTTCAAATCCCAGCCCTGCCACTTATTAACTGTGAGATTTTGGATAAGTTACTAATTTACTTTGGCCCTGAGTTTGCTTATCTGTGAAAAATTTGGAGGTTGGACTAGATAATATCTAAGGTCACTTCCAACTCCAAATCCTATGTACCTATTATTTTATGACTTGTTAATGTGAATGACAATGCTCTTCCTATAGTGATTCACATAGGCACAAATAACATTGCCAGAAAAAAAATTCTATAAAACATTGACTTGGATTATGGATTCTAGGATAGCTCAAATGAAAAATGAAGGGAATAGTTGTTTTTTCATCTCTGCTACTAATCAAGGATAAGACTTTTATGAAAAAAAAAAACAAAATATGTGAATTACTGTACCATAACTTAAAACACAGGGTTTATACATAAGAAAAGATGGAAAAAATATTTTCCCCAGAACCTTGAACATCTAAACAAAAAACAGACTTTACATAGAAAGGAAGGAGAAGTGACAAAATTGTATACATAAATGCACCCAGCTTAATAACTTAAAAAGAAAAGTATCTGTACTAGAGTAGTACAGAAATGCACAGGAAACATAATCCAAGAAAGAAGACACCAAAGGAACATATGAACTTAATACTTATATGCAATTCTATCAAGTATGCATGATAAGAAAATGGATAAATTTAGCATATTCTATTAGTACAATATGGTAGACATTTTTAGGGGAGGGTCCTATACCAGATAATTTTGCCTATTTTCACTCATTATCATGAATTAAATGCAGAGGAGTTGGGAAACTGCTTTGATGTAAAGACAAATGATATCAATAAAACAAATATATGAAGGTCATGCTACATTAACATTACTTTATTTTCTCTGTAAGAAACACACACATAGTATGTATGCATATACACATATAAACACATATGTGTGTGCATACATGCATGTATTTGTAAAACATGCATGTATACATATATGTTTACCATAAATACATATACACATATTTAAATATATTTATGATATGTGTGTGTGTGTATAGTTATACATTTTTCTATTTTTTTTTCTTTTGGACATGATGAATGAAGAAATTTGTTTTGCTTAACTATACATGATTGCACTAAGATTTTGTTTTTTCTTTCATTCCAAAAGGGGCAGAGGCAAAGAAACCAGATTTTTGTCAGTTAAAAAAAATCAAATTTTAAAAGTATTGCTAGCTAATTGTTGTATTATTTTTTTTTATATAATGAATTTTTAAATACATAAACCGCAGGTAGGCAAGTACAGCTGTTGAACAGATTTAAATCATCCTCCATGTCCTCCAATTGCTGTATCTTTCACTTTGCTGCAGATTCAGTGCAAACTCAACCATTGTAAATGTCAGTTTTTCATCTACATAAAAGATGGGAAAATATATTTCTGATGTTTTATATTTTGGGAGCATGAAGGGACAAGGCATGAAGGGACAATGCATGACCTCTTTCCAAACTCAGGAGTATGCGACTGGCATGAGAAGTCTTTCATTTCTACTAGTTTATTTTTAATGTATATGGAACACACAATAGGTATGCTACCCAGCTAACTGTGGAGCCACAAGAGACCATGTGCAGAGAAGATACATAGGACAAAAAGAAATAGAAATCCTATGGCCTAAGGTAACCTCTAACCAGCTGATAACACTTCAGAGTTTTTTCCTACCAAATGTAACTATTGTATTTTTTAAAATGTCCTTGGTCAAGTGATAAAGGTAGTATATTTGAATAAAATGTACACATTAATCAAAAAATTAATATCTATTATTTTCTTTTGAAAGGTAGCGCTTAGTTTCTTTTTTTATATTTGAAGAAAATGATGAGGTTTGTTTATAATGTAGTAGAATTGGACCCCAGGAAATGTTCCATGGTTCTGATTTTTGGAGGCCTGAATTTACTGAAATTAAAACTCAACTCTTATTATAAGTCTCAAATTGTTCTTTTACTACATGAATTCATTTTAGAAAGAGAGCCATAAAGAGATGTGACTCTGATTATGCAATAATAACCAGTAAGCCAAGGTCTATAATAACATTCTAACAACTTTTTGTCTTTTTTTTCCTTTTACCTAGAATTTGGTACTCCAAACCTCCAGGTGCTCTTTTCTTCTACCCACTACTTCAGCAAAAAAATAAATAAGCAAATAAAAATGAATGAATAGAAGTAAATTTGGGTTCATAAGTTATTGAAGAGAGAAAAAAAACAATATAATGACATTTTTGTTTTGTTGCTGTTCAAGGTAGAAGAGGTGGTATGCTTGTTGCTCCCCCTGTTAATTCTAGGTTCTCCTACTACCATTACTCAGTAATCTTTCTTTCTTTGATGTTCATTCAGTCAATATTTATTAATAAAAATTCTGTTAA
Organism: Phascolarctos cinereus; assembly: GCF_003287225.1. NCBI lineage: Eukaryota > Metazoa > Chordata > Mammalia > Diprotodontia > Phascolarctidae > Phascolarctos > Phascolarctos cinereus. The sequence continues at coordinate 287,626,698 of NW_027556098.1, forward strand.
CTGTTATCTATTGACCTCCAGGACGTAGCCCCCTTTTCCTCAAGAAGTTCAATACCTGGCTCACATTCTTTCAGTTCTTGTCCTTATACTAGGGAACTTCAAGATGCATATTGATGTTCTCTTAGCTACTCAGTTCTTCAACCTACTCACTTACCATGACCTGTTCTTCCATCTCACCTTGGCCACACACAAAGATAGCCATAACCTTGATCTTGCAATCATACACAAATTCACCACCTCCATATTCATGAACTCTTAAATTCCCCCATGTGATCATAATCTATTGTCATTTCACCATTCTCCTGCCTTACAACTTCTAACCTTGTTCTTTGTCCACTCCATGATTTCAAATCCATTAACTACTTAGTTCCTTCCCAGGCCATTAACTCTTCACTAGCTACATCCTCCTTCCTTCCCTATCATGTCCACTTGCTAAGTCAGTCCAATACTACACTGTTCTCTGAAGCACCTTTCTATGAAGAGTCTCAATCTTGGATCACTCCTACCATCCATTGTCTTTGCTCCTACACAAATGACGTTGAAGAAATCAGGGAGATTTATGAAACCATGATGATTGGATCTGCAACAATTTGTTTTTACATAACCCCAACTGTTCCCTCATTGCTGCCATGCAATCACTTTACATTTTCCTAAATAATTCACTTTCCCACTCACCTTAGCAGATCTTCCAAACCTTTTCATACTTCTGCAGATTTCCAATGTGTTGCTTTTCCTCTATTTTCTCAGCAGAGCACCTTGCCTCATAGTTGAATGAAAAAATTGAGGCCATCCTCTGAGAATTCATCTCCCCTTTCCCTCACACCACATTACCCAGTTGGCTTCTGCCAGTGTCTCCTCTTTTGTTCCTGTCTCATGTCATGAGTTTGTCTTTCTCATTGCCAAGGAAAACCACTCTGCTTTCACAAGCAATCCCATTCTATCCCATGTTTTTGAACAGAATATGAAGCTAATATTTTGCCATTTCAGTGGGCCTTTTGTGAGGATGAAATTAAGAAATCATGGGAAAGCATTTCATATACTTATAGGGTTATTAAAATTATTAGGATTATAGAAGCAATGACTCAGAATTAGAACTTACCTCAAAGTCATATAATCCAGCCCGTGGCTGAATAGAAATCTCCATTACATTATACTTTTACAGTATGAAACGGCTAAGTAGCATTGTAAATAGCTTGTAAAACTTGGATTTAGGAAGACCTGACATCAAGTCCTGACCCACAGTATTATTATGAGGAGAAAATGAGATAGTTAAAAAGTGCTTATCAAACTTAAAGTTGCTGTCCAAGTGTTCTCATATTTCCTATTGCAAGTATTGTGAATTATGAGGGAGCCAGTGGCTCAGTAGATACATCAATGGGCCTGGAATCAAGATGAACTGAGTTCAAATCTAACCTTAGACACTTAATAACTGTTACCATGGATAAGCTATGTTACCTTGTTTGCCTCAGTTTCCTCATCTCTAAAATGAGTTGGAGAAGGAAATCCCAAATTACTCTGATATTTTGCCAAGAAAACCCCAAATGGGGATCATCAGAAGTTGGACATGATTGAAATGAATGAACAACAAAAAATTGCGAATGATAAGTGGTTGTCTAGCTTTTTTTTTTGGAAGATATTCAATAATGAGAAACTCATTACTTGTCCAGGCAATTCATTCCAGTTATGGATGGCTTTAATGAAAATGTATTTTTCTTCCTTATATGAACTTTTAAACTTGAGTTCTCTAAATTTTAAATGTTATGTTCTGTGGTTAAGCAAAAGTAATTTATTTGGTTTTTTACACGACAGCCTTTCAAATACTTAAACAGAAATGATCAGATTGTATCTTAAATTTTTTCTTATTTGGTTTGAACATACCCTGGGTCCTTCCGCCTATCCTTATATGGTATGGTTTCATTTTTCCTTCCCATACTAATTACTCTTCTCTGGATTCAGTCCAGTGTCTTAGCGCCCTTTCTAAAATGAAATATGCCTAACTGAATATCACTCTCTATTCTGTGCCTGGTCCATAGTAGGTGCATAATAAATATTGATTGATTGATTGGATATCATCAGACTAAGAAAGATTATAGATGAACTCTTCTGGATACTATTCATCTATGAATCATTTATTCCAGTCTTTGATATCTCCTTTCTGCCCTAATCCCCTATTCATTTCTCACTAAGCTATACTGCAAACTCCTCCATCATGGCCCAGAAAACACGTCGATAGTGTCCTGTAATTCATATCTCTGAAGTACTCTCACTCTCTCAAGCATCTTCCTCTGATTTGATAGCACTTATCAGAACCTATAAATAAAGAGATCACCCATGTTTTCTGTTCAGGTTTTTCTATCATTCACGTGTATCCCCCACTCTTTTTTACCTGCCCACCCCCCCATCCTTTCCTGCTTCATTTTATATATTATCTTGCCTAAAAAAATGCAAGTTTCTTGCAGACGCTATCGTTCCTTGTGCTTATATTTCTATCCTAAATGCTTAGGACGATGCCTAGCACTTAATAAATGCTTCTTGACTGATTTGTGAACTGATTTGGCAGACGAGGAAAATAAGACATAGTAGAAACTTAGGCTTCTGACCAATATTTTATAGTTCTGTCCATTACACCATGCTATGGCAAGGTGTGGGAATTCAGAAATTACAGTTATGCAACTTATTTTTCTTTTCTTTTCCAAAATTTAAAAAAAATAAGATATTAAAAAAAAAACCTCCATCAAGGTAGGTTCCAGTACAACACTGAGACATAGAAATGATCCTAGATTCTCTAAAACTATGTCAGTAGAGCACAGGGTATGGCAAACCCTCTCAGGCTGGAAAAGATTAAAGTATGATCCTTACAACAGATTATGTCTGCTTTCCAAGATCTAGGCTACTTAAATACAAAGAGATAATGATAAATAGCTGAATGAACAAAAACAGAGCTACTTTCTTGAATATATATGTTGAACAAGATAAATGGACAGGAGGTCGAGCTCATAATTGAAAAGGAAAATATTAGTCACTTTTAGGAATGTTCAGTGCTTTCCATAAGCGGAAACCTTGAAACTATGGCCCACATTTTTAACATCTATGAATTCCTGGTGATACCTTTGTTCCAAGATTTACAACTAATTATTTTATTAATATATGTCAAATATTTAAATGACTGAAGATAACAGTAGATAGTTATAAAATTTATCATTTTCATTATAAATAATTTTATCATTCATATCTGATGTAGGAAAATTATTAACAGTTGAACTTGAAACATGCATGCTTTATGCAATCTAAGTCATCTAATATTTTTTTTTGTTCTTTAAAGTACACAAACACAGACACAGAGACACACACATACACACACACACACACACACCCCAGTTTGGTAAGCAAAAAAGTAGTAAATCATTGATGAAATAGATTTTATTGTCAAATGACCTGTAGGCAGTTTGTCTCCTTTTTAATATCTATGGATATTGATATCATGGCAATTTGCAATTGAATTTTTCTTTTTATGGCTCCATTATTTGTTAGTGCTTCAACAATCAATACCATCAGCCAGTGGGCTGAGCTATGACTGACATAAGAGTCAATAATTCTGCCATATACATTTTTGTTAAGAAATGCACCCTTTTAACTCTTAATTAAAGGCTACTCTCTCTTTCCTATTAGGGTTTTAAATCTTCCCTAAAAAGAATATCAAAGAGGAGTTAGAAAGAGTTTAGCAAATAAATTGAAATATGGATGCATAATAAGTAATACAGCTACCAGCTGAAATAAGTAAGATAGAAAGATGGGCTTACAATTTGTTTTGAGGCATCACTTTCCCATTTATTAACTGGGTGACTGTGGGCAACTGAATCACTTTATCTCTCTGAGCCTCAGTTTTCTTACTGTGAAATGAAGATTTTACATGAATTTATTAATCATACGTTTGTCATGAGGAATAACTTCATACGTGATGATAGGTTTTATAGGTATCCCTTCTAAATCCATTCTTTGACCTCAAGTAGACCTTCAGTCCCTTCACCCTTCAGTACTTTGTCCTGTCTACTCCTGCTCCAACTTCTCTTTCCTCCTTCTCAAATCTCTAACTGATATTTAGCAATTTTAACTCTACACTTTTCTTTGTTCCTGAATACCATGCCCTCTTGTCCTATTACCACTAATTTGTAGCCAAACCTCAGCCCTGGATTATTACCATGATTTGCCCTGTCTACTTTTTATAAGCTGTTGAGTGCAACTGCACATATTCTCACAGTCATGATTACTGTACACATTGGAAATTCATGGTATCCAACCTCACTGTACCAGGTTAGTCTTTCTATACCTCTTTAATCTATGTTTTTTAATCTCAAATCCTACAGAAGTTATAAAACTATTCTTCCTTCCCCAAGTCTCTCATATCTGTAAACTCTCCCAGATATTGCCTCTTACATCATTGAGGAATTTGAAATGATTCCATATGAGCTTTTCTCTCCAATATAATACCCTCTCTGCCTTTGTCCCACTTCTAAGAAAGAGGTGGACCTTTCTGAAAGCCAACCCATGTATATGTGCATTTGATCCCATCCCCTCTTATATGTTTATATGACTATCTCTCCATCTTTTTCTCTTTGTTTTTTTTTTTCTCTTTGTTATTTTTCTAGTTCTTTGTCTTTTTGTTTCTATCTCTGACTCTCTATGTCTCTCTACCTCTGTCTGCCACTACTATCTCTGTCTATGTCCCTATGTCTCTCTCTGTCTCAGTCTTGGTCTTGGTTTCTCTGACTCTTTGTCTTTCTTTCTATCTCTCTGTGTCTGTCTGTCTCTCACTTTCTCTTAGCTTTAGCCTCTGCCTAACAACTCATCCCTTCCTAAGCACATTTAAATATGCCCATCTCCCTCATTTTTAAAACAAAACAAAGGGGAAAAAATAACTTTGGCCATACCTTAACATTCCATTAAGTATCATCCTATATTTCTCCTCTTTTTCAGTTGAACCCCTTCTAAAGGCTGTCCAGCATGGCTCCTTCCATTGCTTTTCTCACTCACTCCACAACCTTTTGTAATCTAATTGGCAAACTCTTTTCTCAGACCTCATCTATCTTGACCTAGTTACTACATTAAAAACTATTGAACACCCTTTTATAAGTACATTTACCCTTTTGAGTTCCCGTAATATTACAATAATATATCTGATACAGTAATGTTGTCGGTGAAGTGGCATAGTGGATAAAGTGATATGTGTTTGTGTGTGTGTATATATCTGCATGTTTGTATGTGTTTTTTTATTTATTTGAACCTTAAATTACGACAGAAATGTATATTTCTAGATGATGCAGTGAATATGGTGCTGGGCCTGATGTCAGCAAGACATGAATTCAAATTCTGCCTCAGAAACTTATTAGGTGTTGTGCTACCCTGGACAAGTAACTTGTCCAGTAACTGCCTCAGTTTTTTTTATTGTAAAATAGAGATCATAAAAATCAGTTATTTCCCAGGGTTCTTGTGAGGTTAAAATGAAATAATATTTGTAAAGTGATTTGACAAACTTAAGATGCTATATAAATGCTATTATTATTCATATATTAGGTCCTCTCCTTCCTGTATGCCTATTCTTTCTTATTGTCTTTTGCTGGCTCATTATATTTATCACATTCCCTGACTGAGGATATGTGCTAGATCTTCTTATTCTTTAATCTATCTCTTGATAATCTAATCAGTTCCTATTGGTTTAATTATCATCTCTCTGCAGGTACCTTCCAGATTGTAATATACTATCCCAGTATCTCACCTGAGCTTCAATTTTGAATCATCCATTACCTATGCACATAACAAACTGTATATTATAGAGAAATCTCAATCTCAACATTTCAAACTGACCTTACTATCTTTTACCCTCAAATCTTTCCTCTTCATAATTTCCCTATTATTTTCAAAGACTAAAAGTGTGCAAGTTTGCCAGATTCTTAACCTTAGTGTCCTGCTATTTTTTTTCTGACCTAAATTGGGTCTCATGTCTCCTTTTATATGAGCTTTCTCTCTCTTCTGCATACATGACACTCCATCATTAGTCTCTATCCCATACTCCAGGAATACATTTGCTGCTTTACTTCTGAATTTTCTTCCCTTAAGATACAGTCTGTTTCAGAAAGTCTTCTGCCTGAATTTCTCTTTAATCCTTTCAACTTCTGCTGTCCTCTCTCTCCTAAACTATATTTTGTTTGGTCTGTATATAATTATATTTATCCACTTTTCATTTATGTTGCATGTTTCTACATACGTACTTGTTTTCCCTTTTATTAGAAGGCATTATCTTTGGGAATAAAATATGAATGGTTAATAAACATTTAATGATTTATTGATTGATAACTATAGAAAATATAGTAGTCTCTTTTAGGCTGCTATTAGAGTGATATGAGAAAATCCACTTTACATCACAGAATTACAAAGTAATATTCACTTTTGAACAAAAATAAAGGCATTCTTTGCTTAAAAGAGGTTCTTTATATTCAAATATCCAGTTTCACCTGGTGCAGTTAAAATATGATTAAATTAAGACAAATTGGTTTTATCTTCAATATTTATGGAATGTACTACATGTGTTTATTTTCCAAAAGGCAAGTCACACCTGCAAACTCGATTTTGAATATCTAGTTTTACTCACAAGATGTATGATCAACTCTTTTCAGAAAACATCAAAAGAAATTTTATTCCTGCTCCTTACTAACAGATTTTAAACCTGGTTTAGCTTTAATCTTTGCAATTGAATAGTTATGGGCTATTGGTTCCTTGGATATAATTCAAGACACAAAGTCATTTCGCTATCAAATATATTACATTGCTTCATAAAGATGAAAATATATAACTGAAAATATATAACTGAACACTGAATAGCCAGATAGTATCATGAAAATTCATTAACATTAAAAACTCCCAATAATCACAGGTCCAACAGCATCACCTCCCCACAAATTCCTTTTTTAAAAAATTTAACTTTTTATCATAAGGAACATGATAAATATATTTAAAAAAATTAAAACATTACCCCATTCAAAAGATCAAATGACCTCTAGATATGGATTTGTGAACTTCCACATGGAGTTTATATTTTTAATATTTTAAAATAAATATAATTGCTGAAACACTGCTTTGCTAGTATTGCCCCATATGAACTCCTGTCTTTTCTGCAAATATATATTGAAATCATTGTGTTGTTTCTCTCTTTCTTCTTTCTTTTTCCTTTGTTTGATCGTTCTTTCCTTCCCCCTTTTTTCTTCCTTCAATCTTTCTTTTTTCTTTAATTTTCTCCTTGAACATCTTTCCCTCTAGATTTTCTTGTTACTTCTCTCCTATCTATATTCCTACCTGACTGTTCCTTCTCAGTTTACTTTGATGAAACTTCTTCTAAGATACTGCCTCCTACCCAAATAATGGATTTCCTCTGGACTGTCCTGGCCCCTCTTCGCTTCTTCTATTCTATTTTCCTTGGTTGAATTATCAGCTATCATGAATTCAATTAGCTGCTCTATGATGATTCTCCAATCTAGTTATATTGTCCTAATCTTTCTGCTGTCCTTTCATCTCTAACTCATTTATTTGACATCTCAAATGGGATGTACCATAGACATTTTGAATCCAACATGTCCAACAATATACTCATTATCTTTGTCTCAATATTTTGCCCCCTTCCAAATTTTCTTATTATTCTTTAGGACACTAACATTCTCTCATGTTCTCAGGCTCACAACATAGGTGTTATCCTTAACTCCTCACTCTCTCTAAAATATCACTTCCGACCAATCTCTTCTCAAGACCCATCAATTTTGTCTTTCTCAAATGCATCCCCTTTCTTTTCTCTGACACTTCCACCACCTGGTGCAGGATTTCATCAATTCATGTTTAACTACTGGAATTACTTGTTCATTCATCTTCCTGACACAAGTCTCTCTTTACTCTAGTCAATCCTTCACTCTACTGTCAAAGTGATCTTCCTAAAGTACTGGTCTAACCACTGAAAAGTACTTCAGGTTCAGTTGAAAACCCACCAATTGGAGTAAGAGGAACTTTGGTCACAATCACTGTAATAACATATTATTGAGGGTAAGGCTGTGCCATTTTCATTTTTGTATCCCCTTTGTCAGACATAACATCTAGCATGTATCTTGTATACTTCTTGTCCCTGTATTGTAAAGACCAAAGAATATTTCTTTTTTTAAATTTTTTATTTATTTATTTTAAATTTCAACATTCACTTTTAAAAGATTTTGAGTCCTAATTTCTCTCCTGCCTCCCATTATCCCTCCCAAAGGTGGCATACAATCTGATAAAGGCTAGGCATGTACAATAATATTAAACATATTTCCATGATAGTCATGTTGTAAAAGGAAAATCAGAACAAAAGGGAAAAAATCATGAGGAAGAAAAAAAGGGGGAAAAGAGTATGCTTCCAATTCTATTCAGACTCCAAGTCCTTTCTCTGGATGCAGATAGCATTTTCCATCATAACTCTTTTGTATTGTGTTACATCATTGTATTGCTGAGAAGAGCTAAGTCTATCATACTTGGTCATCTCACAATGTTGCTATTATTGTGTGCAATGTTCTCCTGGTTCTGCTCACTTCGCTGAACATCATTTCATGTAATTCTTTCTGAAATCTGCCCACTCATCATTTCTTTATTTGTCAATTAATTTATTTATTTTTAGTTTTCTGCAATAACTTCCAAAAGCTTTTGAGTTTTGAATTTTCTCCCACTCTGTCCCCTCCTCCCTCCTCGAGATGACATGAAATCTGATATAAGCTCTACATGTACATTCCTATTAAACATATTTTCACATTAGTCATGTTGTAAAGATGAATTAGAACCCATAAGAGGAAACACAAGAAAGAAGAAATCAAAGAAAACACAAGAAAAAAAAGAGTAAATAGTATGCTTTGATCTGCATTCAAACTCCATAGTTCTTTCTCTGGATGTGGATAGCATTGTCCAACATGACACTTTTGGAGATGTCTTATAGCCTTGCCTTCATGAGAAAAGCTGTCTGTCAAATTTAGTCATCACACAATATGGCTGTTACTGTGTACAGTGTTCTCCTGGTTCTGCTCACTTCACTCAGCATCAGTCCATACATGTCTTTCCAGATTTTTCTGAAGTCTGTTTGCTCATCATTTCTTATAGCACAACAGTATTCAATTACATTGATATGCCACAACTTGTTTCAGCCATTCCCCAATTGACAGGTATCCCCTAAAGTTATAATTCTTTGCCACCATAGGAATAGCTGCTATAAATATTTTTGTACATATGGGTCCTGTTCCCATATTTATTATCTCTTTGGGATACAGACCTAGTAGTAGTATTGCTGGATCAAAGGGTATGAACATTTTATAGGCTTTTGGACATAATTCCAAATTGTTCTCCAGAATGGTTGGATCAGGTCACAACTCCAGCAAAAATTCATTAGTGCTTCAATTTTCCCACATCTTCTCCAACATTTATCATTTTTCTGTTTTTTTTTTTGTCATATTAAATATTCTAAGTGGCATGAGGTGCTACCTCAAAGTTGTTTTAATTTGCATTTTGCTAATCAGTATGGATTTAGAACATTTTTCATATGACTTTAGATATATTTAATTTCATCATCAGAAATCTACCTGTTCATATCCTTTTACAATGAATCAGTTGGGAAATGATTTGTATTCTTATAATTTTGACTCAGTTCTTTATGCATTTTAGAAATTAGACCTTCATCAAAGACACTGGATGTAAAAATTGTTTCCCAGCTTTCTGATTCTCTTCTATTCTTTGTTGCATTGGCTTTATTTGTGCAAAACCTTTTTAATTTAATATAATCAAAATTATCCATTTTGCATTTTATAATGCTGTCTATCTCTTTTTGGTCATAAATTTTTCCACCCTCCATAGATTTGACAGGTAAACTATTCCTTTCTCTCCTACTTGCTTAGAATATCACCCTTTATGTCTAAATCATGTACCCATTTTGGATATCTTGTATATCTAGGTATATGGTGTAAGATGTTGTTCTATGCCTAGTTTCTGCCACACTGTTTTGTAGTTTTCCCAGCAGTTTTTTTTTTTTTTTTGTCAAATAGTGAGTTCTTATTTCAGAATCTGGAGTCTTTCAGTTTGCCAAACACTAGATTACTATAGTCATTGTCTTATTATCATGTCTTATGTACCTAACTTATTCCACCGATCAACCACTTTGTTTCTAAACCAATACCAAGTGGTTTTGATGTTTGCTATTTATGATACAATTTAGCATCTGGTATGTCTAGGTCACTTTCCTTGAATTTCTTTTCATTAATTCCCTTGATATTCTGGACCTTTTGTTCTTCCAGATGGATTTTGTTGTTTGTCTAGTTCTATAAAATAATTTTTGATAGTTTCATTGCTATAGCACTGGATAAGTAAATAATTTTAGTTAGGATTGTCATTTTTATTATTTTAGCTCAGCCTGTCCAACTGATCTTTTTTTCCATTTATTTAAATCTGACTTTATTTGTGTGAAAACTGTTTTGTAATTGTGTTGATAGACGGCTTGAGTTTTTCTTGGCAGGTAGACTCTCAGATATTTTATATTGTCTCTAGTTGCTTTAAATGGATTTTCTCTTTTTATCTCACTACTGGGCTTTGTTAGTAATAAATAGAAATGCCAATGCTTTAAGTTGGTTTATTTTATATCCTGCAACTTTACTAAAGTTGTTAATTATTTCAAGTATTTTTTTATTTGATTCTCTAGGGTTCTTCGTGTATAGCATCATATCATCTACAAGCAGTGGTAGCTTTGTTTCTTCATTGCCTATTTAAATTCCTTCAATTTATTTTTCTTCTCATTGCTAAAGCTAATATTTATTGTATAATGTGGAATAGCAGTGATGATAATGTACATCCTTGTTTCACCCCTGATCTTATTCGAATGGCTTATATCATATCCTTATTATATATAATGCTTGCTGATAGTTTTAGATAGATGCTGCTTATCATTTTAAGGAAAATCTCAGTTATTCCTATATTCTTTAGTGTTTTTAATAGGAAGGGGTATTTTATTTTGTCAAAAGCTATTTCAACATCTATTGAGATAATCATATGATTTCTGTTGTGTTATTGATATAGTTAATTTTGCTAATAGTTTTCCTAGTATTGAACCAGCCCTGCATTCATGGTATAAACCCCTCATGATCATAGTATATTATCCTTGTGATAAGTATTTGTAATCTCTTTGCTAATGTTTATTTATTTTTTTACATCAATATTCATTAGGGAAATTGGTCTATAATTTTCTTTCTCTCTTTTGGTTCTTCCCAATTTAGTATCAGTGCGAAATTTATACCATAAAAATTAGTATGACTCTTTCTTTGGCTATTTTTCCAAATAGTTTATACAATATTGGAATTAATTATTACTTAAATGTTTGGCATAATTCCTTTTTAAATCCATCTGGCCATGGAGATTATTTTCTTAGGGAATTCATTGATGGCTTGTTCAATTTCTTTTTCTGAAATGGGGATACTTAAGTATTTTTTTTCCTTTTCCATTAATCTGGGCAATTTATATTTTTTATAAATATTCATCTATTTCACTTAGATTGTCAGATTTATTGGCATAGAGTTGACCAAAATGACTCCTAATTATTGTTTTAATTTCTTCTTCATTGGTGGTAAATTCACCCTTTTTCATTTTTGACACTAGTAATTTGGTTTACTTCTTTTTTAAAATCAAATTAACCCCAATTTATCTATTTTAGTGTTTTTCCATAAAACCATCTCTTAGTTTTTATTTATTAGCTCAATAATATTCTTAATTTCAACTTTATTACTTCTCCTTTGATTTTCAGTATTTTTCACATGGTATTTAATTGTGGATTGTTAATTTAGTCTTTACCCCCCCCCTTTTTTTAAGTTGCAGGCCTGATTCATTGAACTCCTCTTTCTTTGTTTCATTCATGTAAGCATTTAGAGATACAACATTTCCGCTAAAACTGCTTTGGCTGCATCCCATAAGTTTTGGTATTTTATTTCATCATTGCCATTCTCTTAGATTAAGGTATTGGGTGTTTCTCTATTTTGTTGTTTAACCCACTCATTCTTTAGCATTAAATTATTTGATTTAGAATTGATTTTATTCTATCTTTCTATGGACTTTTATTACATTTAATTTTATTGCATCCTGATCTGAAAAGAATGCATTTAATATTTCTGCTTTTCTAAATTGGATTGTGAGGTTTTTATGCCCTAGTACATGGTCAATTTTTTGTGTAGGTGCCATGTACCACTGGAGAAAAGATGGTGTATCCTTTTCTATCTCCTTTCAGTTTTCTCCAGAGATCTACCATCTTACTTTTCTAAAATTCTATTCACCTCCTTAACTACTTTCATGTTTATTTTGAGTTTAGATTTATCTAGTGCTGAGAAAGGTGGTTGAGATCCCCCACTAATATAGCTTTGCTGTCTATTTCTTCATATAATTCACTTAACTTCTCCTTTAAGAATTTAGATGCTCTGCCATTTTGTGCATATATGTTTAGTATCAATATTACTTCATTGTCTTTGGTACCTTTTAGCAATATGCAGTTTCTTTCCTTATCTCTTTTAATTAGATCTATTTTACTTTGGCTTTGTCTGAGATTGGCATTGCTACCCTGATTTTGGATTTTACTCCATTCTACTATCACCTTCTATTTTGGGGGAGCGTTCATCCCATTCACATTCACAGTTATGATTACTACTTATGTCTTTCTCTCCATCCTTTTTTTCCACACTTTAAACTTTTCTTTCTCCTTTCACCCTTTCCCTCCTCACCAGTGTTTGCTTCTGACCCCTTCCTCCCTCAATCTGCACTGCCTTTCTCTCCCCTTTCTCCTGTTACTTCTTCCTAACCTTCTGCCCTTCCTTCTATCCACCCCCTTTATTTTTTTTTACTTTCACTTTTCTCCTTCTACTTCCATATAGAGTAATATAAATTTCTATAACCAACTGAATGTGTTTGTTGTTCTTGCACTGAGCCAAATCCAAAGAGAGTAAGGTCCAAACGATGCTTTCCCTCTAATGTAATAGGCCTTTTTTGCCTCTTCATGTTATGCAATTTATCTTGTTCTACCTCCCCCTTTCTTCTTCTCCCAGTACAATTCTTTTTTCACCCCTTAATTAATTATTCTTAGCACCGCAGCAAAGTCAACTTATAGACACACCCTCTATCTGTGTATAACCCTTCTCAATGTCATAATAAAGACACAGTTCTCAAGAGTTACATGTATTATCTCTCTATGCAGGGATGTAAACAGTTTAACCTTATTGAATAATTTTTTTTTTCTTTCCTGTGTACCATTTTTATGCTTCTCTTGAGTCTTGTATTTGAAGATCAAATTTTTTTTTCAGTTTTTTTTTCCCATCAGGAATGCTTAAATTCCCCTTTTTAATTGAATGTCCATATTTGCCCCCAAAAGATTATGCTCAACGTTGCTATGTTGTTGATTCTTGGTTATGTGTGATTTAGCAGCTTTTACACTAAAGGCTCAGAGGACTTGGAATATGATATTTGGAAGGCAAAGGAGCTTATATTACAACTTAGCAGCCTCTATTAATGAATATTTCTGTCTGTACTGCAGCTCTATATTTTGTCTACCTCTATTAGAAAGAAAGTTCTATGAGAGCACAACTGTCTTTTCCCCCCTATTTGTATACTTAGAGCTTAGCACAGTGCTTTGTACTTGGTAAGCACTTAATATGTTTTCATCCATTTAATTAATTTTTGCTTCATTGTGTTTGTGGAAAGTCCTTTATAAGCAAGTACCAAACATTTGGTGATTGAATGAATGAATGAATGAATGAATACCTCTGTATTCTTTACTGCTTTGGGCACATTGTTGAGCACATGGTAAAATGCTCAAGTCCTTGAATATTTATTGTCTCACTGCTTGATGTAAACCCCACTTCTATAATATCAGAAAATACCGAGTTTGAAACAAATATCTGAATGCCAAGTTTGATAAGTAGAATATGAACAAATGCTGGCCACATTTTTATTTATTAAACAAAATAGGGATAGGGAATGGACTCTTGGTTTCATTACTATTCAGAATTTCCATTAGAGAAAATGTCCTCCACCAATGCATGGAAGCACCTTTTCTAAAATTTCCAATCTTAGAGAGCTTCCAAGGGCACTGAGAAAATATATGACTTGCTGAAGTTAACACAGCCAGTACTTTGTCTGAGGCAGGATTTGAACCTAAATCTTCTTTGCCCTGAGAACAGACTTAGGAGATTGGGTGGGAAGGGGGATGATTTCTGCAGAAATGCATATATTGCTTTAATATTCTCAAAGTACCAGTGAAATTAATTGCATAAAACACAACTTGACCTTAAAACCATATGATTAATGAAGAAAACTCTTGTGCTAGAGTGATCTTCCCAGGGACTGCTATTGCCCCAAATTCTTTAACTACAGAATTCTTAGTTCATTCCTCCTTAACTCAGATACCCTTAGCTGAGGCAGCCAGAAGAATAGCTCATTGCATGTATTCTGATGTATTATTTCAAACTGCTGTAACTTAAAAATAGTTAACCAATTTTCTTCAAATATGGCATCATTTCCCTTCCTCAATAAGAACTGCAATCCTGCCAAGTTGGGAGCTATATAGCTTCAGCTGTTTCTGAATTATACTAGGAAAAAAATGTTTGAAGTGCTTTTCTTTAGAGTACATAAAAGTTTCTAATTCATGCTCATATTGCTCAAAAACAGCTGAATGAATCTCACTTGAGTGTATCTTGGTAGAAAGAAAAGAGTGGAAAAAGCAATTTGCAGCAAGATGAATTTTTGTTCATCTCAAGGTTTGGGGGTGTTACAAAAGTTATGAGAAATTGAAGAGAAAATCTTGTGATATTTAAGGCCCTTTTCTCAACCTTAACTACTATTTTCTATTTCAAAATATTAAATACTGTGCAGATAACATTACTAAAAAAGCAATCAAATTCATCATCATCTCCTATTTCTTGGAGCATGGATGAAGACTTAGGTTCATTCCATCAATACATTTTTCATGTATAGATGACTTGATGTTCAAAACCAGATAAAATTATGTCTGATGCAACTATCAAATACTGTGTTCCATTACACACTACATAAGCACTACATTCCAGACAGTCCATATTTCATACCATCACTAAACATGACACGGTCACTCCATCCTCTACATTTAGTAATAGCATGTGGCTTTCCTGTAGTGTTCTTACCCTTGCTTTCTATCCTTGCTGCACAGTAAGCCTTGTATTCCTCACTGGTTTAAGTATTACACATTTTACAGGCAAATTTAATCTATATCCATTCCTTTAAGTCCTCTTACTCCTAGTAGCTAGGTAATACAGTGGGTGGAAAACTAGGCATAGAGTTAGAAAAACCCAAGTTTAAATATGACCCCAGGCACTTACTTGCTATGTTACCATGGGCATGTCACTTAACTTCTATTTGTAGGAATTCACTTGACTACAAAGTGGGGATAACAATAAGACCTTTCAGGGATGATATCTGAGTCAAACAAGGGAACATTCTTAAATTGCCTGGCACATAGTACATTTGAGTTGTTTAGTAAACGGTTGTTCTCTTTCCTTTCCCTTCTTGCTCCAGCTCTTCCAGAAGATAATCTCATCTCCTATGTTAATTAAATAAATATTGTCATTTGAGAGATTTGTTTTTTCTCTGACTCCATGACTCAATAGTTGCTCTGTACCACCACAGATTCTAGCTTCTTTTGCAGGAATTTTTTATGGAACAACCCCCATTTTCTAGCCTCTACATTTATTGTAACTGTTTTTTATGTAGTGTGTGTATAGTTTATAAATCTGTTGTATAAAATAACATATAATATATAAAATAATGCAATAAAATATGATATATATGTATGTATGTATATAACATGTAAAATTATTATAAAAATTTCAAAACCATACACATGCTTGTTTCTGAGCATCTTCTTTCCCTTAGTAATTCATTATCTAGTAAAGCTTGTTATCACTCATTTAGAAATAGTATACATGTGTGTGCATGTCTATTTGTATAATAATGTATGTTTATATATCTATATCTGTATCTGAATATATGTATATGTATATACATGTATATGTATATATGTATATATATATATATATATATATATATATACATACATACATACGTATATGTATATGCATCTATATCTTTATCAATACCTAATCTGTATCATTATGTATTTAAGACTGCTCTAGAAATTTTGGGATACCTTTTTTGTGACTATGTATCTGTGTTTGTATATGAGTTTGTGAATGTGAGAGTATGTATATGTACATATAGATATATACATATAAGTATGTATGTGTGTGTACATTTATATACATGTATATATACACATGTACATATACATATATACACATGCATATACATATATACACATGTGTGTCTATATGTATGTATGTGTATATGTATATGTATATGTATATGTATATGTATATGTATATGTATATGTATATGTATATGTATATGTATATGTATATATCCTGAATTGTAGTTCCTCATTATTGACTATATTCATATGCTGAATATCTCTATCTGGATGTCCCATTGATTTCTCAAATCCATTTTTCCAAAATGGAATTCATCATATTTTTCCATATATACATTACTTCTCCAAACTTCACTATTTCTATAGTGAGCTCCTCCAACGTATCAGTACCAGATGTTTACCAGTTTTTCAATAATCTGTGACTCTTCACTTTCCCTCTGCTACTAAATAAAATTAGATGGTTTTATGTCCATACTACTTCTATACCTACTGAATCCTTTCTCTTCCCCATACTCATATAGAATCTATCCTAATTCAGAGTCTCATCATATTAGAGTAGCCTGGGCTACTCTAATAATGCTCTATTTGTTTTTTCTTTATTCCATTTCCTTGTCATCCCATCCCCCACAGACTTGCCAAATTACTACTTCTGAAACACAAATCTGACCATTTCATTCTCTCACTTCAACACTCAATAATCTTCTGTCACTCACCATTGCCACTGACAATGGGTTTACCAAGTTTGGAATTTGATACTTTCTATGTTCTGACTCTTTGCTACCTTTTCAGTCTTATTTAATATTGTCTTCTTTCATTCCCTCACTATTGCAGTCTAACTGATGTGCTAGCTATACTTGATGCACAATATTCCATCTCTCAACTTCAGGCCATTTCATAGGTGGTTCTGGATATTGAGAATGCACTCCCTCCCCACTTCTGTTTCATAAAAGCTTTAGCTTCTTTGACAACAAAGTTCAGGTTTCATTTACTGTGTCCTATCCTGATGTGCCCCTCCTAGTTCATTAGCACTCTATTTTTAGCAGTTACTCACTCTTACTCACCTTAAGGTACAATGGTGATGATATGGGAAAATTCATGAAGATATGTCAAAATCACAGACCAAAAACACTCTAAAGATGGAGATAAAAGCTCTCCAGAGAAAATAGAATAAATGATCAAGTTTATCAATGGAGGATTCCAGGAAGCCTTGAACAAGATGATCTACCAGACATGTTAGGAAGAAGAAGGGGATCAATGAAGGGGTGAAGAATGACCAGTCTGACCCATCTACAAAGTTAATGCAAGCTTACCACATTATCCCAAGCTCAGTGTGGAAATATCTGACATTTCACATAACCAGGATGCTCAGTAATACATAAGATGGCAGATATCTGTCCAATCAAAGGATGGTATGCCACTAGTATATTACTTAGGCTTTATACCTCTGAAATCACAGGCAGGAAGATTGCAGTTATTGAGGTTAGTTAAGTTATGAGCGTTTCTAAGCAGATTTGAGAAGCTGTTATGAGAAACTCTTCAGAAAAGGAACATTAAAGGGTTACCAGGTAGGATAAGCATTTGAAGAAGAGTTAGCCCATTCAAAGAAAACCTAAACTCAGAGAGACAGTTTCTTCAGACTCCCACAATTGCATACAACTCTATTTCATTATTTAACTATTGCATCAATGTATGTCTGCTCTGCTCAGATATGTTAAAATCTCCTTAAGGCTAGGTCCACATCTTTTCTACCCCCAATTGTTGACTACAGTTCTATTTTAAAAGAATACTTGTTTCACAGAATTGAATTCTTCTAAGATGTGTGACAACTGCTACTATTTAAAGGACTTAATGTTCTCATCTCTACCTCAACCATACAGTCTGAATGAAGACAGACAGAGAGAGAGAGAGAGAGGAAGAGAGAGAGAGACAGAGAGAGACAGAGAGAAACAGAAAGAGAGAATATCTGCTTCTGAGGTGCCACCAATATACTGCCTTCTAGAGCTTCCCAAAGGGTTATCTATGTATAAACATAACTTGAAAGTTGGCTTCATTTTTCCATTGAAGAATTTTGCTTACATTACCTTCCCTCTCCCTGTTTCCAGCTTACCACACAACAGCTGATTAGGGTTCTCTCCTACTTTTCTTTGTAGCCAGCCCAGGGAATTTGTTCTGGGAGGAGCCCACTTAATACGCTAGGTTGGCTATATTCCAACACTTCACTGTTGGTTATCCTGTTTTGATTTTTGATGTTAAGTTTAGATCATAGGGGATAGAGATGAACTAGTCAAGGAACAATATATGACATGACAAATTCTATGATTCTGAATTTTATAGCTATAAAGAAGAATAGATATAAACTTTAATTTAGGGCTGCCACATAATAAACTCCCAAAGTTTGCTATATGTTGTCATTCACTGTGTATTTGGAATGAATATAGTAAAGTTCAATGCCCTATCACCTGTAAACTTTTATTTCAAGTATATCCATATTATCTCTATCTATAGATAAACTTGTGAATGTATACGGCCATATACATTCATACATATGTATGTATATATACAGCTCAATATTTATCTCTCTAAATATATATGTATATACATGTCTATATTTAGATGTTTTACATATATAAACACAAATATATATGTAAATGTATAGTATGTGTGTGTGTTAGATGGGAGAGGGGGGAAAGAGGGAGAGAGAGAGGGAGATACAGAGAGACAGACAGAGAGAGAGAGAGAGAGAGAGAGAGAGAGAGAGAGAGAGAGAGAGAGAGAGAGACTGAGCACAAGTGCTTGGCCTTCCTCAAGCTCATAATAAAACCAAAGTACTGATCCA
Organism: Phascolarctos cinereus; assembly: GCF_003287225.1. Classification (NCBI taxonomy): domain Eukaryota; kingdom Metazoa; phylum Chordata; class Mammalia; order Diprotodontia; family Phascolarctidae; genus Phascolarctos; species Phascolarctos cinereus. The sequence goes on from NW_027556098.1 coordinate 287,645,849, forward strand.
ACTAAGTAATACATGATGTCATGGCTATGTTCTCACACGAATTCTTCTTTTGAATGCTGTCATGATCGTGTGACAGGCTAGTAGATAATGTCTCAATGTTAGAAAATGTTAATACATATAGCATTTTGTGTAGTTACAGTAAAAAGGATATGGAAACATATAATACTCATAGATAAATTGTCAGACCCCCTTGTGCTCTATTCTAATATTGGTAGTACTAGGTATTGAGGAATCTAGGGGATGGACTTGATATCCCCTTTACACTGAAGAGATATAAAAATTTAGGAAAACAGTTGATGAAGCCATTCAGAATGCATTGACAGGCAGGGGCCAAGGCTTATAAGGTTTTATATTATACTCAGTGCTTTACTGGGCAAGGCATTCAATAAATTCTTATGGAATAAATGGATGGACAGGTTGACATATTTAATCTGTTGAATGTCATACTTTTTCTGTAGATCAAGCAGTTATTCCAAAACTAGCTTCAAAGTCCTCTATTGTATACCATTTTATTTTGTAGCTGCATAGAAGAGATTGAATAAAGTTGAACCTATTATAAAATACTTCTTTATATCAATTATGATATGGCAAAAGGTGAACAGTAGACATTTAGCTCTGCCACAGTGGCCATGATCATCACTGTCATGGCTTGAGGCCTGTAGCAATGAAAGGGAATCATTAATATTTGAAACAGCTACACAAAAGGGACCCAGTTAGGGATCAAAGTCAGGATAATCTGAGGTCATGAATCACATGAATAGGCCAGGGTTCAGTAAACACAAGTAGTCAGCAGATCTGGAGAGGATCTTGGCAGAAATCATTGTGCCAAGGCAGGGACTTTTTGATCAAAGTTCTGTTGAAGTGTGCTTCTTCTTATTCATGTCTTCCCATGATTATCTAGACCACATAATGGACTACTAAGGGATTACAGCAATTGCATCTAAATAATCATAGCAGATATCACCTTAGAATTTTAGAGAATCAAGTTCACATATTGAGCAACAAAAATTACTTATTACTATTTGGTTGCCAACTAAGGAAGAGACATTTAAATTCTTCACTTGGGACTAGGAAAAACTGAGCTTAAAGTCTATTTCAAAAATACATTAACTATTTGACACTGAGCAAGTCACTTAATATCTTCCTACCTCAGATTTCTCATCTATAAGGATAATAGCACCTATAAAATAGCTCACAGTTTATGTTTTTGATTTTTTTTTTGAGGATTGTAGTGTAGCACCACCTTCTTGAGCTGTCCTCTCAATATGCACTTTCAGGTTGGGTATCCTGGAATGAAAACTGTTATTCTAGAGTTCACTTTCCAAAAAATTAGCATTCTCCCTAAAGCTACTTCACCAACTCAGCGCTCAGAAGTTTCCATGTTGAATTTCCTAGAGGATTGGCTATATTTACAGATTGTATGTTACATTGGTTGACCCACACTTTTAAAACTTATGAGCTCCTATCAGTATGCTCACCTCTAATAGTTAACAAGTAAGCAAAATTAGTTCAAAGCAAACATACTTAATAAAATATCATAGTAAGAATATTAAACATAAAATATTCTACCTATAAAACTGAGGCATATACTCCCACAGATACACACACACCACTGGGAAGAGAAGAAACAAAAAATATAGAGTGGTAATGATGCATACATTTAGGAAATTTAGGTGGCTTCCACTGCTTCAGGATCATGATGTCCTTTCTTATAGGATTCTCTTACTGCTACCAATTTGGTATGCTCTCTGTATTTCATGTGTTATTCAATTTTTCATCGTGGGCCTATTTCTCTTTTTTTACCCCTAAGTCCATATTGAGTTCTCTTCTCTGCTTCCAGAAGTGTTTCTTTAAGCTACTTCCTATATTGGATGATTTTCCATTCTGTATTTGTGTCTCCATGTAGAGTGCATGTCTGTGCTGTCTACTGGATGTCTCAACTATGCATCAAACTCTCTTGATTTATCTCAGGACTAAGAGTTTTATCTTTTAATAATTAATTAGTACAGGATAAAATTTTACCTGCCCAGTGACCTGCTTCTAATTCAATGAGTTTTTTTTTTCCATTAAATGAATTGCTGTTTATTAGTTTGATTTGGAAATGACAAGGTATAGGTAGAATTCGCACTTTGCTAGCATATTAATATCATGGTACCTTTATTATGTAGCCCATTTTTTTCTGGTTTTACGTCAGGTAATTGGGGTGAAAACAATTACCCCCCCAAGCCACCTGCCACTGCCCAATACAATAGCATCATAGACTTAAAGCTAAAAGAAGCTTCAGAGGCAATCTATTCCTCCTTCCCCATTTTATAGTTGAGGTAACTAAAGTCCAAGGATGCTAAAAAGCATTAAAAGGAGGATTTGAACTCAGGTTCTCTGACTGAAATCAGTGAATTTTACATTTATCTCAATGAAATAATGTATATAAAGCTCTGTGCAATTTTTAAAGAAAACTGTTATTAGCTGTGGAAAGAAGGAAAGAAAAAAGATAACAAAGAAAGGGATAGATATACTCAACTGAATGCAAAATTCCAGAGAACAACAATGAGAGATAAGAAAGTTTTCTTAAGTGAGCAATACAAAAAACAAAAAATAAAAAATAAAACAGAAGAGAAAAATGTAATGGAAAGACAAGATATCCCTTCAAGAAAATTAGAGATATCTGGAGAGTGTTTCATGCCAAAATGGGCATGATGAAACACACACAAAAAAAAGAGTAGGTGTTTTTTTTTAAAAAATAGAATAGATTAAGAAAAGGTATCAATAATATGCAGAAGGCATGTAATAAGATCTTTTCACCAATGACCAGAACCAAGATGGTGTGGTTACTAAGCTAGAGCCAGACGTCCGGGAGAATGGAGTCAAGTGGGCCTTACAAAGCATTGCTAACAATAAGGCTAGTGCAGGTGACAGAAATGCAGCTGAGCTATTTAATATGCTTTAAAAAATGATGCTATTAAAGTGCTACACTAAACATGTCAGCAGATTTGGAAAACTGAAAAAATCTTAAAAGGAGCTGTAATAACACAAACAACATTGTAAAACACACACACATGCGCGCACATGCGCACGTGATCCCTCTCTCCCTCACTGCAGTTCCCTGGGGCTCTGGCCTCCAAATTAGTCATAGCTAATCAAAAGTTGCATCACAGAAATGGTTTCTATAATGCGACCTCAACTTCCAATGACAGCCTCTTCTGGTCTTATCTTCTAACTGTGTTGCCTACCACTGATTACATTCTCCATATCATTGCCGACATGCAAGCAAGGATCTATGCTCAATATTTCTTTGTGAGATAAGACCAAAAGCTTGGGTCAGCTTTGACATTCTTGAAGATTAACATACAAAATATAAACAAACTGTTCTTTTCCGGTCCAATGGCCACTGCTGAGTTTTCCAATTCTAAAGAAATGTAATGACAAAGAATTCTTAAATTGCTGAACAATTGCACTCATTTCACACACCAGCCAGGTAATTATTAAGATTCTGCAAGATAAGCTTCAGCAATATGTGAACTCAGATTTACCAGAAGAGTAGGCTGATTTTTGAAGAGGTAGAGGAACAAGAAACCAAATTGCCAACATTTGATAGTTTATGGAGAAAACAAGAGAGTTCCAGAAAAACACCTACTCCTACTTCAACTACATTAAAACCTTTCACTGTGTGGATCACATCAATATATGGTAAGTTTACAGAGAAATGGGAGTATCAGATCATCTTACTTGTCTCCTGAGGAGCCTGTGTATGGGTCAAAAAGCAACAGTTAGAATCAAACATGAAAAAGATTGATTGGTTTAAGATTGGAAAAGATGTAGGAGAAAGCTGTATATCATCACCTTATTTATTTAACTTACATGTATAGTCATGAGAAATGTCTGGCTAGATGAATCAAAAGCCAGAATTGAGGATTCCAGGAAAATAATCAACAATCCTAGATATGCAGAAAGTACCACACTGTTGGCAGAAAATGAAGAAGTATTACAGAGCTTCTTGATGAAGATTAAAGAGGAAAGTATAAGAGCTGACTTGAAACTCCACATAAAAAGTAAGATCATGGCAACTGGTCCCACAAGTAATAATGAGCATACCTTGGATGTAAAGCCCATCTGATTCTGAATCCAATGCTCTTTCCTATACTTCCTGACACTTTATTCCCCTCTCCCTAATTCTGCTTCCCCATCACAGGTCACATGGCCAAGCTATGGCTTGACTCAGAGACCCTCTTAGCTCCCTCTCCAATTAGCTCTCCCCACTCCAATCCATCCTCCACTTAGCCACTAACGAGATTTTCCTAAAGCACAGATTTGACATGTCACCCCACCTCCTCAGTGAATTCCAGTGGCTCCCTATTGTCCCCAGGATCAAATACAAAATGCTCCATTTGGCATTCAAAGCCCTTCCTGGCACATAGAGGGATAAGAAATGGAAGCAGTGTCAAATTTTATATTATTTGACATAAAGATCACTACAGACAGCTACTGTAGCCATGAAATTATAAGACACTTGCTCCCTGGAAGGAAAGCTATGGCTAATCTGGACAGCACACTTCAAAACATAGACATCATCTTGACAACAAAGGTACACTTAGTTAAGGTTATAGTCTTCAAGTAGTAATGTATGAATGTGATAGTTTGAGTATAAGGAAAGCTAAGCCCTGCAGAATTGATGCTTTCAAATTATGGTGCAGGAGAATATTTTTGGAAACCCTTGGACAGCATGGATATAGAATCAGTCAACAATTAAAGAAATTTATTCAGACTACTCATTGGAAGGGAAAAATACTGAAGCTCATGAGAAGTCCTGGAAAGGGCTCAGCGAGCCCTCACAGCAGAGAAACTAGTTCTCTCTAAACACCCCATACACTTTTGGTGTCCGTATATCACCCGACTCTCACCTATGGCTCCAAGAAGCTATAGCATGCGCAGCTGCCAAACCTTGGTAAAACTGTCTTTGCAGACAGGCTAAAACAGGTTGAGAAAACCTGGCAGGACTCAGGTTTGTCAGTGAATTAGGGAAATATGTACTGCAAGCATATGAAGACTCCAGCTTCTAAAATTGGCAGATGAGAACAATTTGTTCCAACATTCATGCAGGCAGATGAGACAGGTTTACTGCATGCTTAAAGCTTGGTCCAAAATCAGATACTAATGCCATCCACCCAATCCCAGTCTATCACCAATCATCTTTGCATTTTTCTTTATTCTTCAACTAATATTTTATTTTTTCCCACATTTACATATCAAGATAATTTTGAAAGGGTGGAGTCAAGATGGTGGAGAGAAACCAGGATGTTGCCTAAGCTCTCCTCCATTTTCCTCAGAAGCAACCATGAATGAAGCCTCTAAACAGATTCTAGAGCAACAGAACATACAAAAAGACAGTGAATTTCCAACCTAAGATAACTTAGAAAGACTTCAGGAAATGTTTGTTTCACTTGGGCAAAAGGAGAGCATAGCCCAGGACAGACAGTGTCCTGGAAAGCCAACAAGAGGCTCTTAGCCACAGCACATGTCAGCAACCAAGGCCCATAGGTCTTCGCTCAGTAAGATAATGGCAGAGGAAGTCATCTGTGAGGCGTCCAGGACAGGCACAGAAGGAAAGTTGCCAGCCCCGGAAACCAGGCAACAACAGGCATGACTAGGCTGGGCTACCCCATCAAAGTGATCAAGCCACTAGCACCTGAAGCCCCAAGAAAGCCAGTGACGAGGCCCCTGGCACTCAGCATAAGTAGCTTAGGATAGTGCCCCAGGAGGAAAGTTCAACTTGAAAAGCCACAAAATAGACCAAAAAAATATGAGCAAGAATTAAAAAAAAAAGGAAAAAAAAGAAACCTTCACCATAGAAAATTACTATGGTGACAGGGAAGATCAAAACACAAACTCAGAAGAGGATACCATTGTCAATGTACCTATATCTGAAACCTCAGAAAAGGAATATGAATTGGTTGCAAGCCACAAAAGTCTTCTTGGAAGAATTCAAAAAGGATTTTGAAAGTCACATAAGAGGGGTAGAAGAAAAATTGGGAAAATAAATGAAAGGTATGCAAGAGAGAGTTAACAGCTTGAAAAAAGAAGGATGAAAATTGGCTGAAGAAAATAATTCCTTAAGAAATAAAATTAGCCAAATTGAAAAAAAATCCACCAAAGAAAACTCCTTAAAAAGTAGAATTGGCCAAATGTAAAAGGAGATACAAAAGCTAACTGAAGAAAACAATTCTTTAAAAATTAAAATTGGGCTAGTGGCAGCTAATAACTCTATGAAACATCAATAATCAGTCCCCAAAATTCAAAAGAATGAAAGAAGAAAAAAATGCAAAAATACCTCATTGGAAAAACAGCTGACCTACAAAATATATCCAGGAGAGATAATTGAAGAATTATTTGACTACCTGAAAGTCATGATCAAAAAAAAGAACCTGTATAACATCTTTCAAGAAATTATCAAGGAGAACTGCCCTGATATTCTAGAACCAGAGGGTAAAACAGTTATAGGAAGAATTCACCAATTATCTCCAGAAGGAGGTCCCAAAATCAAAACTCCAAGGAATATTGTAGCCAAATTTCAGAATTATATGGACGAGGAGAAAATTCTGCAAGCAATCAGAAAGGAATCAAGCAATCAGGGAACCACAGTTAGGATTACAAATGATTTAACACTATATATATATAAAAGTTTGCAGGGCTTTGAATATGATATTCCAGAAGGCAAAGGAACTTGGATTACAAGCAAGAATCAACTCCCCTGCAAAATAGAGCACAATCTTTCAGGGGAAAAGATGGACATTCAATAAAAGGCAGGATTTTCCATCATCCCTAATGAAAAGACCAGAGCTAAACAGAAAATTTGATCTTCAAATACAAGAGAAACATAAAAAGGTAAACAGAGAAGAAAAACAAACAAACATGCTATTCAGTAAGGATAAACTGTTTACAGCTGAAACTGGAAGATGATACTTGTAACTCTTAAGAACCGTATTTTTATTAGAGCATTTAGAATAGGTATACATAGACATAGACATAGGGTGTAGTCATTCATTTATTTTGATGTAATGATATAAAAAACTTAAATAAGTGGTCAAAAAAGGATTATACTGGGAGAAGAGGAAAGTGGATGCAGAGTAGTGTAAATTATATCGACTGAAGAGGCAGAAAAGGGCTATTATTGTCAAGGGAAAGAAGGGAGAGGGTGAGTTTGAACCTTGCTCTCATTGCATTTGGCTCCAAGATGGAATAACAAACACATTCGATTGTGTTCGGAAATCTATCTTACCCTATAGGGTTGCATTAGGAAGAGAAAGGAGAAAAAAAATGGAGGTGGGGTATAAAACAGAGGGCAGAAGCAGTAGGGGAAAGAGGAAAGACAAGGAAGGTGGGCTGAGAGAAGGGAGGGCAGATTGAGGGAAAAGGTAAGTCAGAAGCAAAATATTACAAGAAGGGAAAGGGTGAAAAGAGAGAGAATAATATAAACAAGGGGGAAAGAGGATGTAGAGAAAGGCATAGTTAGTAATCATAACTGTGAATGTGAATGGAATGAATTCTCCCATAAAATGGAAGCTGATAGCAGAGTGGCTTAAAAACCATAATCTTACAATATGGTGTTTACGAGAATACGTTTGAATCAGAGAGATAAACATAAAGTAAAGATAAAAGGCTGAAGCAGGATATATTATGCTTCAGCTGAAGTAAAAAAAAAATGGGTAGAAATCCTTATCTCAGACAAAGAAAAAGCAAAAATATATCTAATTAAAAGAGATATGGAAGAAACTACACCTTGCTAAAAGGTACCATAGACAATGAAATAATATCAATACTAAACATATGTGCACCAAATGGTATAACATCCAAATTGTTAGATGAGAAGTTAAGGGAAATATAGGAAGGAATAGACAGCAAAACTATACTAGTGGGGGATCTCAACCACCTGCTCTCAGAATTAGATTAATCTAACCATAAAAGTAAACAAACAAAAGAAAGAAGTTAAGGAGGTAAATAGAAATTTAGAAAAGTTAGATATGGTAGACCTCTGGAGAAAATTGAATGGGGACAGAAAGGAATGCATCTTTTTCCAGTGGTGCATAGCAACTACACAAAAAATTGACCATTGTTAGGGCATAAAATCCTCACAATTCAAAGCCATATGGTCAGAAATGTTAAATACATTGTTTTCAGATCATGATACCATAAAAATTGCATGTTAAGATGGGCAATGGAAAGATAGACTAAAAACCAATTGGAAACTAAAGAATCTAATCCTAAGGAATGAGTGGGTCAAATAACAAATCATAGAAATAATACTTTCATCATAGAAAATGACTGAGACAACATACCAAAATTTATAGTATACAGCCAAAGTAGTTCTTAAGAGAAATTTTATATCACTAAATGCTTAAATGAATAAAATAGAGAACAAGGAGTTCAGTGAATTGAGCGTGCAATCAAAAAAGTTGTAAAAATAACAAATTAATATCTTCAATTGAATAGCAAGATATTCAACTCATTACGTATATTATTGCCTCTTTGAACCAATACTGATGAGAGCAAAGTTCAATGAATGTCCATTGCCCCCCTCCCATCTTCCCCTACACTGTAATAGGTCATTCTCAAATCTTCATGTAAGATAGTTTACCCCATTCTACCCTTTCCTTTCCTTCTTCACCAATTAAACCACTCTTTTTTATCCCTTAATTTTTTATGTCATTTCCTCAAATTCAGCTTATACCCATACTCTCTATGTATATTCCTTCTATATGTACTATAAGTGATGCAATTTTTAAGAATTACACTTATCCTTCCCTGTAGGGATATAAACAGTTTAGCTCTATTAAATCCCTTCTGTTTTCTTTTCCCTTTTTACCTGTTCATGCATCTCTTGGGTCTTGACATTAGAGGTTAAATTTTTGGTTCTAGTCTTCTTATGAAAGTTTGAAATCCTTCTATTTCATTGAGTGACCAGTTTTTCACTTGATTTATTATGCTTAATTTTGCAGGATAAGTGATTCTTGTTTGTAGTCCTAGCTCGTTTGCCCTCTGGAATTTCATATTCCATGACCTCCTATCCTTTAACATTGCAGCTGGCAAGTCCTACGTGATCCTCATTGTGACTCCCTGATATTTGAATTGTTTCTTTCTGGCCATTTGTAGTACTTTTTCCTTGACCTGACACTTCTAAATTTGGCTACAGTGTTCCTTGGGGTTTTTTATTTTGGGATATCTTTCCTGAGGTGATCAGTAGATTCTTTCAATACCTATTTTGCCCTCTGTTTCCAGGACCTCAGGGCAATTTTCCTTGAAAATTTCTTGAAAGATACTGTCTAGATCCTCCTTTTCATTATGGCTTCCAGGTAGTCCAATGATTCTGATATCATCTCTTTGGGATCTATTTTCCAGGTGGCTTGTTTACTCCATGATGTATTTTACATTTTCTTCCATTTATTTCAGTCTTTTGAATTTGTTTGATTAATTCTTGATATCTCCTAGTGTGTTAGCTTCCACTTTCTGAATTCTAACTTTTAAGGTATTATTTTTCTCAATTAGCTTTTGTGATTTCTTTTCCATTTCACCAATTATACTGTTTAAGGAGTTATTTTATTCACTGGAGGTTTGTATCTCCTTTTCCATTTGGCCAATTCTACTTTTAAGGCAGTTTTCAAAGCTGTTGACTTTTTTCATAATTATCTTGCATCACTCTCATTTCTTTTCCCAATTTTTCTTCTACCTCTCTTACATGATTTAAGCTCCTTTTTGAGCTCCTACATGAGTTCTTTCTGTGCTCAAGACGATATCCCATTTCTCTTTGGGATTTTGCCCATAGGTCTTACAACATTGGTGCTCTTTTCCTGAGTTTGTGTCTTGGTCTTCCCTGTCACCATAAGAACTTTCTATGGTCATATTATTTTGTTTTGTTTTGTTTTGTCTTGTTTTTGATTTTTGGCTCAGCTTTTTTTTTTTTGCCATTTTCCTTTCTTTTAAATTTGATCTCAGTTTCCCAGGATGGAAGGAACATTGTCACAGGCTTTTGTGCCAGTGGCTACAGGCCCTAACTGTTCACCTAGTATTGTGCTGATGTTGTCCTAAGGCCCATGGGGGGGGGCTTATGTCTGGTGCTGCTGGAGCCTGTAGGGATCTGGCAGCTTATCTGGTGCTGAACTGAGGTCCTAGTGGTGGTGTCTGTCATGTGCTGATGCCTGGTGGGTTTTTTATGCATTTCCCCAGGACTGCACAGCATCATCTGGAGGTCTGGCCCTTGGAGGATGCCTATTTGCCCTGGTTTTCACTGAAGCTCATAGCAGTTATCAGAGCTGGAGTCTGCCAGTTCCCCTGGCTAAACTGAAGCATATGGGGGTTCCTGGTTTTGGAGTTTGCCTACTCCACCACTGGTCTCAGGATCTCCTGCTGGTTAGCTGAGATGGGGCTTGCTGCTGGTGTGCTGGAATGCTTGCGGTCCTGGAATGTGTTTTACCCAAGTGAGATGAATCTTTCTTGACCATCCCCCAAGTCTTCCAGGGTAAAAGATGGTTCTACTCCATCTTCCAGCTGGCTTTGTTGTTCCAGGACTTATTCTGAGTGTTATTTTATGGCTGTTTGGAGGTGAATATGGGACAGCTACAGAAATTTGCTGCTTACTCCACAATCTAGGCTCCTGGAAGCCACATTTTTCTTGCCACTGGATTTTAATGCCTATGGAAAATAGTGAGGCTAACAACTTTGTGCAAGTATTCCCCACTTAAGTCCAATTCACATGCAAGTCAAGACATCACCCTGTGATAACATTAATCCTCTTTGAAAAGGAAGGATAAACAACAATAACAGGTAAAGTTGAAGATTAAATACTGTGCCCACATGAGAAGACAGGACTCTTTGGAAAAGACCATGATGCTGGAAAAGGTTGAAGGCAAAAAGAGAAGTATATGGAAGAAGACTGAACAGATGCATAGTGTCATGGGAGCAATGAACATCAGCTTTGACAGACTTTGGGATATAATGGAAGATATAATGGCTGGGCATGTTATGATCCATGGGGTCACAAAGAGTCAAACACGAATGAAGGAAAAACAACACTGTTAATAATAATAAAAAAGAATAAGATGCCAACAGACATTTATAGGGTACTTATATATAAAAGGTAGTTTTAGATGTGATGGAAAATTTGGTTGACACAATCACTACCCTTTGGTGCTTATAAACTAATGGAGATGATAAACATAGAAATTCATATGGTACCAAAATGTATTTCATAAGTCATGTATAGTATGTACACATAGTAGTATGGAGGATTTAAAAAAAGTTATCATTAACTAAGAGGGTTACATTTGAATTGAGCTTTAAAATGTGCAAGAATGCCATGGGGGGTTGAAAGGTGGGGTGCAGTGCATTTCAGGTATGGGGAACAACTTGAATCAAAAGCACAGAGGAAGGAAATTGAAGCATATTCTCGGTGTTCAGACAAAAATCCTTTAGAGATGGAAAATGGATTATATGGATAAAAAAAGTTAAAGCAGTAAACATAGAGAGGTAATTAATTGTGTAGTACTGTTGGGAATTATCAAGGGAGGATGAACATGACTTTACAAGCACTAGGTAATCATGGCATGATTTTGAGTGTAGAACAATGTTACAAATTTGTACCTAAAGGAGATGCCTTGATATTGATCTATGTGCTTTATCTATCTCTCATATGCAGTACTTAAGCAATTTATTATTTGGTAGGTAGAAGACAAGGAATAAGTTAATGCATTTAAGAGTTAATAAATGGTGCCTTTCTAGTAAACACCACTTCCTTCTAATTTTAAGATATTTCTGACAAAGTTGCTAATATTGTATCTATTCAAATGCTAAACATCAGTATAATAATTAATTCACTAAATCCTACAGCTATATATTGTGAAGACCAATCACTTGAAAATTTAATTTATGTATTTCTAGAATTTGGATGTTTTGCTACCATATAGCTAGAGATAATAGAGGAATGGCCAGAGTTTGAAACCATAACCAACATTACGCCACAAACTGTGAGACAACAATAGCATCAAAAACAACAACAAATACCACACATGTATTTCATATGCACAATAAACCAGGAAATGACTAGCCTTACAAAATGAGTCATGCTGGAAATAAGGAAGATATTTCTGGCTGTAAGTCTTTTCCTTGAAAATATTTACAGAGGGTGATTGTGTAATCTTCTCAGGAAGACCTTTAAAAGTTTTGTGTCTTCACTACTAGAAGGAAGGAGGAGAAAATAATGTATCATCCATGCAATCTGCTTTGTAGGGTAGAAAGAGCAGTAGACTGGAACTTAGGAGACCTGACTTTAAGGCAAATTCAAGTGTAGAGGGCAAAACAAATAACTAAACTTGAATTTGTTTTCAAAGTCCCTGGATCCAAATGTCAACATTTTTATTTAATAATTGTATGACTTCAAGTCATTTTTTTTCTTTTTCTGCATTGTATTATGTTTTACAAAAATGGCGTTGAACTAGATGATTGTTAAAGTCGCTTCCTTCTCTTAATGCTAAGAACTTAACAATTGTTTTATTATTTGCAAGTCATAAATTCTCTGGGCCTCACTTTTTTTTTTCCTCAAGGAAATGAGGGATAAGATTAGGCTTGGCAATCCATGAGTCTCCTTGCATATCTAACAGTCTATCAAAATAAATTTCTATTAAAATTTAAGTAATTTATTGTAGTGCTAAATGTCCAGCTTCAAATCGATATAGATTCAGGTTTGATTTCATTTAAATGGAATCAATCTGGATCACATAAACCTATAAGAAGTTAATGCAAATCATTAAGAAACAAACTTCTTTGTTAGAAATCACTCAAAAAGTTGTGTTCCTTTTTGTAGGACATTCCTATTTTGCAAATCTCTAGAAAAATTTCAATTTCATCCACACCATAAGAAATATATCAGACTATGCATGACAGAATGAATTCTCGCATGTTCAACTTAGGGAAAAAAAGCCTGAAAAATGGATCTTATATTGAAAGTGCTTGACACAACATTAATTACAGCTCCCCTAATAATGTGGCAGTAATTTATTTACATGGTAGGTTTCAATTACTTTTGTTGCTATTGTTATCATTTTTATTTTTATGGCTAGTCTTATTTTTTAACAAGTTTCCTATTCATAATTTCGTATTGCAATCTTTACAGTTGGCTGAGGTCTTCTTACAAATTAATTACACTTGTTAAAGGAAATTGCTTAGGCCTTGGAAACCAAGGGAATTTATTATCATTACAAGAGACAAAATCTCTCTCTAACACATTTGGAGAAAAGGGTCGGGCAGTCAATGAAAATATTGCTCCCAATCTTAAATAAAAAGACACACATCATGGAGGTAGAGTTTTAAACTATATATTTTGCTACTTAATATTTTAGTGTTTATTCAATTTGTCAAAGTGTATAGAGAACATGTCTTAGAGTCAGAAAGATATCATTTTAATTTCTGCCTCTGACATATTAGTTTTGTGATGCTGAGCAAATTACTCAACTTTTCAGAACTCTAAGTCAAATATCTCTGACTATAAACTTCAGAAAGTTACTGATCTGACTTGATGTAGGGAGTTTTTTCATTGAGAGCTCTCCTATACAATGGAAATCACATATCTGGATTAAAAAAATCATGTAATAGGAAAAAAAATATGCAGCAGAGAAGCCTCAGATTTATGTTCTTGACTCTGGTACACTATGTGTCTATGTTAAGATAGCAAACTTGTGAGGTCTGCTTTCCCCTCCACTTTTCTCTGCTTTCCTTACCCTATCCATTATGGAGTAGTTGATAGGATGTAGAGAACAGGTTTTGGTAGTACTCAATTGCACAGTCACTAAGAACTGAATTATTATTTATAGGTACACTGAAAGTTCTGTGATTCCTGGAAATTCCTATTTTAGACTGGGGACCATTTCATCTTTTTTCTATGTATGCTGGGTTGTAATGGCTAAAGAATTTATTAGCAAATGGCCAGATTACAAGTAATGAGCTTTCAATATTTAGTCTGGTCCTAGGAATCTCATCCAAGTCTGTATTCAAAGACATTCCAATGAGTTAAAACCTGTAGAGTGTTCATTTCACTGATATAGATTTTAAAAACCTAAGATCATCTCCATATCCCAATGAGTTATCTTTTTATCAATTTATTTATCAATATGAGGAAATAATTATGTAGTTTTTATTTTTCTGGTAGTCTATTGTTAACTTCCATTATGATAAGATTGTCTTTTTTTCCAATCATCCAACTGTTTTCTAATGTGCTTCCATTCATGATTTTCTGTAGAAGTATATCATGTCTGAGAATAAATTATGCTAATTCCTTTCTTACCAGGAATATTGGTGGTGGTAGTGTTACTATTGCTATTTTAATGTAATATGAATTCTATATTCCTTCCATTGTTATATTTTAATCAAAACCTCTATTTGAGGAAGAGTATCTATAATCATTCAAATCACAACCTGCCTTTGTGAAACCCGGTTCAAATCATCTCATTTCTCTGGAACTCAGTTTCCACACTGGTAAAATGACATATTGTGAATTCATAGAAGGCAATGTAGTACAATAAAAGTAGTGTTGGATTTAGAATATGCTATACTGGATTCAAGTATTGGGTCTATCAGATATTAATTTGTTGTTATTTAGTTGTTTTCAGTTATGTTCAACCCTCTGTAACCCCATCTGGGATTTTCTTGGCAAAGACACAGGAGTGGCTTGTTATATTCTTCTCCAGTTTATTTTGCGGATGAGGAATCTGAAGCAAAGGGAGTTAAGTAACTTGCCCAAGGTTACATAGATAGTAAGTAACAGAGGAGAGATTTTAACTCAGGTCTTACTGACTCCAGGCTTGGCACACTATGTACTATATCACCTAGCTGTCCATATTAATTTATGAAGATGAGTAAATTATTTCCTTTCTCTGGGCCTTAATTTCTTCATCTGTAAAATAAAGGAATTAGTCTAGTTGACCTCAATTTACCTTTCAATTCTAAGTTTATGATCTCATGATTGCATGCCTAATGATATAATGTGTTGAAATACCAATTTGGGGATATAGACTTTAAATTCTATAGAAATTAGAAAAAAGAGGCATCATTTGTGCCAGAGTCATAGAATTATTCAGATTTAGAAGTAGAAAGGAAATTCAATGTCATCTAATTAAACATAACACTTTAATAGATGAGAAAAAAAGTTTCTGAATCATTTCTAAGTGACATAAGATGTAGATACTTAATGACAACAAATAGATATTAAGTACATTTATTCTCATTTTGACTCAGTATCTATCATCTGGAGAGGCTTCCTAAAAGAGGTAAAACTTGAGTACACCCTTGAAATATGAGTAGAAATTGAATCAGTACTATAAATGAATCATAGAAATATTTGAAAATTTGAAGATCAGCTTGGATTTACCACTGAGAGGAAGCTACAGTCTCGATTTCAACATAGGTAGAAAATTACCTTCTTAATATCGTATGATCTCAAATTATCAAAATTAATTGAATTTATTCCTGTTCTTTATCCATCATGATACTTCAATTCATCATTTAACTGTTGATTATCCATCTGCAAAATTTAAATATTATTGAGTACCTAGCTCACCAGGATATGAAGAGTATTAATTAGTTATGATTAGAAAATGGTAAATATTATTATACCCCCAAGAAAGATAGCATGATTAGCAAGATGGGCCAATTAGCATGTTTGGCCAATAGAAAATACGGACTATTTTATGCGGTATTTGTTTCACAAATCATTCTGTACAGATGTGTGTATCATGACAAATGACTGTGTTTTTTTTTTCACAAGTGGTAGCGAAAAAAATGCTGCCACTCTATTTTCCAAATAAAAATCCTATTGACTTTTTTGCTCTGCTAAGACGGTTCTTGTCTGAAAACTTAGAAAGAATACAATGGACTCTCTTACTATGAAAGAAAGTTACAATAGAAGCAAGCCTGAAGCTAAAGCATTTGAACTAGAAAGAAAAATTTTAAAGGGTTGACATTTTAGTTTCATGTAGGTTAGCACTGAATAGTTCAGATAAGTATCTTAATCCTACTTGAATTATACAAATGTAGATGTTGCTTTTTAATGCAATCAATGATAGAGGGCAGTTTCATAAATAATTCTTAAAAGCTCTCCATACATACAAGTCATATTTGATTTCTCATAGCTATGCCCAGCCAGGTGCCAAATCTTGTTGATTCCCCATCAACAATCTCTTTCTTATCCTGTCCATGATGGAAGAGAGAGAGAGAGAGAGAGAGAGAGAGAGAGAGAGAGAGAGAGAGAGAGAGAGAGAGAGAGAGAAGGAAGGAAAGAAGGAAGGAAGGGAGGGAGGAAGGAAGGGAGGGAGAAGGAAGGGAGGGAGGAAGGAAGGGAGGGAGGAAGGAAGGGAGGGAGGAAGGAAGGGAGGAGGGACAAAAGAGAAAGAAAAGAAGGGAAGAAGGGGAAGAGAAAAGGAAGGAGGGAGGAATAAAGGAAAGAAAGAAGAAAGAAAAGGGAGAACATGTTCATATATATGTATGTGTGTATATAGATAGATAGATAGGTAGATGGATAGATAGATAGATATATGAATGACACATATATGTGTTTATATGTGTGTTTAACTCATCCTTTTTAGTTCTCATCCCTCTGGACCTCTGTGTGACCCTTAAAGCAACCAATTACCTTATCTTCCTAAATCATCCCCCCCACACATATACATACTTGGTAAACTCCAAAGTCTTTCTATTATCCCTAGAATCAAATGTAAAATAAAGTATACTTTTTGATTTTAAAGCACTTTAAAAACTTGCTCATTTCTACCTTCCCAATCTACTTACATTTACTCCTCTCCATATATTTTCTAATCAAATAATGCTGGTGCTTGTACTATACCTCCCATGTAACATCTCAGTAAATGAGATATTATATGGGAGGTACAGTACAAGTACCAGTATAGAAATTTGGTAAATTCATGCCTTTTTGTTGGTTGTCCTATTGCCTGAAATGATCCCTATGTTCACCTTTGCCTCCAGGCTTCCCCAGCTTCCTTCAATATTTATTTTAAATTGTACCTTCTACAAGAGACCTTCCTAATCTTCCCTCTCCATCCAATTCACCATGCTAGGCTCTTTCCCCTAAAATTACCTTCCATTTGCTATGTACATATTTTGTCTGTGCATACTTGATTGCCTATTACCTTTCCCATTAGAATATGAGTTTATTGAAGGCAAGAAACTTTGCTTTCTGCCTTTATTTGTATCCTCGGAGTTTAGTACAATGCTTCTCTCATAGTAAGTATGTTATTGCTGACTGATTGGCTTACTGATTCATTCACACTTCCACAGGATTATTGATTCCTCATTCACAGACTCTTTTATTTATCTTTGTACTCCCAATGCCTAGTAGAATGCTTTGCTTTGCACAAGGTCCTTAATACATGCATATCAAAATTAATTTAATGGAATACTTGACACACATCTGGAATATTCTATTCAGTTCTGAGTATCACATTTTATAAATTGCTTTGAAAAGCAGAAAATTTACAGAGGAACCACAAAAATGGTGAAGGATTTTGATACCATACCACAGAACAGGCCTGTACAACTTGTGGCCTACTGGCTGTTTATGCCCTTCTGGCCATTTGCAGCACAAAACTTCAGGCAGCCTGCAAAAATAAATGTAGACGAAAATGTCCTTTGTATGTAGAGGAAATCCTTTGGTGTGCAGCAAGCAGCCTACAGGCCACAATTTGTGCAGGCCTGTCATAGAAAGACAGATTGAAAAAATGAAGTTTAGCCTGAAGAGGAAAAAAATTTATGTGGAGAGAGAAGGGAGTATGGGGAAGAGAGAAAAGATGATATTTCTTTTCAAATATTTGAAGACTAACACTTATCTACTTGACCGTAGAGTATAAGTATCAATACAAGTTTCAGGGAAGCAGGTCTGAGCTCGGTGTAAGCAAACGTTTCCTCACAATTAGTATTATCCAAAACTGGAATGAGAACCCTAGCAACAAGAAGATTTCTTTCTGTAGAGGACTTCGAGGAAAGGCTAGATGACCCTTCCACATGCATGTTATATGGGAGATTCTAAGGTAGGTTCAAAATGGACTGAATTTAAATTTGTTCCAACTATGTCATTCTGTGATTATTATAAATGAATTTATATAGTACCCACTAGGAGGGCTCCAGAGTAATAGCAAAACTTAACCCAAAGTAATGAATCGCATGCAGTGGAATTTTGGAAAAAAAAAACATGTCAAGTAGATATGGATCATGATTTGGGGAATGGGGAGACTTCTTTTCATCTCTCCAAATCATATCAGTTAGGTAGGGCAGGGTCTGCTTAGAGATCTCTTATAAATACTGATTTCTGTGGAAACTCAAATGAAAGGAAAATGAAGAGCTGCAAAAAGCATTACTATTTGTATGTGAGATTTTATTGAGTCATGTTTCATTGTTTTTGTTCTTTTGGGCCAAGAAATGTGATGGAGGTGGCTCTATGAACATATTGTTACATTTCCAGTGTGAGTATTTACCCCTCTGAAATCTGCAAACACTACAAATTAAAGCTTTATTTGTTGATTGTCTAGAATTATTTTTAATGGAAAAAATATTAGTGAAACAGATTAAGATTAAATGTGTATCATATGTGTAATTCCCCCCACCCCAGGCCAGGAATCAATTGTTAAACATTTACAAGTACACCCTTGTTTGGGACCAAGAGTAGAAGTAAAATCATGAGAGGTTTAATGGTTTTTAGCTTCTTCTTGTTCCCTGTGCAACAGTTGAAATACCACTGAACCTACAATTTAATGAAATAAAGTTTATCCTCATCTTTTCTATCTGTGTGACTTTGGTCAAATCACTCCTCTTCTCTGGACTCAAGTTGGTCATTGGTAAAATAATAAGGCTATCCTAGATGATTTGTGAGTTCCTTCTATTTCTTTCATTCGGAATGTGAAGCAGATCTGAAATTACCACTGACCCTTTCTCCCCACCCACCTTCTTTTTTCTTCCTTTCCAAAAGTCAACATGGCACATTAGTGAGCCACGTTAATGGAGGACAGCACAATCTATTTTCTTCTTCAAATTTCTGTTTAGCTTAACACCTGAACCTTAGGGACCATAGACCAATATATATTTTGAAGCACTATTTTGAGTACTATGACAAATTGATAAAATATTATCTGTCCTCATAGATTTTGTAGTCTAGTAGTCCTCTCTTACATAAGAGATATGAGAAGGTATTCATAACAGCTCTCTTATTTGGATTACTATGTCATAGTATTCTATGATTATACTTTGACCCAAGTCTCCCCAATTCACCCCTAACCTGGGGCAATACTACAGAGAGAAGCTCTCTTGTTTGGTGCAACCTAGAACCTATTCCCTACACATTCAGCACAAAAAGGTTAGTGAGTATTCAAAATTAGGTCATCCTGACTCTTTCCGGAAAGAGAAGTGACTGTGGAGGTGTAAAATGAGACTCTTCTTTTTCTTTTTTTTTTATGTGAGGCAATTGAGGTTAAGTGATTTGCCCAGGGTCACACAGCTGGTGAGTGTTATATGTCTGAAGTTGGATTTGAACTTAGGTCCTCCTGACTCCACGGCCTGTGCTCTATCCATTGCGCCACCTAGCTGCTCAAGATTCTTTTCTTTTTTCTGCACAATTTCCTGTATACATAACAAATGAATCACACTTAGTTATCAAAAGTATTTTTTCTACCCTCACAATCTAGCATAGTCGATAGGATACTACATTTGCAATCAGTAAGACTTATATTCAAATCCTACTCCCCGATACATTAGTACATGAGCTTTGCAAGTCACAACCTCTCCAGTGGTCAATTTACTCATCTACAAAATTGCTAGACTTACTAACCTTTAAATTCCCTTCCAGTTCTAAGTCCATAATCTTATAATAATCATAGAATTATAAATGGAAGTGACTCAAGAGTTAAAATAAGACTTTTTTTTCACAATTTCCTGTATACATAACCAATGAAACACACTTAACTATCAATTTTTTTTCTTTCTGTCCTCACAATGTAGATAGATAGACAGATAGATAGATAGATAGATAGATAGACAGACAGACAGACAGACAGACAGACAGATAGATAGATAGATAGATAGATAGATGGATAGAAATATGATTATCTATCTCTCTCTCTTTCTCTCTCTCGATAACTATATATGCACAGAGAAAATGGAAGGTAGCCTCAGAGGGAAAGGTATCAGGAGCTGAGGCAGGGGACCAAGAAAGGCCACTTGCAAATGGCCAGCCTTAATCTGAGTCCTGAGGGGAGCAAAGAGGAGTTCAAACATTACAGAAAGGCACCGTTTTATACTGTCTGATACATAGTATATTTTAAAATAAATATTTGATGCATTAAAGACTGCTGATTAAGTCCAAATTATATTTTAAAAAAGAGATTAGGGAACGCCTTACGGTAAACTGAGGTTTAATACTTGTCATCTCTGGCCTTCCTAAAAAAAATAAATATGCATAGCAACCAAGTCCTGTAGGTCAATGGGGAACATTGACATTTTCCTCTTAGGGCATAATGCAATACCAACTCAACAAGAGAGCAGTAGGTGCAATCATAATAGAAGGTAAAAATCAAACAAGCAAGCAAACAAACAAACAAAAAAAGAATGACAAATGGAAGACAAAACAGTCTGAGAAGATCTGGGACTTCCTTGGAGTTGGGTTTTGGGGTTGCAGGTTGGGAGGAGGAAGGTTAGGGTGTTGCTAAGTCAAAAATAATTCCAACTCAGAGTTATTGACCGTAACTCTTCTGTCTTCTTGCAGAAAGATCTTGGATTCCTAAGTGAGTTAGGGCTAAGCTGAGGGAAAATTTGGTTAGGTTGCTCAAGTCAATTCAGTTTGTCTAAAATTTGCACTTTTAAACTGACTTCTTATTGTTGGGTGGTATTAATTTTTATAGCTCACTTATTTGAAACCAATTGACTCTTTCCCTTAGAACTGGCAGGGAGGAGAATTTGGAGATAATTCAATTGGATCTAACAGCTCTGGATAAAATAGAAATGATGCTCGCTAATTAGTGCTAGAGTTCAAACTCTGTCTCTGCTTCTCACAATCTGTGTGACTAGGCAAGCCACTTAAACTTTGAGCCTCAGTTTTCCTCATCTTTAAGGAAGGGGTCAGGCTAGATGACCACTAAGGTCACTTTCAGCCCCAAATCTTTTTTGATATGACCTTGGAGTCTAATGTATATCAGCCTAACAGTTAGAAATAGGTCAGATTTATCTTCAAGGCCAAGAGATGGATCAAGAAGAATCTATTTAGAAAAAAAAAAAGTATAAGAAAAGAATATGAGGCTCATGACAGCAAAAGCCACCTGAGGAGAGCCTTACCATTGAAAAATCAATTTATGTTTTTAATTGAAAAAATACTATATGACCAAAATTTGTACTTTGGAGACTATTTGGGGCTAGGCATGAGAAATGAGTATCAATACCTTGTTAGCTGAACTATTCTAAAAGGACTAAAACTCTGCATACTAGTACATAATGTTTGCATGGTGTTGATACTATCATTCTTACTTCCAAGGACTTTCCCTAGCTTGAACTCAAAAAAAAAGTCACCTACTCAAAACAAAGCTAAAAACCACTATCTTGCTTCAGTTACAAATGTATCCTTACCTGGAGAATTGATGGCCCCTCAGGAATTTAACCTTGTTCAGTTAATTGTCATCAGGGCTAGGATCCTCGAGGCCACAAGCTAAAAGATTATGATTTAGAATTAGTGACACCTGGAGGCCTCTGCAACGGCACCAATCCATACAGTGCTGAGACATCTCAAGGCTGCAGCTACAATTTAGGAAGGTGAACCATTCTGTATTTTCTGAGGCCTGATCCTCTGCTTTCTTATTACATAAATAGTCCCCAGAACATTTCTGGATAATTATTTGCAGGGCAAATTTGAATTAAAAAGATAGCATATTAACCTCTATTTTTCATCTCCTTTGTTGTTTTTTGTTGGTTTGTTTTAAGTAGACCTGTGATTTCATCAGGGCATGAAACTATTGCTTTATATCAATGCAAAGCATCATTAATATTAAAATGTTTCCTTGAACCCGTAGGGATTATGTTATTAGTATGTGTTAGAGGTTAAACTTGATTCCCACTCTTCTGGCCTCAACAGAGGGCTCTGTCTGGACTATGACATATTACACCTCAGTAGCTTATGTAAAAGTGCATATTTTGTTGTTGTTGTTTAGTCATTTCCATTGTGTCTGACTCTTCATGACCCCATGTGGTTTTCTTGACAGAAATACTGGCATTTTTTCCCATATTTCTCTCTAGTTCATTTTACAGGTGAGGAAACTGAGGCAAACAAAGTTAAGTGATTTGCCCAGTGTCACAAAGCTAGTAAGTGTCTGAGGCTGGATTTCAGATCAGGACTTCCTGACTCCCTGATGCCATTTTAAATTATTTCTGCTATAAATAAATAGGTAGACAGAAAGATATAGGTAGATATATAGTTATACATGTATGTAGTATGCATTCACATATGTTTTGTGTATAGGCATGTGTATATGCATGTATGTAAACATACATATAAGTACACACAGATGCCTTTGAATTATCAGATGCCACTCAAATTCCCGCTCTGGCACTCTGCCACTAGCTGTTTAACCCTGGTCAAATCATGTCACTTCTCTCATGCTCAGTTTTAGATAGATAGGTAGGTAGATAGATATGTTTAGAGATATATCTATATCTCTATACACATATATGTGCATATATAAATGTAAAAGTATTTATATATGTTTGTGTGTATGTATAAATATAAAACTACTTGTATACACACACACACACACACACAAACACAGAGTTCTTGGCCTCAAGAAACTTCTACTGCAGAAAAACAACATGTATAGATATGTTAATATGAAAAATATTCATTTATCTCATGGCTTTCTGCTTCTAAGACCCCAAAGCATACAGTTAGAGTTTAATTCTGGGAGTTGATGCCAGAATAACATTCTTTGACTCATTTTTCCCACAAAGAAGTTACTCAGGAAAATATCTGAATATAGATCATGTCTAGATTTCCACCAATGTAGGTAAAAGGGGTCCCTAGATCCCTTTCAAGAACTCAAAGTAATAAATCCAGTTATTGGGAGTAGGACAGACTTTATTACACCTGACAGAAAATAGATAAAACACAAAGGACTCAGAGAAGCCCATAAAGATATATCAAAAACTCATGAAAAATTTGTGGTAGCCCACAAGCAATTAATGAAATTCTATTCCCTGTGTATCCTATTGTTACCACTGTGCTTGGAGTCCTACTGAGTCCAGATCAGTACAGACTTGTGTTACCCCAAAATACTCACAGAACTAGGAGGAAGCAAAGTCAAGGACTTTTCCGTCCTGCCTCATTGCTCTTCTAGCTCTGGCAACAATGTGTGTCTTTTTCTTCTCTCTTAGAAAGGCATACTCTAGAGGAAACTGCCATTCAGGGCTAGATTCTAGGACTCCTGACTTTGGGGTTAACTGAGAGGCAACTTCCATGGGATTTAATGATTTGCAAACTCTCCATTTGAATCATGAGGGAAAACATATATTGGATCTTGCTCCTTTTTACCCATCAAATCGGCCTTTTGAGTCCTATATTCATAGATTGTGTCATCCAAAATTTTCACTCTACCTTCTAGATTTACATCTTCTATGTAACATCTTTTATGTTTGATAAGTATGCTCTCTATAAATTCATTTAAAACATTCTGAACATTATAGTGGCAAAGTCAGATCTCTTGGAGAATTCATTCAGTATCACATTCCAGGTTGATATAGATCCATTAATAACCAGAAACTTTATTTTATTCATTCAACTAGTTCTGAATCAACTTACCCATATTTTCATTTAGCCTACATTTATTTTTCTTTTTCAAAGGATGACATGAGAATTTGTCAATAATTTCATGGAATCCAACTCTGCCTTTGATAATTACCCTGATTTCCTAGTTTACTTAGCCTCTCTGAAAGGGAAATAAGTTTAATCTGTCATGACATGTTCTTAATGAACTCATGCTGACTTTTAGTGACTTAAATATGCAACATCATTCCTTTGCTGTATAAAATTCCAAGAAAGTGAAGGGATACTTCTCAGTCTATGATTACAAATAACATTCCCCTTTTCTCTTTTCAAAAACAGGGACCATATTATCCTGTAACTAATAATATATTTTCTCTTGTTCTCCATCATCTTTTTTTAGGCAATTGGGGTTAAGTGACTTGCCCAGAGTCACACAGCTAGTGAGTGTTATGTATCTGAGGCCGGATTTGAACTCAAGTCCTCCTGAATCCATGTCTGCTGCTCTACCCACTGGGCCACCTAGCTGCCCCTTACCATCATTTTCTAAGGTTCACTGATGAGACTCAGAATTATATTTTTCATTTCTTTGCATACCTTAGTGTATAGTATGATTTTCTGGTATTCTGAACATCGTCAAAATTTAGCAATTCTCCCCAAAATTTTGCATCAGTACACTGCTTCAAAAATTTGTCCTACTTTTAAAACTGAAGAGAATTGTTTCTGAGAGAGGAAAAGGGAACAAAAAATAGTACAGTGGCCTTAATTCCTTGATATCTCACTCAACTGTCTTCTTTTCACTACTTCTGTTAGTAAAACCCTAAGACAGGCACTCAAATTAACCTGTCTGTACTAGCAAAGTACTTAAATGCCTTTTCTTACCTTACATTTTCAGTCTTCCAGTTCCTCTCTCATAACCATGTGGAGATTATCTTCTATAGGCACATTTTGATGATGTCATCCTTAAAATCAAAAGTCTTCAGTGATTTTTTTTTAACAAATAATATCAAACTCCTTTGGCTACCCCAGAAGGTTTTCTGCAGTTTGTAATTGATGAAACTTTCAAGTCTCATTTCATACATCTTCATTTGTTGAGATCTGGACTTCAGTCTAACTATACAATAACCCTACTTTTCCACATCTGTAATCTTCTACTCACACTGTTGGTTGTATGTGACATATCACTTTTATTTCATTCTGACTGCTGAATTCTTTCAAGGCTGTCTCAGATGTCATATCCACCACACAGACACTTGTTCTTACTAGTTCAAAAATGATCTTTACCCCCACCAAAATTCACATAAAACACTGCAATTTAATATGTTTAATCAGATTATATCATCATTAACTGCATTAGATATTTTTCTGTTAGATGATACACTGAAAACAGGGAAAGTGTTTTACCTGAACATTTAATCCCTCTTAATACTTAACACAGTATTCTATTCCTAATAGATACTTAATATATGTATTTTAAATTCATTTGAATTAAATATCATTTTTTGGTTGAAAATACATTTTGCATGAAAAAAAAATTGGTGGATTTTCATTAAGACTCTGAATTATTGCATTGTGCCATAATACAATGATGGTCTCATTGTCCACTGAGTAGTATAGGATCTCTTGATTATGCTAAATTGACTATATTGATAGATTTTTTTTCTGAATTCTCAGATTTTTTTTTTAAATTTTAGATGATTAGGGCTAAGTGACTTGCCCAGGGTCACACATCTAGTAAGTGCCAAGTGTTTAGTCTAAGACTGGATTTGAACTCAGGCACTCCTGACTTCAGGGCCGGTGCTGTATCCACTGCACCACCTAGCTGCCCCTGTTCTCAGGTATTTTTAAAAAATATTTTTCTGCCTCTACCTTTGTTTTCACCTGTCCCCTAACGCTACCAATGTGCTAACTGAAACTCTTCTTATTTACTGTTTCCAATCTGCTATGTGATGTTAGACCATAAAACCACCCTTTGAGAACCTTGGTCTAAAATAATGTCAATAGCTAGCATCTATGTAACATGTATTAAAGTATTTAAAGTGCTTTCCTCACAAATACCCTATAATGTGTTTAAGATGATTGTTTTGCCTATTTAGGAGATGAGAAATATTGACTGTGCCTCACCCATGCTTATATATTTAGTCAAAATTAGAACCAAATTTTGAGCTCAAGACTGCTGAATTCAGATCCAACACATATTCTCCTATGCAAGAGTTGTCAAGGGTACAGAACCAGTTTAAATTGTAATTGAGAAAAATATATTAAAACATAGATGATATTAGTATATGATTTTCTAACTCAGTATGTGGTATACAAAGATGCTTACGTAGGGTTTAGTGGTTTCATTTCTATTTGAGTTTGACACCAATGTTCTATGCTATTAAGAGTAATTCAGGTTTGAGTAATGACTTGAAAGTTTAACCAGGGAAAGTATAGAAATGTTAACACATGGATTTATGGCAGCTTTTTTTTTTAGCTGTTTCCTTTTAGATTTAATGTCAGAATACCTGGAGTCAACTTTCAACTATCTTAATTCCTACTTTTATGACCTTAAACATATTACTTAACTTCATTGGATCTTATTTTACTGATCTGTAAAATTACTTGATGCCAAATAGATGTGGTATGATTGTCATGTTCATCACATTTTTACTTGAAGAAAATGTTAATATTCTATTTAGACACATTTTAATACATAAACAATAAATTATCAACTTAAATGTCAAAGTGGCCCTTACTCTATTTCCATATATTCTTTATTTTAAAATAGAATTTAAATAAACCATGCCATATCTCTATATAAGATAGGAAATGAATATAATTCACAATGTGACAAGCCATAAGGAATTTCTAGTTTGGATGATTTCTTTTATAAATTATCATGGAAACAATATACCAACTTACTGATAAACAATAATTAAATATTGATGTCACAAATCTTCAGAATAAAAGTATTCTACTTGGAAAATTAGTCATAAAATAAAAATATATATATTAGGAAAATTTAACATCTACAAATATTTTTTCATTCTGAGGTTTTATTTAACTTTCTTAGTTTTGATAAGTTATTTTAATAAGCCATCAGAAATAAGCAGCATCAACTGCTGGTTATAAAGTTTTTTACTATTATAGTTGAGTTCTAGCTGCTCCTGGATCACTAACTTTTTGAGGAAGAGGGGCTTCCATAACTCATTGAAACCATGGAATATTCTGTTCAGGGTTACCCAAGACAGACAAGTTATAGTGGAGAGTTCTGACAAAAGATGATCCACTGGAGAAGGAAATGAGAAACCACTTCAGTATCTTTGCCAAGAAAACCTCTTGGACCATATTAAGTTGCATGACTTTGGAAGGTGAGCCCTTCAGCTTGAGAAGCAGGCACCATATTCTAGAGTATCATAAAGAGGCCAACACAACTGAATGACTGAACAACAATGACAAGTTGATTTTTAAATGTTGATTATAAGTGATAGTATTTTCCCCCAGAATGTTATCAAAAGTTTATGTTTTTTTCTAATATATACTTACCTATTTACTTAGTTGTTTCACAGTCAGTACTTTGGTGCCAGACTCCTCAACAATCATGGTTAGACAAAGGAAAATTAGCACTAAGTACTGTTGCCATTAACTTGATGGGATAAAGAGGGAGCCAATAGAAATTAGATATAGCAAGAAAATGAAATCTCCTTGATGGTTCTTAATTATCCTGTGTCAGTGCTGCCTAATGGATTTGTTTTCCACATTAATTGAAGTAAAGTGACAGGCCCAGAGTATAGTCTGTAGATAGATCAGGAGACCCATAGCATACTGTTTACTTGACATACTAGTGGTTGATGGCATATTTTCTAGTCAAGCTCCTTTTATTTTATTATTGTTTTTTTTTTTTAATCCTGAAACATGATCACCATCTTTTATTCATGCTTCCTAATGTGGCTTTACAGCTGGGCTAGAGTTGGGAGTTAAAAGAAGTAAGAATCCTTTATATCTATATATCTATATATCTTTATATCTATATATCTATATATCTATATATCTATATATATAGATATATATAGATATATAGATATATAGATATATAGATATATAGATATATCTATATATCTACCTCATTTTGCCCACATATATAGCATGCTTGTTTATGGTCCATCTGATGGGAGTAAGGGAAATAGGTGGCAAAGAAATGAAAGGAGCTGTGCTAGAAAATCTGTTATGGATAAATTATGCATTCAGTAAATGTGTTAAATGAGTAAAAAGTTAAGAGCAAAAATGGAGGGAAGAAATGAATAGAAAAGACAAAAAAAGAGGGGAATTAAGGACAAAGTATGCACTGAGGGGTGGGGGATGATAACTCTGAAAAAAAAATAGTTAAAATGCATATCCAGATTGTCAAATGGAAGAGACTTGGTGTGTGAATACTCAGATCTGCTTAATAAATAGTTTGCTTCTAATCCTCACTCATCTGAAAAAAATAATTTTGATGAATCTGTGATCTCCCCAATATTGGTACTTTCTTTATGAATATAATGACAATTAATTTACCTGTTTTCATCCTATAAGATTCCTTCCCATGCCTTTCCTTAATCCATTAAAGAGGAAAAATCCAAGCTGTTGGAAGTCTTCCTGTCATTTTTTAAATAGTTTGTGGATGAAAGTACAGTTCTTGGGCTGCCCATATTAACTCCATAATTCTCAATACATGATGACAATTAAGTATGTATGCATCTATATATCTATATCTATCTATCTATAATCTTGTGTGATGCAATTATATATACATATATATGTATACATAATACATTTACATATGCATGTATATATATAATATACATTTGTGTGCATATGCATGTGCATGTGTGTATATGTATGTTCCTGTCTAGTTATGAGATACAATAATTAATGTTTATGTGTGTATGTCTGCATCACTCCCCTGACTTGGCACTCATTGGTTTACAGATTGAGTCCCCAGGAAAGTAATTGTTCTCAAGTTTTAAGGTACTTTGTAGGTCTATATGCCTCAAACTGTGACTCATGATCCCAGAAATGAGCTTATTTTTAACAGTCAATGGGTAAATGCAATTAGTTCAGATCAATGGCATTTATTTGCTAAAATAGCATAGTATATAATAGCCATAAGACACATCCAATTCCCATAACCCTGGTACCTTCCCCAAAAAATATACTTAGGATCCATGAGAACAGTGGACACAAACATAATAATAACAATGAGTCATAAACATTAAACCAAGACAGCTTACACTCTTAGTGTCATAGAAATGAAATATAATTTCTCTTTTTCTAAAGTGTTCTCCATGCTCATCAATGGGTGCAACATTACAGCTAGATGTGTTACTAAAGTGGGTACACCCAATCACTTTCTCTTTGAATATTACTTCGTTAATGAAAGTGTTCATTCTCTCTGTAATCCAAAATTATATTATCTGTCTTCACACCTCTTGCTCTTTGAATCTCCTTTTTTTCTTAAATGCTATCTTTAGATTTCTTTGTCTTTCTAGACAGTCTTTCTCTCTGCTCCATATTTAAAATTGAGCAGCTCTCTGAACTACTTAACTCTTGGATTCTGTGTTCACTACTGGGTGACTATCTTCACTAATACAGTGGGTGAAGTGAGGAGGAGAGAAAATTCCTTCCAATCCTCTTTATGCAGTCTAATAAAGGTCTAGGGAAACTTCTCTACAAACTGTCAGCTTACCTAGATTAGTGGTTCTTTTCTGAATTGACTGCACAATTAGCAAAAGCTTTTTGGTGTGAATTAGCACAGGTTTTTGTTTATATGTGTGTGTGTGTGTGTGTGTGTGTGTGTGTGTGTGTGTGTGTGTGTACATAAATTTTAGCTTATGACCAATGCAAAAACATGAAACAGGCAGGATTTAGCCTAGAGGCCATAGGACATGGCCAAATTTCAACAAGATGTGGAATTGGCTTCCTTTTGTTCAATTAAAGATTTTATTCCTATATTTTGAAAAGGGAGCAAAGGCATATATATGTATAAAAGTGAGTTTGATGCATCATTATCAATATCTATGTGTGATTATATCCCTGACTGGAGGAGCATTAAGGGAATAATTCCTCTCACACATATACAAAAACACACAAACACACATTTATATGCATAAGTATTCTCAGATATATGCATATATACTGGAGTACACACATATATGCTCATATGTGTGTGTTTGTATGTTTATATGTGAGTATATATTTATTATTGTTTATTTATTAAGTCATGTCTAACTCTGTGAACCTGTGAACTGTCCATGGCTTTTTTTAATAAGTCAAGAGAATTTTGTTTTTCAATTCTTATTAACATTTCTTATACAAATATCTTTTATAATGGTAACATGCATTTTAAACATAAGTTGCTGAAATTATATGTGATTGCATTAAAGACCATTATAGAAGAGCCTTGATCAAAATGTACCTTAAAAAGCAAAAACTTATTTGTGCAGTTTTGAAGACATTTTCCTGATGTGAAATATTGGGTGGGCAATTTGTTTAGTTAGTTAGTTAGATAGATAGATAGATAGATAGATAGATAGATAGATAGAGAGAGAGAGAGAGAGAGAGAGAGAGAGAGATATAATTTTCAATGTAAACTTCTATAAGATTTGAGATCTAAATTTTCTACCACTCTCTTTCCTCCCCCCTTCCCAAGACAGCATGTAATCTAATATAGGCTACACAAGTACAATCTTTAAAAGATATTTCTACTTTAGGTAGGTTGTAAAGAAGAAATAGAACCAAAAAGAGAGAAAGCACACAAGAAAAAAAGGAACAAAAAAAAGAGAGGGAGAGAGAAAAAAATAGTTTGCTTCAGTCTGCATTTAGATTCCATAGTTCTTCTCTGTGGAAAGCATTTTCCATCATAAGTGTTTCAGAATTATCATACATCTTTACATTGCTGAGAAGAGCTAAGTCTGTCAAAGTTGCTGATTGCACAATGTTGCTGTCTCTGTGTACAACATTCTTCTGGTTCTGCTCACTTCATTTAGCCT
This sequence comes from Phascolarctos cinereus, assembly GCF_003287225.1. Lineage (NCBI taxonomy): Eukaryota > Metazoa > Chordata > Mammalia > Diprotodontia > Phascolarctidae > Phascolarctos > Phascolarctos cinereus. Next base: position 287,676,695 of record NW_027556098.1, read on the forward strand.
CAGTTCATGTAAGTATTTCCAAGTTTTTTTGAAGTTCATCTCCTCATCATTTCTTGTGGAATGATGGTATTCTATTACATGCATATATGACAACTTGTTCAGCCATTCCCCAATTGATGGGCATTGCCTCAACTTCCAATTCTTTGCCACCACAAAGACAGGTGCAATAAATATTTTTGTACATGTGGGTTCTTTTCCCATTTTTATAATATCTTTGGGATATAGATCTAGTATTGGTGTTGCTAGATGAAAGGATATGCACAATTTTTTAGAGCTTTTTGTATAGTTCCAAATACCTTTCCAGAAAGACTGGATCGGGGGATAGAACCAAGATAGTGGAGTAAAAGCAGTGATTTACTTGAGTTCTCCCCTAAACCCCTCCAAATACTTGTAAAAAATGATTCTAAATGAATATGTGAACAGTAGAAGCCACAAAAAGACAGAATGAAACAAATTTCCAGCCCAAGACAACCTGGATAATTGATGGGAAAGGTCTGTTGCACCAGTCTGGGAGAGGAGTGCAGTTCAACATAGGATGCGCAGAAAAATACAGGGCCCCAATGAACCTAAAGTAGGTCTCAAGGGACTGAATCACTAGCAGATGTGGTGGTTTCCAGACTTCTCAAACCACAAATGTCACAGACAACTTAAAAGAGCAGTAGGAAATGTCTGTTAGACATAGATGACAGAAGAATACTTTCCTGGCTCAACTCTGGGGTAGCCCTGAGGCACCAGAAGAAGCAGCTACTTCCAGACCTCTTGACCCAGAAACAATGGGGGGATCTAGCTGCTGATCAGAGGGGAATTGCAGGGATCTCTCTGCTGGCACTAAGGCAGGATTGTCTTGATTTGTCCATGCTAGGATCTGGGTCCCAGGCCTGGGTGGTGGTCTTAGGGCAAGGAGGAGTGCTGGCACGTCAGAACTGGTGGCAATGGTAAAAAGAGAATCCTCCTCACATTTCCAAGGCAGAAAAGAGTGCTTGAGGTCACTTAAAGGCCAGAGAATAGTCCAGGAAAGGAAAAAACACCTTCCCTTTGTCTATACCAGATTGGAAGAACTGAAAATTTACACCTCCCTAGAAGTATCCCTGAAAACAGCTTCAAAAAACCCCTGAAGCTTGGGACGGTACATTCTCCATACTGCAAACAGAGCCCTACCTTAACAAAGAATTAGAAAGTCAAGTAATTGACTGGAGCATGAGCAAACAAAGGGAAAAACCCAGACTATAGAATCGTGTTTTCATGACAAAGAAGATTAAAGCATACAAGCAGAAGAAAACAAAGTCAAAGCAACTACATCCAAAGCCTCCAATAAAAGTATGAATTTGTCTCAAGCCACTGAAGATCTTAAAAAGGATTTTGAAAAGCCAGTAAGAGAAATGCAGGGAGGTGGGACAGAGCCAAGATAGCAGTGACTTGCTTGAGCTCTCCATGAAACCCTTTCAAATACCTTTAAAAAATGGCTCTAAACAAATTCTAAAGCAGCAGAACCCAGAGAAAGACAGATGAAACATATTTTCAGCCTAAAACAACCTGGTTGGTTGATTAGAAAGATCTATCATTCCAGTATGGAAGAGGAACACAGTTCAGCATGGGCTTGCAGGCAAAACAGGCCTCAGCAAAACTGGAGCAGGTCTCAGAAGACTGAATCACAGGCAGCTGTGACAGTTTCCAGACTTCTCAACCTATGAATGTTAAAAGCAACTTATAAAGTCAGTAGGAAAGTGTGTGACTGTGGTGAGGGAGAAGCTTGGTCCCAATCCAAGTCCTGGAGCATGGCCCCAGGGCAGCGGCTGCTTCTGGAGCTTCTCATCCACAGGCTGAGGGGGAATCAAGTGGCTGATCAGAGGGGGATTGCAGGGATCTCTTTGCAGTTGGTGAGGCAGGATTCTCTTAATTTGCTTGTACTTAAATCTGGATCACAGTTTAAGTTGGCGTTCCTGGGGCTAGGAGGAGAGCTACTGTGGTGAAGCTTGTAGTGGCAGTACAGAGAGAATCCTCCTCATAATTACAAGACAGAAAAGAGCGCTTGTGGTCACTCATAGACAAGAGTACAGGCCAGGAAAGGAGTAAAGACCTCTCCCTTGATCATGCCACCTTGGAAGAACTTAAAATTTACAGGTACCTAGACGTGTCTCTGAAAATGGCTGCACAAAACTCCTGAAGCTTGAGATAGTACATTCTCCACACTGGAAGCAGACCCCTACTGTAACAAAGAGTTTAAAACTCAAGTAATTGGCTGGGATCATGAGCAAACCTCGCAAATACAAAAAGTCAGACCATAGAATATTTCTTTGGTGACAAAGAAGACCTAAACATATAATCAGAAGATAACAAAGTCAAAGCTCCTACATCCAAAGCCTCAAAAAAAAAAAATGAATTGGTCCCAGGCCATGGAAGAGGCCCAAAATGATTTGAGAAGCAATGAAGAAAAGCAGAGGAAGAGATGGGAAGACAAATGAGAGTGTGGCAAGGAAATCATGAAAAACAAGTCGACAGCTTGCTAAAGGAGACACAAAAAAAAAATACTGAAATTAATAACACCTTAAAAAATCGCCTAACCGAAATGTCAAAAGAGGTCCAAAAAGCCAATGAGGAGAAAAATGCCTTAAAAGGCAAAATTGGCCAAATGGAAAAGGAAGTCCAAAAGCTTACTGAAGAAAATACTTCCTTGAAAGTTAGAATGAGCAATTAAAGATAGTGACTTTATGAGAAATCACAACACTGTAAAACAAACTCAAAAGAATGAAAAAATAAGAACAATGTGAAATATCTCATTGTAAAAAGAACTGACCTGGAAAATATATCCAGGAGAGAGAATTAAAAAAAAAAATTTTGGACTATCCGAAAGCCATGATAAAAAAAAAAAAAAGAGCCTAAACATCATCTTTCAAGAAATTATCAAGGAAAACTGCCCTGATATTTTAGAGCCAGAGGGCAAAATATAAATTGGAAGAATCCATTGATCACCTCCTGAAAGAGATCCCCAAAGGAAAACTCCTAGGAATATGGTAGCCAAATTCCAGTTCCCAAGTCAAGCAGAAAATTATTGCAAGCAGCCAGTAAGAAACAATTTAAGTATTGTGGAAACACAATCAGAATGACAAAAAGATTTAGCAGCTTCTATGTTAAAGGACCTTGGGGCATAGAATATAATATTCCTGAGGGCAAAGGAGATAGGATGGATTACAACCAAGAATCACCTACCCAGCAAAACTGAGTATAAACCTTCAGAGAAAAAATTGGTTATTCAGTGAAATAGAGGACTTTCAAGCTTTCTTGATGAAAAGACCAGAGCTGAATATGAAATTTGACTTTCAAAAACAAGACTGATATAAAACATGAAGAGGTAAACAGGAAAGAGAAATCATAAAAGACTTATTAAGGTTGAACTGTTTACATTCCTGCATGGAAATATGATGCTTGTTACTCATGAGACCTTTGTCAGTATTAGGGTAATTAGAGGGAAAAAATTATATGTATGTATATGTACATAGATAGGTAAATAGAGGGCACAGGCTGAGTTGAAGATGAAAGGGTGATATCTGGAGAATAAAATTAAGGGGTGAGAGAGAAAATTATACTGGGAGAAGGAAAGAGAGAGAGAGAGAGAGGTAGAATGGGGACATTATCTCATAAAACAGAAAAGGCTTTTGTAGTGGAGGGGAAATGGGGGAAGGTGAGAGGGAATGAGTGAATCTTATTTTCATAGGATTCACCTTAAGGAGGGAATAACATACACACTCAATTGGGTATGGAAATTTATCTTACCCAACAGGAATATCTGTTGGGGGGGGAACAAGAGAGTAGGAGAATGATAGAGGGGAGGAAAGATTGGGGGAGGGGGTAATCAGAATTAAACACTTCTAAGGAGGAACAGGGTCAAAAGAGAGGTAGAATAAATGGGGAGTGGGATAGGATTAACGGAAATATACTTAGTTTTTCATAACGTGATTACTATGGAAGTGTTTTGTATGACTACACATGTATCACTGGTATTGAGTTGCTTGCCTCCTCAATGAGGGTGGGTGGGAAAGGAGAAAGGGAGAAAATTTGTAATCCAAAGTTTTAAAAACAAGTGTTAAAACAATTGTTTTCACATGCAAGTGGGAAGTAAGATATACAGGAAATGGGGTATAGAAACCTATCCTGCCCTACAGGAAATATGAAGGGAAAGTGTATAAGAGAAGGGGAAGAAATAGAAGGGAGGGCAGATTATGAGAAGGGGTATTCAGAATGCATACCATCTTAGGATGGGGGTGGGATGAGATGGGGAGAAAATTTGGAATTCAAAATCTTGTGGAAGTGAATGTTGAAAACCAAAAATAAATAGATTTATAAAAAATAAGGTAATAAAACAGTAACAAGCATAAAAAAGAAAAGTGGAGGAAAAATTAGGAAAAGAAATGAGAGTGATGAAAGAAATCATGAAAAATGAGTTAAGAGCTTGCTAAAGGAGACCCCAAAGATACTGAAGAAAATAATGCTTTAAAAAGAGATTAACCACATGGCAAAAGAAGTTTAAAAATCCAATGAGGAGAATGCCTTAAAAAGCGAAACTGGCCAAATGGAAAAGGCATCCAAAATTTCACCGAGGAAAACACTTCCTTAAAAATTAGAATGCAGCAAATGGAAGCTAGTGACTTTATGAGAAATCAAGATATTACTAAACAAAACCAAAAGAATAAAAAAAAAAGACAATGTGAAATATCTCAGTGGAAAAACAAATGACCTGGAAAATAGATCCAGGAGAGAGAATTTAAAAATTATTGGACTACCTGAAAGTCATGATCGAAAAAGAGCCCAGACACCATCTTTCAAGCAATTATCTTGAATTTATTTATTTTTAGTTTTCAACATTTACTTCCACAAGATTTTGAATTTCAAATTTTCATCTCGCCCTTTCCCCCACCCAAGATGGAATGCATTCTGAACATCCTTTCCCCTAGTCTGCCCTCCCTTCTATCTCTCTCTCCCTTCTCTTATCCCCTTTTACTTTCCTGGGGGGCAGGATAGATTTCTGTACCCCATTTCCTGTATTTATTATCCAGTTGCATGTGAAAACATTTTTTAATCATGTGTTTTAAAATTTTGGGTTCAAATTTTCTCCCTTCTCCCTCCCTATCCACCCTCATTGAAAAGGCAAGCAACTCAATATAGGTTATACATGTGCAGTAATGCAAAACACTTCCATAGTAGTCATGCTGTGAAAAACTAACTCTATTTCCCTTAATCCTATCCTGCTCCCCCATTTATTCTATTCTTTCTTTTGACCCTGTCCCTCCTCAGAAATGTTTGCTTCTGATTACCCCTTTCCCCAATCTACCCTCCTCTCTATCATTCCCTTACTTTCTTGTGCCTTTCTCCCCCAATTTTCAAATAGGGTAAGACAGATTTCCATGCCTAATTGAGTGTGTATGTTATTCCCTCCTTAAACCAAATCCTATGAGAATAAGATTCACTCATTCCCTCTCACCTTCCCCTATTTCCCCTCCACTGTAAAAGCCTTTTCTTTTCTGTTTTTTTTTTTTTGTGAGATAATTTACCCCATTCTACTTCTCCCATTCTTCTCCTAGTATAATCCTCTCTTACCCCTTAATTTTGTTCTCCAGATATGACCTCTTTATTTTCAACTCATCATGTGCCATCTATCTATCTATCTATCTATCTATCTATCTATCTATCTATACATATATATATATACATACATATAATTTTTTCCCTCCAACTACCCTAATACTGACAAAGGTCTCATGAGTTATAAATATCATCTTTCCATACAGGAATGTAAATAGTCCAACCTTAATAAGTGTCTTATGATTTCTCTTTCCTGTTTACCTCTTCATGTTCCACTTGACTCTTGTATTTGAAAGTCAAATTTTCTATTCAGCTCTGGTCTTTACATCAAGAATGTTTGAAAGTCCTCTATTTCACTGAATGACCATTTTTTCCCCTGAAGGATTATACTAATTTTTGCTGGTTAGGTGATTCTTGGTTGTAGTCCTATCTCCTTTGCCCTCCAGAATATTGTATTCCATCCCTCTGGTCCCTTGATGTAGAAGCTGCTAAATCTTGTGTTATCCTGATTGTGTTTCCACAATACTTGAATTGTTTCTTTCTGGTTGCTTGCAATATTTTCTCTTGACCAGGGAACTCTGGAATTTGGCTACAATATTCCTAGGAGTTTTCCTTTGGGGATCTCTTTCAGGAGAAGATTGGTGGATTCTTTCATTTCTATTTTGCCCTCTGGTTCTATCAGGGCAGTTTTCCTTGATAATTTCTTGAAAGATGATGTCTAGGCTCTTTTTTTTTTTATCATGGCTTTCAGATAGTCCAATAATTTTCAAATTCTCTCTCCTGGATCTATTTTCCAGGTCAGTTGTTTTTCCAATGAGATATTTCACATTGTTTTCTAATTTTCATTCTTTTGGATTTGTTTTACAGTGTCTTGATTTCTCATAAAGTCACTGCTTTCAATTCTCTGTTCTAATTTTAAGGAAGTATTTTCTTCAGTAAGCTTTTGGACTTCCTTTTCCATTGGCCAATTTTGCTTTTTAGGGCATTCTTCTTGTCATTGGCTTTTTGGACCTCTTTTGCCATTTGGGTTAGGCTATTTTTTTAAGGTGTTATTTTCGTCTGTATTTTTTTGTGTGTACTTTAGCAAGCTCTTGACTTGTTTTTCATGATTTCCTTGCATTACTCTCATTTCTCTTCCCAGTTTTTCCTCTTCTTCTTTTACTTGCTTCTCAAACTCCTTTTTGAGCTCTTCCAAGAGCTGAGGCTGATTCATTTTTTTTGGAGGCTTTGGATGTAAGAGCTTTGACTTTGTTTTCTTCTTTTTTGTATGTTTTGATCTTGTTTGTTACCAAAAAAAGATTCCATCATCTGACACTTCTTGTGAGGTTTGCTCATGATCCTAGACAATTACTTGAGTTATGAACTCTTTATTAAGGTAGAGATCTGCTTCCAGTGCAGACAATGTACTTTCCCAAGCTTTGGGGGTTTGTACAGCTGTTTTCAGAGATACTTCTAGAAACCTGTAAATGTTCAGTTCTTCGAAGATGTTATAAGGGCCGAGGTGTTTATTCCTTTCCTGGCCTTTGCTCTGGTCTAGGGGTGGGCACAATCAGTCTTTTCTGCCTCAGAACTGTGAGGAAGATTTCCTCTCCACAGTCACTACAAGCTCCAACACAGCAGCATTCCTTGCTCCAGGGCCATCCTAGAGAATTGTGACCCATATCCAAGCATGGGCAAAGCAAGATATCCCTGCCTTAGCACTGGCAAAGAGATCCCTGCAATACCCCTCTGATCAGCCACCCAATTTCCCCTCAGTCTGTGGGCCTGAAACTCAGGAGGCAGCTACTGGCCCGCAACCATGCTTGCTCGGGAACTGAGGCTGAGACCTAGCTTCTCTCTTAGAGCAGAAACAGGCTTTTCCCACTGACCTTCTAAGTTGTCTTTTGTGTTTGTGGGTTGAGAGGTCTGGAAATTGCCACAGCTACCCGTGATTCAGTCCTCTGAGGCCTACTCAAGGTTTGCTGTGGCCTGCATACCCATGCCAAACTGCACTCCTCTCCCTGCCCAGAGTGTTATACCTTTCTGATCAACCATCCAGGTTGTCTTGGGGTAGAAATTTGGTTCACTCTGTCTTTTTGTGGATTCTGCTCCTTTAGAATTTGTTTACAGCCAGCTCAAGCTAGTCACTGCTTTCACTCCACCATCTTAGCTCTGTCCCCTCAAGCAATTATCAATGAAAACCATTCTGATATTCCAGAAACATAGGACAAAATAGAAATTGAAGGTTTCAACCGATCACCTCCTGAAAGAGATCCACAAAGGAAAACTCCTAGGAATACTATAACCAAAGTCTAGAATTCCTTGATCAAGGTGAAAATTTTTCAAGCATCCAGAAAGAAACTATTTAGGTATTGTGGAAACACAATCAAGACAACACAAATTTAGCTGCTTGTACATTAAAGACTCAGAAGGCTTGGAATATGATATCGTGGAGGTCAAAGGAGCTAGGATTAAAACCAAGAATTCCTTAGCCAGCAAAACTGAGTATAATACTTAAGGGAAAAAAGTTGAAATTCCATGAAATAGAGGACTTTCAAGCATTCTTCATGAAAAGACCAGAGCTGAATAGAAAATTTGTCTTTCAAGTGCAAGACTCAAGAGAAGCATGTAAAGGTAAACAGGAAAGAGAAATAATAACAGAGTGATTAATGTTGAACTATTTACATTCCTACATGGAAAGATGATATTTTTAACTCATAAGATCTTTTTCAGTATTGGGATAGTTGGAGGGAATATATATGCATATGTTTATATGCAGTACATATGAGTGTGTGTGTGTGTGTGTGTGTGTGTGTGTGTGTGTATACATGCAGAGAGAGAAAGAGAGAGAGAGAGAGAGAGAGAGAGAGAGAGAGCACAGTGAGTTGAATATGAAGGGATGATATCTATAAAAATTAAATTAAGGGGGAAAGAGAAGATTGTACTAGGAGAAGGAGAAATGAAGTGGCAAAATTCGGTAAATTATCTCACTTAAAAGAGACAAGATAAAGCTTTTACAGTGGAGGGGAAGAGGAGAGGAGGTGAGGTGAGAGGGAATGAATGAAATTTAATCTCATTGGGTTCAGCTTAAGGAAGGAATAAAATACACATTGATTTGGGTATGGAAATCTATCTTACCCTACAGGAAAATGGGGGAAGGTGATAAGAAGTGATGACGGAGAGTTAAGAGGGAATATTGGAGAGGGAGTAATCAGAAGCAAACATTTTTGAGGAGAGACAGGGTCAAAGGAGAGAATAGAATAAAACAAGGGTGGGACAGGATGGTGGGAAATATAGTTAATCTTTCACAATATGACTATTATCAAAGTGTTTTACACAACTACACATGTATAACCAATATGAAATTTCTTGTCTTCTCAATGACAGTAGGTGGGGATGGAAGAAAAGAGAGAATTAGGGACTCAAAATTTTAAAAAGGAATGTTAGGGGCAGCGAGGTGGCACAGTGGATAGAACACCAACCCTGGATTCAGGAGGACATGAGTTCAACTCTGGCCCCAGATACATTGCTCTTACTAGCTGTGTGACCCTGGCCCCCATTGTTCAACCAAAAAATAAATAAAAAAATTAAAAATGAATCTTAAAAATTGTTTCTACATGCAAATGGGAAATAACATATACAGGCAATGAGGTATAGATATCAATCCTGTCCAGGAAAATAAAAAAGGAAGGGGATAAGAGAAGGGAGGGAATGATAGAAGGGCCATTTAGAATGTGTGCTATCTTGGGGTAGGGGCAGATGAGAGATAGAAAGAAAATTTTGAACTCAAAATCTTGTGGAAGTGAATGTTGAAAACTAAAAATACATTAATTAATAAAAATTTTGAAAAAAGAATGATTGGATTCATTCACAACTCAATCAAAAACGTGTTAGTATTCCAATTTCCCCCCACATCCTCCAATATTTAACATTTTCCTGCTTTGTCACATTAAGCAATTTGAGAGGTGAGGCATGCTACCTCAGAGTTGTTTTAATTTCTCTAGTCAGTAGTAATTTAGAGCATTATTTTTTCATATGACCACAGATTGCTTTAATTTCTTCATTCAAAAACTGCCTGTTCATATCATTTGAATATTTATCAATTGGGGAATGTCTGTGTTCTTATAAATTTGACCCAGTTCTTTCTCTCTCTCTCTCTCTCTCTCTCTCTCTCTCTCACTCTCACTCTCTCTCTCTCTCTCTCTCTTTCTCTCTCTCTCTCTCTCTCTCTCTCTCTCTCTCTCTCTCTCTCTCTCTCCACACACACACAAACATGCATATATATATATATGTACATATATATATACACACACATACACATATACATATATACACACATATATGTATATATATATAACTTATAATTTATTTATTTTAATTATCAACAATCACTTCCATAAGCTTTTGAGTTTTAAATTGTTCTCCCCCTCCCTCCCCAATTCCTTCCCCAAGATGGCATGCAGTCTGATATAGGCTATACATATATATTCCTAATAAATATTTTCGCATTCATGATGTTGTAGGTAGTGATAGGAGGAATCACCAGAAAGAGGAAGCAAAGCACCAACAGAAGAAAAAAAATAGCAAATACTATGCTTCAATCTACATTCAAACTCCATATTTCTTTCTTTGGATGTGGATAGCATTTTCCATCATGAGACATTTGGACATGTCTTAGATCCTTGCATTGCTGAGAAGGGTTAAGTGTATCAATATTAGTCGTCGCACAACATAGCTGTTACTGTGCACAACATTCTCCTGGATCTGCTCACTTCACTTAGCATCAGACAATACAAGCCTTTACAGGTTTTTCTGAAGTCTGCATGTTCATCATTTCTTATAGCACAATAGCATTCCATTACATTCATATACTACAACCTGTTCAGCCATTGCCCAATTGATGGGCATCCTCTCAATTTCCAATTCTTTACCAGCACAAAAAGAGCTGCTATCAATATCTATATTCATCTATATTCTTTAGGGAAATTGCTCTATAACTTTCTTTTTCTATTTTGACTCTTCCTGGTTTAGGTATCAGCACTTTTTACGATTAAATTGTTTAGTTTCCAACTATTTTTTAGTCTATCTTTCCATGGCCCTTTATTACATATAAATTTTATTGTATCATGATCTGAAAAGGCAGCATTCAGCATTTCTGCCTTTCTGCATTGGATTGTGAGGTTTTTATGCCCTTGTACATACTGAATTTTTATGTATGTGACATTTACCACTGAGAAAAAGTATATTCCTTTCTATCCCGATTCAATTTTCTCCAGAGGTCTATCAAAACAAACTTTTCTAATATTCTATTCACCTCCTTAACTTCTTTCTCATTTATTTTGTGGTTAGATTTATTTAGTTCAGAGAGTGGAAGGTTGAGGTCCCTCAATAGTATAGCTTTGTTGACTTTTCTTTTTTTTTTCCTGTAACTCCATGAACTTTTCCTCTAAGAATTTGGAAGCTATATCATTTGGTGCATATATGTTTAGTAATGATAATTGCTTCATTGTCTATGGTGCCTTTTAGCACTATGTAGTTTCCTTCCTTATCTCTTTTGATAAGATCTATTTTTGCTTTTGCTTTGTCTGAGATCAGTATTGTTACCCCTGCTTTTTTTAGTTCAGCTGAGGCAAAATATATTCTATTCCAGTGTTTTCCCTTTACTCTGTATGTTTTGCTCTTTTTCAAATGTTTTTCCTGTAAACAACATATTGTAGGTTTATGGTTTTTAATCCATCCTGCTATCTGCTTCCATTTTATGGGAGAGTTCATCCCATTCACATTCAGAGTTATGATAACTGTATGTGTCTTTCTCTTCATCCTTCCTCCCCACCCCCAACTTATTCTTTTCTTTCTCCTTTCTCCTTTTCCCTCCTCACTAGTGTCTTGCTTTTGACCACTTCCTCCATCAGTCTTTCCTCCCTTCTTTAAGCCCCTTCCCTTTTCTTCCCCTTTACACTTACTACTTCTTCCCTCCCTTCTATTCCCTCTCCCTTTTCTTTTCCCTTTTCCCTTCTACTGCCTATAGGGCTAGTTAGAGTTCCAGGGATGTTATTCCCTTCTTGAGTCACATCTGCTGAGAGTAAGGTTCAAACAATGTTCCCCTCCTTCCCTTATTTCCCTTTGCTTTAATAGTTTTTGTGTCTTTTCCTGTAATGTGATTTATCCTTGTCTACCTCCTCCTTTCCTTTTCTCTCAGTACATTTTCTTAGATCAGATTAATCCACTTACTTGGATCCATTTAACCCACTTGATTATTTTTTTTTAATCATTACATCAAAGTCAACTTATACCCACCCCTTTTATATATACCCCTTGAACATGGTGTTCTCAAGAGTTATTAGTGTCATCTTCCCTTGTAGGGATATAAACAGTTTGATCTTATTCACAACATGTATCTTTCTGTCCCATTTACCTTTTTATGTCTCTCTTGAATCTTGTATTTGAAGATCAAATTTTCTGTTGAGCTCTGGTCTTTTTATAAGGAAGGTTTTGAAGTCCTCTATTTCATTGAATATCCATCTCCCCTGAAAGATCATGCTTATTTCCACTGGTTGTAATCCAAGCTCCTTTGCCTTGTGGAATACCTTGTGGAAGGTTTTATAATGTAGAAGTTGCAAGGTCCTGTGTGATACTGACTGTAGTTCCATGATATTTAAATTGTTCCTTTCTGGCTGCTTGCAGTATTTCTCTTTGACCTGGTGATTCTGTAATTTGGCTACTACATTCTTTGGTGTTTTCAATTTAGGATATCTTTCAAGACATGATAAGTGAATTCTTTCTATGGCTATTTCACCCTCTGGTTCTAGGACCTCAGGCCAGTTTTCCTTTATAATTTCCTGAAAGATACTGTCCAGGCTCTTTTTTTCATTGTGATTTTTCAGGTCGATCAATAATTTTTAAATTGTCTCTCATGGATCAATTTTCCAGGTCAGTTGTTTTACCAATGAGGTATTTTATGTTTTCATCTATGTTTTCATTCTTTCGTTTCTGTTTGACTGATTTGACTGACTCTCTCATAGTGTCATTAGCTTCCATTTGCCCAATTCTAATTTTTAACAAATCGTTTTCTTCTATTAGATTTTGTACCTACTTCCCTATTTGCCCAATTGTATTTTTTAGAGATTGTTTTCTTCAGTGTACTTTTTTTCCCCCAGTTGGCCAATTGTGTTTTTAGGGACTTGTTTTCTTTAGTATATATTTTTTTTTCAGTTGGCCAATTGTATTTTTTAAGGACTTGTTTTCTACAGTTAATGTTTGCCCTTCTTTTTCTGGTCTCTTCACTCTCTCCTTTATACCTCTCATTTTTTCTTCTATCTCTCTCATTTGACTTTTAAAATCCTTCTTGAATTCTTCTAGGAAGGCTTTTTGGGCTTAAGATCATTTGGTATTCCATTTTGATTCTCTAAAATTCTCTAAGTATGCCATGAGGTTTTCTTGGCAAGGAGCTGCCCCTGAGTTACTAAGGTCTTTTGTTGTTTTTATTGTTGTTGTTGTTGTTCATCATTTCACTTGTGTCCAACTCTTTGTGACCCCATTTGGGTTTTCTTGGCAAAGATAGTGGAGTGGTTTGCCATTTCCTTCTCCAACTAATTTTGCAAATGAGGAAACATAGGCATATTGTGTTAAGTCATTTGTGCTGGGTCACACAGATACTAAGTGCTTGTGGCTGAATTGGAACTAAGATCTTTTTGACTTCAGGCCTGGTACTCTATCCATTGTACCACATAACTGCCCTAATAAGTGTTTATTATGTCCCCAAAACTCTACTTTTCATTGGAGTTTCAAATAGAAAAATAAGATAATCACTGCTCATAAAAAGCTCACTTTAGAATAAGGGCATAAAGCAAACAGAGAAGAACCACCTTCAGGACAGATGGAACAGTGTGTACTTCTTGGCATTCAGTGTCAAGTCCAGGTTATAGTACAGAGATCCTCCTTCTCATGAAAAGTGTTGTTTTTGGTGATGCCCTGCTAATCAAAACAGAAAATAACATTCCTACCACAAGCGCTGTTGTCATCAAATGATTCCACATAAGAAATAGATAGGGATTTATTAATGTAAATAACACTAAAGGAGAAGCATTACTATTTGCTTTACTATTTTACCCTAAGGACCATTGAATTTTTCCATCGGACTTGCTGATGAAATCTCCTATATGTGTTTTCATTCGGAATATGATGCATATGTAAAGCTATCTATAGTTATATGAAAAAAAATACTGTAGGTGGAACCAAGTAAAGGCAGGGACTCACCTGAGCTCTTTCTCAAGCCCCACCAAATTCTTTTAAGAAATGACCATAAACAAATTCCAAAGCAGCAGAACCCACAAAAAGACCAAGAGAAAGAAATTCCCAGCAGAAGACAACTTGAAAGTTCAACAGGAAAACTCTGTTTTACCAGACTGAGAGAAGAGCTCAGTCCAACACAGACCATACCAGCACAGAATGGGCCCCATGAAACCAGGAGTAGCCTCGGGTGACTGAATCACTGGCAGCAGTGGCAGTTTCCTGACCTCTCAGTCCACAGATGTCAAATACAACTCAGAAGGTCAGTAGCAAAGGTCTGTTGCACCACGTTTAGAGAGGAATTCAGTCTAATTCAGGCCACACCAGCATAGCCATAGGCCCAGCAAACCAGTAGCAGGTCTTGGGAGTCACTGAATCAGCAGCAGCAGCAGAAGAAGCAGCAGTGTTTGTGGTGGCTATATCTGCTTCCCAAGGGGTCGAATAACTGATCAGAAGGAGATTATATCAGTCTTTTTGCTAGCTTGGATTCAGGAATCTTTCTTTACCCATACTTTGATTTAGCTTGCAAGATTGGGTGGCAGTCCCAGGGCAAGGAGGGCATAGCAGAGCTTGGGGCAGCAGTAGATGGGGGACCCTCCTCACAATTCCAGTGTAGAAAAGAATGCTTGTTGTCTCTCACAGATGAGAGCACAAGACAGAGCAGCACAAAACCTCTTATGTTTGGGACATGTACTCTGTGCCCTAGAAGGAGTGTCATACTTCAGCAAAGACTCAAAAGGCAACTAATAAGCTGGGAAAATCAGAAAACAAGAGAAAAAATTCTACGTATTGAAAATTACTCTGGTGACAAGGAAAATCAAATGACAGACTCAGAAGAAGACAACAAAGGCAACTTGCGGTCCTATATCCAAAGCCTCCAACAAAAATATGAATTGGTCTCAGTCCATGGAAGAGCTCAAAAAGTGTTTTGAAAATCAAGTAAGAGAGGTAGAGGAAAAATTGGGAAAAGAAATTATAGTGATGCAAGAAAATCATAAAAAATGAGTCAACAACTTGGTAAAGGAGATACACAGACATACTGAAGAAAATAACACCTTTAAAAATAGACTAGGGGCAGCCGAGTGACACAGTGAGTAAAGCTCTGGCCTTAGAGTCAGGAGGACCTGAGTTCAAATCCATCCTCAGACACATGAAACTTTGACACTTACTAGTTGTGTCACCCAGGGCAAGGCACTTAACCCCAATTGCCTCACCAAAAAAAAAAAAATAGGCTAACCCAAATGGCTAAAGAGGTTTAAAAAATAAAGGAGGAGAACAATGGCTTAAAGAGCAGAATTGGCCAAATGGAAAACGAGGTCCAAAAGTTCACTGAAGAAAATTTCATGAGATAGAATGGAGGAAATAGAAGGTAATGATGAGAAATCAATAAATTATAAAACAAAATGAATAGAATAAAAAAAGTAGACGATGTGAAATATCTCATTGGAAAAGCAACTGACCTGAAAAATAGATCCAGGAGAGATAATTTTAAAATTATTGGACTACCTGAAAGCCATGATAAAAAAAAAAAGAGCCTAGATATGATCTTTCAAGAAATTATCAAGGAAAACTGCTGTCATATTCTACAACCAGAAGAAAAATAGAAACTGAAAGAATCCACTAATCACCTTCTGAAAGAGATCCTAAAAGAAAAACTGCCAAGAATAATATAGCTAAATTCCAGAGTTCCCAGGTCAAGGAAGCAGTCAGAAACAAATGATTCAAGTATTGTGGAGCCACAGTCAGGATAGTACAAGAATTAGCAGCTTCTCCATTAAAGGAACAGAAGGCATAGAATATAATAATCTGGAGGGCAAATAAGCTAGAATTACAAGCATGAATCACCTACCCAACAAAAACTGAGTATAATTCTTCAGAGGAAAAATAGGCATTTGATTACATACAGGATTTTCAAGCATTCTTGATGAAAAGACTACAGGAGAATACAGAATTTGACTTTCAAACACAAGACTCAAGAGAAGCATTAAAAGGGAAACAGGAAAAGGAAATAATAAGGAACTTAATAAATTTAAATTGTTTACATTTTTACATTGGAAGTGACATTTGTAACTCATAAAACCTTTCTTATTACCAGGACAGTTAGAAGGAGCTTATATAGAGAGAAGATACAAGTGTGAGTTGAGTATGAAAGGATGATACCAAAAAAATAAAATTAAGGGATGAGAAAGTAATGTACTGGGAGAAAGAGAAAGGAAGAGGTTCAATGGAGTAAACTATCTCACATAAAAGAGACAAGAAAAAGGTTTTATAGTGGAGGGGCAAAAGGGGGAGCTGAGGGGGATTGAGTGAGCCTTACTCTCTTGAGTTGGCTCATAGAAGGAATAACATACACACTCAATCATGTATAGAAATCTGTCTTACCATACAGGAAAATAGGAGAGGAAGGGGATAAGAGAAGGGTTTGTGGGGAGGCGATAGAATGGAGGGCATATTGGGGTAGGGGTCAGAAGCAAAGCACTTTTGAGGAGGGACAGTGTGAAAGGAGAAAAAGAAAAAATGGAAATGATAGGATGGAGGGAAATACAGTTAGCAACAGTAACTGTGAAAAAAAAGTGAAGCAAGTTCCTCTGATAAAGGCCTTATTTCTCACACATATAGAGAACTGAATAAAATGTATAAAAATAAGAACCATTTTCCAATTGATAAATGATCAAAAGATATGATCAGTTTTCAGATGAAATAGTCAAAACTATCTATAGCCATATTAAAAAAAAATACTCTCATTATTGAATGGAGAAGTGCAAATTAAAATAATTCTCAGGTCCTACCTCATATCTATTAGATTGACTAATAGGACAGAAAAGGTAAATGACATGAGCTAGAAGGAATGTATCAAAAATTAATGCATGGTTGGTGGAGTTGTGAACTGATTCAATTATTCTGTAGAGCAATTTGGAACTATGCCCAAAGGGCTATAAAGCCAGGCATACCTTTTGACGTATTAATGCCACTATTATGTTTATATCCCAAAATTTTGAAAGAGGAAAAGGAAAATGAAAAAGTCCTATATGTACAAAAAGTATTTATAGCAACTATTTTCTAGGGGTAATAGGGATAAAGAATTAGAATTTGAGGGGATGGCCATCAAATGGGTAATGGCTGAACAAGTTGTAGTATGTGATTATGATGAAATGCTTTTGTATTCTAAGAAATGATAAGCAGGATGCTCTCAGAAAAACCTGGAAAAACTTGCATAAGATGATGCAAAGTGAAATGTGCTGTGTAAATGATCAGCCATTAATGACTTAGCTATTTTCAGCAATACAATGGTCCAAGACACCTCTCAAGGAATTTTGATGAAAAATACTATCCCTCCTCAGAGAAAGAACTGTTGGTGTCTGAATATAGACTAAAGCATACTTTCTTTTTTAGTTTATTTTTCCTTATTTTTTTTAAATCTGTTTTCTTTTACAACAATACTATTATGAATATGTTTTGCATTGCTACACATGCATAACCTATATGGAATTGCTTGTCTTCTCCACAGACGTAGAGTGGGGCAGGAAGATGGGAGAGAATTTGGAACACAAAATTTTAAAAAGCAATGTGAAAACTATTTTACATGCGACTGGGGGAAAAGGAAAATAAAGAAAAAAGGGGAAAATGATCTAAATCACTATTGATTAGAGAAATGTAAATTAAAACAATTCTGAGGTACCACATCATATCAATCAGATTGGCTAAAATCACAAAATAGAAAAATGACAAAAATTGGAGAAAATGTGGGAAAATAAGAAAATGCATTGTTGGTGGAGTTGTGAAGTGATCTAATCATTGCAGAGAGCAATTTGGAACTATGCTCAAAGGGCAATAAAACTGTGCATACCCTTTGACCCAACAACACCACTACTAGGTCTGTATTCCAAAGAAATCATAAAAAAGGAAAAAGAAGTTACATGTAAGAAAATAGTTATCTCAGCTCTTTTTGTAGTGACAAAGAATTGGAAATTGAAGGGATGACCAACATTTGGGGAATGGCTGAACAAGTTGTGGCATGTGAATATAATGTAATACTATTGTTCCGTAAGAAATGATGAGCAGGAGGATATCAGAAAAACCCGGAAAAACTTACTTGAACTGATGCTGCGTGAAGTAAGCAGAACCAGGGAAACATTGTAAATAGTAATAGCAACATTGTTCAATGATCAACTTTGATAGATTTAGCTCTTCTCAGCAATACAAAGATATAAAACAATTACAAAACAGTAATGACAGAAAATGCTATGCACATTCAGAGAAAGAACTATGGAGTTTGAATGCAGATTGAAGCATACATTATCTCTTTTTTGTTGTTTTTTATTCTTTCTCATAGTTTCCCCCCTTTGGTTCTTATTCTTCATTCACGACCTGACTAATGTAAAAATATGTTTAATATTTTTGTATATGTATAGCTTATATCAGATTGCATGTCATCTTGGGGAGAAAATAGTGAAGGAAGAGACAAAAAAATAGAACTCAAAATCTTGTAAATGTGAATGTTCCAAACTAAAAATTAATTAATTAATTGAAAAATTAAAAAAAAAATGAGATCCCTCAGTGGGAGGATTGTCTTGCTTTTCTCTTTTTATTCCAAATACTTATTACAGGAATTTGAACATAATTAGTGTTTAAGATTTTTTTTTTCATTTATCCATCCATTCATTCAGAACTGAAAAGGAGAGGGGTTCATTTAAATAGATATTGGCCCATGATAATTGGGAAGAGGGAACCAGCCCTCAGAGCCAGAGTTGAGTGTATGTTTCAAGCTCCCTCCTTCCAAGGTAGGAGTCCAGCATGAGGTAGACAATCTGAAGGGTTGTGTTTGTGTGTATCTTTGTGTGAAAATATTGGGTGTGACAAACTAATTCAGTGAGCTACCTGTCCAACTTCATTTCATAATATTTCATGCATATATTCTGCAAACATTTTCTTTTTTCAGTGTACATGTTTAGATGTATCATTTTCAAAGGAATGTCTGTCTCACTGAGGAAGCCTTAAAATGCCCCAGTTTTCAAACAGGAAAAAGGGTAGAGGGATTTTAATAGGCTGCAAATGCAAATATTTCTCACCAATGCGATTTGAAAACTATAAAATATAAGACAATCTTGGGATGTATTAGGTGAGGCATAGCTTCCAGGAATATGGAAGTGGGAATCTCCTTGCACACTGCACTCATTAAGCCTCATCTAAAGTATTTGCTTAAGTTAATGTTCCATGATTTAATAAAGATGGTAATAAACTATACAGAAACCAGAGAAGGAAAACCAGGATGGTAAAGTTTCCTGAGTTCATATCATATACGGCTTGGTAGAAAGAATTGTTGATATTTAGCTCAAAGATGAGAAAACTGTAGATCGTGGGGGTTGGGGTGGGACAATTGTTTTAAAATATTTGAAAGACTGAAATGAGGAGGAGACATTAGACTTGTTATGTTTTGCCTTAGAAGGCAGAAGCTGAAGTTGGGATTGGAAGCTATAAAAAATCAGATTTAGACTCTATGTGAAGAATATAGAAACAAAAATAAAAACAAATGAACAAAAAAACCTTCCCAAGAAGTATAAACCACTGCTGAAATTTCTTCTATCAAATTCTGTGATTGTGTCAATACGCTAGCAGACTGTGAATCTGACGTATTACTAGAAAAAAAAATTATAGTGTAATATTCAGGTCATGGTTTCTGAGAATTTAAAAAGAGGTATAATCACTAAAGCCTAGCATGATTTCAACAAGAACATCCAGAACACCTCTTTTTCTTTGACAGCTACTAGAATATCAAAAAGTTAAATCAAGAAAATGTTGTAGGCATAGCATTTACCAAAACATTTGAAGATGGTCTAGAAAGTAGAGGAACTTAAGGCTTGTTGAAAGACTAGACTTAAAGAGTCATTAACACATTATGTTTATTCATGAAAATAAGAGGAAAACCTTGGGGAGAGGAAGATAGAGATGGATGCTGGTTCCATTGACAGCTATAATACTTGTCTGTGCCTGGTTTTTGATAAAAGTATAATCTTTTATCTTTTCCATCTTTTTGGCATCTTCTCAATTTGAACATAACTTGAGAATATTGTCTCTTAAAAATAATCTTCTTAAAGATTAAGACCTTCATTCTCCAAACCTCCCTAATCATGATCTTCAGATTGATGCATTAACATACATTACATCAAATTACCTTTCATACATTGAATTTCACATTTAAATTTTCTCTAGAATGAAAGTACAACAGTGTTTTTTTCTAGTAAAGTTGTGATGGAAGATGAACTTTAGTTCTCTGACTCTTCCCATTCCCCAGAAAATATATCATCTACCTCTTAGGACTTAGATAGCTTTAAGAAAATGCACTTCTCATTTCTTTTAAGGCACAAAATTTCAGCAATTGGCCAATTTTGCCTCAGGCTATCCAAGGTTTATGGATTAAGCTATGGTTTTCCTGAGTAAGTGTGGTTGGTCCTATAACCCATGCTTATTTCATTTACTTTCACTTCCCTATAAAATTTAATTTAATGCATTAGGCAATCACAACAGGTTGTTTTGAAGAAGAAAGAATAAATGTACAGAATATAATTTCTAATGACATATTACTACATATATTTCAAAGGTCATCATGATTAGTATTATTTAACAATATGCTTTTAAAATATTTTCTAAACAGGTCTTTCATTTTTGTGAGAAAAATTTTATATAGGCAGTGTGAAGAGAAAATGTACTTGAAATTTCTGAGTGGAATGGTATTCATACTCTATAAAGGAAAAGGACTACATTTTGACATATCATGTGTGAGCATTGATTTTTAACAGTATTCCGTGCACTCCTTTGCTTTTTCTAGCAATATATTATGATATAAAACATTTTTTATCTTAGGATCAGGTTTTATCCATAGAAATACATTTATAGCCAGCTGTGAGCATTATCCTGAATATATGCTCTTCTCTGCAGGATTCCAAGCTCTCATGTTTTCCTCCATACTAGATATGTTGGATTTACTGGAATAAAATAAATAATTTAAAAGTAGCACCAACAGCAGAGGGAGTATTTCAGTTTTAATGACCACATTTGTTTTGTAGTTGCGGATGACTAAAAACCTATTTTTCCTTTGTAATGTCTTATAACCAGTTTTTTTTAAAAAATTGTAAATTATCGTTTGAAAGAGAATATGTGATACCAAAACAGTAACAATTTTACTTATCTGATGGTCAAGAGTTCTGGCAACCTCAGTCAGTCAAAACAAGGCAGATAAATATGTTCATCGATCTTCAAAATGAGGATTATAAATAAGATGATTTCAAAGTTTTATTCCAAGTCAACCATTCGGTAACTCCAAATATGAAACCAGAAAAAATACTTATACGTAACACAAATGAATCAGGTCAAATTCTTTCCCCAATAGATAAGTAGTTAAAGGACATAAATTAACATTTCTCAATAGAAGAATCATAAAATTAAAAAGAAATAGATATGTGAAAGAATGCCCTTAGTAACTAATAATAAGAGAAATAAAAGTCAAAACAACCCTGATCTTTCAGCATTTAGCCAACAAATTGGTAGGAGACAAAATCAGGGTAATCAATGTTGAATTGCTTATGGAGGGGCATTATAATGCATCAGTGGTGAACCTATAAACTTATACAACTATTCTGGAAGTCATAAAAATGTCTATATCCTCCCAAGAATATTATTAGTGAAAAGGAAAGGTGTACATACACACACACACACACACAAACACACACACACACACACATAGACACATAAATATATATTTTAAAAGCACTCTTTGTGTTGTGAAACTAGAAAAAAATAAGATTTACATTTATTAGGAAACAGTTACTTAATTTGTGTAAAATCAATGTGATTCATTATCACTGTTTTAAGATATTGAAGACATGATGACTATGGAGAAGCTTTGAAAGATGTATTTGAACAGATAAAAAAAGCAAAATTCTGGAAAATATTATACTTGATGACTACAAGAATGTAAATTGAAAGAATCACAACAACAATAAGAATGAATTATGCCAAATTATAAAATAAAATGTTGGCCTTACAAAGGACAAGAAGAGATAGAAGAGACCATTTCCTACTCATTTGCAGACATAGGGATGCAAAACATTACATAACTAATGATATTTTAATATGTTAATTGATTTTGGCTGGATTTCTTTTATATTTTTTCCAAATTTAAAATATAATGAGAAATGGTTCTCTGGGAGAGGTTGGAGAGGGAGACAGGGGAACAGTAGGAAATATATGAACATAAAAGAACACATTTTATTTTTAAAAGAACATCTGTAAAAATGTATTATAAAGTAAAAGAAGCACTTCATTCAATTGGATCATAGATATAAACATGGAAGGGTTTTAGATATTAGTCCAATCTGTTCATTTTATGAATCAAGAAACTGAGCCACAGTAAGAGACCATCATTTGATTAACATCACTTTAGAAAAGAATGGCCAGGATTGGAAACATGTTCTCTGAATTCAAATCCAGCATTCATTCCACTGTAGCACTTAGTTGCATCATTCAGTCTTAACTGATTGAAGTACTGAATATTATATTTATAATCAACATCTTGAGTCATAAAAAAAATAAATTTTTTGAGGATTATATATATATGTATGTACATGTATATACACATATATGTATATGTATTTCAGTATGTGTATACTTATGAGTATATACATATGGACAAATTTGAATGTTTAAGAGTATATGTGTATACATGAGAATATATATATATATACACATATATATATAATTTGTATGAGTATATATATGCTAAAATTATTTTACCTTATGTGTGTATTATAATTATAATGTGAGTACATATATTATCAACTGACACATCTACTGTATGTTATATTTATAATGAAGATATTAAGTCATTAAGAAGTTAAATAATTTGAGTGTACATATGTCCAGGATAAATCAATAATTAATTATTTGGAGAATTTTCATAAACGAAGTATTGCACAATCGTGGTGTGTTCTGGTGGCACTATCTCAAAGAATTCAGAGTCAGACCATCTCTAATCCAAGTACAGCCATTTACTGAGGATTGACGCCCCTCACAAGTGGGCTAAGTTCCAACACGAACCAGCAAGTTCAGTAAGAGCAAGATGGATTTTTATAGAGTATATGATGCTGATTACACAATCAAAATTTACATAGAATATAAAAATATGATTAATATTAAAAAGTCAGGAGATATTTGTTAAGGGATTAGGTAATAGAGGAGGGCATCCTGTTGTGGTTCAGTGGTCAAACATCCTGGTCATGCTGTTTTTTGATTGGCTAGCTATTGTGGTCCTGTCTGGTCAAGATGGATAGTTATTCCGGCTCTGTCTTGGGCTAAATGAGTGATGTGATTGTGGCTGGGTACAAAAACACCTATTCAAATGTTTGGATTGGATCTGGGCACAGTGGGTAGCTAGGGGCAATGTCATGCTGTTCAGTGGGGTCCATAAGGAAGCTAGAATATTGTGGCAGGTGGCCACTTTATTAGGATTCCATCAGAAGCATTACTAACAAATATTTATCATTGGAAAATTATCATTAAAATCAATGTGCAGTGTAATTTGAGGGTTCACCTTTTCTGTTGTGTTAACCCAATTCCATATATATATATATATGTACATACTCAAATTATTTAATCATGCACACACACACACACATACACATACACACAGATTATACATTGAGTCTTAGAAGACAGAGACAGGGGAAGGACATAAATTTTAGAAAGATTTTTTTAATATAATTTTTTTTAAATTTGGCTACCTAAATTTCTGCTAACTAGAAAATTCACTTAAATGAAATAAATCAGCGATTTCTTTTGATGCAGTTTCATAAATAAAGTATTAGTAATGTGTATGTATCCCTTTTCAAAAATTATAATTAAAATCAATTTATAGGGTATTTAAGGGTTCATAATTTCTGTTTTGTCAACTAAATAATGTTGATGTTGAAGAGCAGGTTTAATAAATCACATAGAAACCTTTTTCCAAATTGGAAGGGAATTAGTGTCCAATCCAGAACAAAAGAGAAAATGCCCCTTTTCTGTTCTTATCCCTTTCCTTCTCCTTTTAAGTGTTTTGTCTCTCTCTTATCCCAGCACTTAGCACAATACCCAGCACATAATAGCCACATAATAAATGTTTGTTAGATTGGATTCAATTGGATTTTGGTTGAACTCCCTTGTACTCTCTCCCTCTCTCTCTCTCTGATTCATAAATATTCTTTTTTAAAATTGGTCCCTAGAATTAACCCAGTACTCCTGGTATGCTATGAACTGGATATAATACAGCAAGATTATCGTTTCCATATTATTGGAAGCTGTATCTCTTTTAATGTAACCCAATAGTACATTCATTTTGGGCAGTAATATCATATAATTGATTTATATTGAGCTCATTACAGTAAAATTATTTGATCTTATACAAACTATTGCCTAATCAAGAATCCCTTATCTTTTGATTGTCAAGTCAATAAAAAGCTTGATAGACTTCAGCTCTATTAAATTACTTTTTAAAATAAGCCTAATTTTCTAACCTGTCATGTCTTTCTGTAACCAGACTGTGCCATCCAGAATGTTAGTGTTTTTGTGTGTGTGTGTGTGTGTGTATGTGTTGTTGCTGTTTTGTTTTGTTTTGTTTCTGCTTTGTGGCTTATGTCCTTTTGCATATCCTATTATTTGGATCTCTTCTTTCTGCCTGTAATATACACATCTTTAGGTGAATGTTACTTATATTTCTTGGGACAAAACTGTCATTTAAAAAATATTTATTAATACATCATACCAGTTTTGGAAAATGCCCAATTCCCCACCTACAAATTTGCAGTAACTTTAAAAAAAAATAACAGTAGAAATTAAAGTGACATAATTTATGGAATTTTGCATACAGAGTTCTGACCTGATAGTTCCCTGCCTTTCTGTTCAGAGCAAGGAGGTAAGTTTCTTTGGTTTGCTTTGTTTTATTTTCTCCAAGATCATTTGTTAATGGTATGAAATGTGATTAGTTGGCTTTATCCTGTCCCTGGCAATTAGCAGCTGTTTTCTACATACAGAATTAAGTTGTAAATATTATCCTAGCATTACTATTAGGAAAAAAAGACCGAGCCAATACAAAACCAACATATCTTATGGTGGTATTTATTGCAGTCATTTAATCAACAAATCTGCTTTATAACTAATATTTTGGTAAGCACTGAGCATACAAAGGAAGGCAAAAGTGATAGTTCATTTCAAGGAGTTTATAATTTTAAAGGAGATATAAAATGTAAACAACAGTGTACAAACAAGATATATACAAACATCTTGTTGATAATCGACAGAGTAAAGCAATAGAATTAAGTGGGATTGAGAAAGTTTTCTCATGAAAGGTATGATTTTAGTTGGCACTTGAAGAACCAAGGAAAGGTCACAGACTGAGTTGAGGAGCTTTCCTGGCATGGGAAATGAAAATATCCTAAGTTAGGAAATAGAACATCTTGTTCAAGGAACAGCAATGAGACCTGTGTCACTGAATTACACAGTTGGGTACAATAAGGTATGATGTGTTGCAATTATGGTAAGCAATGTCCTGGGTAAGAAATTAATTTGGGGTGCTCAAATTCTGCCTATTGTTCCCTTGAGTATTTACAGATAAAAGATATACTCCCCAACTGTGGATTTTCTTCTAGGCCTGCACTAACTTCCACCATTCTGACAACATATACCAGTGTCTGTGAGAAAGCTGCAGAATATCTTTGTAAAAATGTTATTTCAGAATAGTTTGAAGTCAGGCTTCATTAGAGATTTCCCCATTCTTCATGCTTTTTTGAAGATTTAAGTGTGGCAATTCATCACACACCACATGCCCAACTCATGGATAATCTATTACAACTGCTAAATGACCAGGGCACAAGCCTAATTTATGGATAGTGGTTTATGAACTCATAGAAAATCAACTCACGATAGACACATGTTCATCACTCTAAATGATAATATCATATGCAGGAGCCTATTGTCCAGGGGATATATCTAAGATAGTCAGATTCTCACAATTAAAATAAAGACTATATATATATATATATATATATATATATATATATATGTGTGTGTGTGTGTGTGTGTGTGTGTGTGTGTGTATATATGTATGTGTGTGTGTGTGTGTGTATATATATATATATATATATATCTGTATACAGTGACCTTGGAAAGTGCTGGTTATTTCAGGATAATCATTCTATTCAGTTATAATATTAGTATGACCTTGAATGAAATTTCTGTTTTATTTTGTTTTATTTTGTTAGGTGACAAGGACAATTCTTTTTGAGAATGTTACAGTGAAATAGGGTAAGGGGAAAATAATCTTTTGTATATTTCTTAACCAAATTTGTATAGATGAAAGTAGTTATGCTTCAAAGAAAACTATTAATGCAACAGGTAAGGAGAAAGGATTATAGTAACCCTAATTAATATAAATGTCACAAAAATTTAGGAAAGGAAACTCAATTTTTTAGGGAAGTTTCAGTACATGTTGCTGGCTAGGATAGTAGTAGAACTGAGAAGGTTAAAGTTGATTCCCTATATTCCCAAAGCATCAGTCATGATTGTTGTGAATAACCCAATGTTCTATAAATCCTCAAATATAAATTATTGCAAAAAAGAATCTGTATTTGATTAAAAAAAATCTGCTAAGGAAACTATAAATCAGTAAGGCAGATACTTTGTTCAAATCAACATTTTATGCCATATTCCATGAAAAATAAAACAACATAAATATGTTACCTTAATGATAAAGTTTATAACATTAAAAATAGAAAAAAAAATAAAACCAATAATATCTCTCTAAGTTCAGGAAATTTCTGTAATTTACTGTGAAAATATAAATGGAAACAATGACTACAACAACAAAAAAATAAAATATTGCACACTTATATGGAAGAAGCACTAATCAAAGGAAGAAATATGATCCATACACATACATACACACACACACACACAAACACACACACACATGGAAAGTTTAAGAAAACAGAAACAATGTGGGATCATAACTGGCTGACTCAATGATCATACTTCTTGGGAAAATTGGCATTTAAAATTGCTCTAAAAATGTTTCAGGACTCCTAATGGAACAAAGCCATTTAACAAGAAGTCCCCAATGATTTCTGAATACCTACACTTCTCTAAGAGGGTTGGCAGTTATAAAAAAACAAAACAAAACAAAACAAAAAATACTCTTTACAGACAAGATTTTAATCAGAACTTCTCAGAAATCTTGTTTTATCCTGGAAGCAAGTAAAGTTTTGATGAGGCAGATCAAGAAGAGATTGCACATTCCTACCCCACATCCTGTCATGAATCTCACAAAAGTACCTCTAGTTGAGAACATAAGAGAAGTTAGATGAATATATGTTAATAAATATGGTAAGAGATAACTGTCTAATCAAGGACAGTGAAGTGGAACAGTGGATAGAATGTCAACCTGAAATCAGAAAGACTCAACTTTGCAAGCTCAAATAAAGCCTCAGACACTTAGTAGCTGTTTGACCCTGGGCAGGTCATTTAATCCTATTTGCCTTAGTTTCCTCATTGGTAAAATGTGCTGGAGAAGTAAATGGCAAAGCACTCCAATATCTTTACCAAGAAAACCACCAAAGGAGTCACAAAGAGTTGGACACAAATGAAAAATGGCCTAGTTAAAAAGCTGTTGTAACAGTTTTTTATATACAGTCAATAAAGGCTGTTGTCTTTAAGAGGGAATGAAGTCTTAAGAAAAAGGATGATTTAGCTGTCAAATGACGAGTTAACTATTAAGGCAGAGAGAGGGAGAGAGAAAGAGAGAGAGAGAGAGAGAGAGAGAGAGAGAGAGAGAGAGAGAGAGAGAGAGAGAGAGAGAGAGAGACACTATGGAAAACAAGGATAAAAGATTAATAGAACTTTGTTATGAGAGCCTAAATTGACTGTAAAGGAGAAAAAAACCCTCTAGAAATATATTTAGAAAAAATTGAGTTTAACTTTTATCTTGTACATAATATGTTGTGAAGAAGATATGCTAAAGAGAATTTTGGTGACTTTTTAACTGCTACATTGAGAGAATTAATTTTTTTTTATTTTTTCCAATTACATGTGAAGATAATTTTCAACGTTGAATTTTATAAGATTTTGAGTTTCAAATTTTTTTTCTACCTTCCTCTTCTCCCACCTCCTCAAGATGTAATACAATCTGATATAGGCTATACATGTATTATTTTATTAGACATATATCTACATTAGTCATGTTGTGAAGTAAAAATCAAAACAAAAGGAAAAAAAAAACCATGAGAAAGAAAAAAATAGAGAAAATAGTATGCTTCAGTCTAGATTCAGACTCCATAGTACTTTCTCTGGATATGGATAGCATTTTCCATCATGAGTCATTTGGAATTGTGTATCAATGGTGGGGAACCTGCAACCTTGAGACCATTTATGCTTTCTATGTCCTTTATTAATTTCTACTGATTTATCAACAATCACTTACATATGCTTCTGAGTTTAAAATTTTTCTCCCCCTTCTTCCCCACCACCCCAAGGTGGCACCCAATCTGATATAGGCTACATACATACACATATATGCATTCTTATTAAATATATTTTCAGATTAGTGATATTGTAAGTAAAAATTAGAACCAATAGGAAGAATCACCAAAAGTGGAAACAAAATTCGACAGAACAGAAAAAAAATAGGAAATAGTATGCTTCAATCTGCATTAAAATTCCATACTTCTTTCTTTGGATATGGATAGGATTTTCCATCATGAGGCCTTTGGAGATGTCTTAGATCCTTGCACTATTGGGAAGGGATAAGTTTATCAGATTAGTCATAGCACAATGTGGCTGTTATTGTGTACAACATTCTCTTGGTTCTGCTCACTTCACTTAGCATCAGACCATACAAGTCTTTCCAGGATTTTCTGAAGTCAGCCTGTTGATCATTTCTTATATAACAATAGTATTTCATTACATTCATATACCACAACTTGCTCAGCCATTCCTAAATTGATGGGCATCTTCTCAATTTACAATTCTTTGCCAGTACAAAAAGAGATACTATGAATATTTTTGTACATGTGGTTCATTTTCATATTTGCATGATCTCTTTGGGATATAGCCCTAGAAGTGCTATTGCTGGATCAAAGGGTATGCACATTTTTATAGCCTTTTGGGCATAGTTCCAAATTTCTCTCCAAAATGGTTGTTATCATTTCACAGCTCCACCAACAAAGTGTTAGTGTTCCAATTTTCCCACATCTTCTCCAACATTTATCATTTTCTTGTTTTGTCATGTTGGCCAAATGGATAGGTGTGATGTGGTACCTCAGAGTTTTCATCTGCATTTCTCTAATCAATAGTGATTTAGTGCATTTTTCTTTGATACGACTATACATGGCTTTAATTTCCTCATCTGAGGACTACCTGTTCATATCCTTTGACCATTTATCAATTGGGGAATGACTTGTATTCTTATAAATTTGACTTAATTCTCTATATATTTTAAAAATGAGGCCCACTCATTACAACCAGAGACACTGGTTGTAAATTTTTCCCCCCAATTTTCTACCTTTTTCTAATCTTAGTTGCATTGACTTTGTGCAAAAACTCTTCAATTTAATGTAACAAAGTTATCATTTTGCTTTTTGTAATTGTCTCTGTCTCTTGTTTGGTCATGACTTCTTCTGTTCTCCATAGATCTTATAGTAAACTATTCCTTGTTCTCCCAGTTTACTTATAGTATCAGCCTTATATCTAAATCATGAACCCATTTTGACTTTATTTTGGTATGTGTGAGATTTTCTATGCCTAGTTTCTGCCATACTCTTTTCCAGTTTTCCCAGCAGTTTTTTTTTTTTCAAAGAGTGGGTTCTTATCCCAGAAGCTGGGATATTTTGGGTTATCAAGAAATAGATTACTATAGTCATTGGCCACTGTGTCTTGCATATTTAACTTATTCCACTGATCCACCTCCCTATTTCTTAGCCAGGACCAAGCATTTTGATGATTGCTGCTTTATAATACAATTTAAGATCTGGAATTGCTACACCTTCCTCATTTCTTTTCATTAGTTCCCTTGATATTCTGGACCTTTTGTTCTTCCAAATGAATCTTATTATTTTTTCTAACTCTATAAAATATTTTTTGGTAGCTTGATTCTTATGACACTGAATAACTAAATTAGTTTAGGTAGAATTGTCATTTTTATTGAATTGGCTCAGCCTACCCATGAGCAGCTGGTGTTTTTCCAATTATTTAGATATGATTTTATTTGTGTGAACAGTGTTTTGTAATTGCGATCATAGAGTCTTGGGTTTGTTTCAGGAAGTAGACTCCTAAATATTTTATAATGTCTACAGTTAATTTAAATGCAATTTCTCTTTCTATCTCTTGCTGTTGGGCTTTGTTGGTAATATATAGAAATGCTGATGATTTATGTGGGTTTATTTTATAGCCTACAACTTTGCTAAAGTTGTTTACTATTTTAAGTACTTTTTTACTTGATTCTCTAGGATTCTGTAAGTATATCATCATATCATATGCAAAGAGTGATAGCTTTGTTTCTTCTTTGCCTATTCTAACTTTCAATTTCTTTTTCTTCTCTTATTGCTAAAGCTAATGTTTCCAGTACAATATTGAACAACAGTGGTGATAATTGAGATTCTTGTATCACCCCTGATCTTATTGGAAATGCTTCTAGCTTGTTCCCATTACATATAATGCTTGCTGAAGGTTTTAGGTAAATGCTATTTATAATTTTAAGGAAGACTCAATTTATACTTATGCTCTCTAGTGTTTTTAGTAGGAATGGGTGTTGTATTTTGTCAAAAGCTTTTTCTGCATCTATTCAGATGATCATGTGGTTTCTGTTAGTTTTGGTGTTGATATGCTCAATTTTGCTGATAGTTTTCCTAATATTGAACCAACCCTGCATTCCTGGTATAAATCCTACTGTCATAGTATTATTCTGTGATAAGTTGTAATCTATTTGCTAATATTTTTTAAAATTTTTGCATGTATATTCATTAGAGAAATTGGTCTATAATTTTCTTTCTCTGTTTTGTCTCTTCCCAGTTTATTTATTGGCACCATATTTGTATCATAAAAAGGATTTGGCAAGACCCCTTCTTCATTTATTTTCCCAAATAGTCTATGTAGTATAGGAATTAATTGTTCTTTCAATGTTTATATAATTTGCTTGTAAAGCCATCTGGCACTGGAGATTTTTTCACAGGAAGTTCATCAATGACTTGTTCAATTTCTTTTCTGAGATGGGATTATTTAAGCATTTTACTTCCTCTTCTCTTAATCTGGATAATTTACATTTTTGTAAACATGTATCCATTTCAGTAAGATTGTGAAATTTGTTGGCATACAATTGGGCAAAATAGTTCCTAATTATTGTTTTAATTTCCCCTTCCTTGGTGGTAGATTCACCTTTTCCATTCTTGATAGTAGTAATTTGGTTTTCTACTTTCTTTTTTAAATTAAATTAACCAAAGTTTTATCTATTTTATTTTTTTTTCATAAAACCAGCTCTTAATTTTATTTATTAACTTAATAGTTTTCTTAATTTCAATTTTATTAATTTTCCTTTGGTTTTCAATATTTCTTATCTGGTGTTTAATTGAGGAATTTTAGTTTTTTCCTTTTCTAGTTTTTTAGAGTTGTATGCCCAATTCATTGATCTCCTATTTTTCTATGTTATTTACATAAGCATTTATAGATTATAAAACTTCCTCTAAAAAACTGCTTTCACTCCATCCCATATGTTTTGGTATAGTTTCTCATTATTGTAATTCTCTTGAATGAAATTATTGATTGTTTCTATGATTTGTTGTTTGACCCAATAATTTTTTAGGATTAGATTATTTAGTTTCCAATTAGTTTTCAGGCTATCTTTCCAAGGCCCTTTATTGCATATAATTTTATTGCATCATGATCTGAAAAGGATGCATTTAATATGTCTGCCTTTCTGCATTGGATTGTCAGGGTTTTATGCCCTAGTATATGGTCAATTTTTGTGTATGTGCCATGTACCACCGAGAAAAAAAAATATTCCTTTCTATCTCCGTTCAGTTTTCTCCAGAGGCTATCATACCTAAGTTTTCTAACGTTCTATTCACCTCCTTAACTTCTTTCTTGTTTATTTGTGGTTAGATTTATCTGGTTCATAGAGGGGGAGATTGAGGTTCCCCACTAGTACAGTTTTGCTGTCTATTTCATCCTGTAACTCCCTGAACTTTTCCTGTAAGAATTTGGATACTATACCATTTGGTGCATATATGTTTAGTAGTGATGTTACTTCATTGTCTATGGTGCCTTTTAGCAATATGTAGTTTCCTTCCTTATCTCTTTTGATAAAGTTTATTTTTGCTTTTGCTTTGAGATCAAGATTGCTACCCCTGCTTTTTTTTTTTTTACTTCAGCTGAAGCATAATATATTGTGCTCCAGCCTTTTACTTTTACCTTATGTATGTCACTCTTTTTCAAATGTGTTTCCTGTAAACCACATGTTGTAGAGTCACAGTTTTTAATCCATTCTGCTATCCATTTCCCTTTTATGGGAGAGTTCATCCCATTCACACTCACAGTTATGATAACTGTCTGTGTCTTTTTCTCCATCCTTTCCCCACCCCCTTTTTATGCTTTCTTTTCTCCTTTCTCCTTTTCCCTCCTCACTAGTGTTTTGCTTTTGACCACCACCTCCCTCAGTCCCTCCTCCCTTCTATTAGCCCTTTCCCTTTTCTTCCCCATTGTCCTTACTGCTTCTTCCTTCCCTTCTCTCCCCACTCCCTTTTCTTTCTTTTTTCACTCCTACTGCCTGTAGGGCAAGTTAGATTTCTATACCTAACTGACTATGTTATTCCCTTTTTTGAGCCAAATCTGATGACAGTAAGGTTCAAATAATGCTCTTCCCCCTACTTTCTTTCCTTCTGCTGTAATAGGTTTTTGTGTCTTTTCCTGTAATATAATTTACCCTTGTCTGCCTCCTCCTTTCTTAGTACATTTTCTTAGATCAGACTTCACTTACTTAGATCCATTTAACTCACTTGACTTATTTTTTTTATGATTACATTTCAAAGTAAACTTATATCCATCCCCTTTATGTATACTCCTTCAATGTGGTGTAATAACATTACAATTCTCAAGAGTTCAAGTGTCATCTTCCCTTCTAGGCATGTAAGCAATTTGCCCTTATTAAAAAATTATTGTGTCTTTCTGTCCCATTTGCCTTTTTATGTCTCTCTTGAGTCTTGTACTTCAAGATCAAATTTTCTCTTGAGCTCTGGTCTTTTTATCAGGAAGATTTGGAATTTCCTGATTTCACTGAATATCCATCTTCTCCCCTGAAAGAGCATGCTTATTTTTCTTGGGTAGTTGATCCTTGGTTGTAATCCAAACTCCTTTGCCTTACAGAATATCATGTTCCATGCCCTAAAGTCTTTTAATGTAGAAGCTGCAAGGTCTTGTAATCCTGACTGTGGTTCCATGATATTTAAATTGTTTCTTTCTGGCTGCTTGCAGTATTTTCACTTTGACCAGGTAATTTTGGAACTTGGCTACTATATTCCTTGGTGTTTTCAATTTGGGATCTCTTTCAGGATGTGATCAGTGGATTCTTTCTCTGGCTATTTTACCTTCAGGTTCTAGGACTGCAGGGCAGTTTTCCTTTATGGTTTCCTGAAAGATACTGTCCAGGCTCTTTTTTAATCATGATTTTCATGTAGACCAAGAATTTTTAAATTACCTCTCCTAGATTGATTTCCTAGGTCAGTTGTTTTACCATTAAAAAGGAGGATAAATAGACAGAGGACATGGGTATGAGTTGAATATGATCAAATGAGTATTTAAAAAAATGAAATCAAGCCTTGAGAAAGTAGAATGCACTGAGAGAATAGAAAGGGAGAGGTAGAATAGCATAAATTGTCTCACATAAAAGAGACATAAAGGGACATTTACAGTGGAGGCCAAAATGGGGAAGGTGGACAAGCACTGGAACCTTAACCTCAACATAACTGGCTCAAAAATGGGAATAACATACATACTCAGGTATAGAAAACTATTTTATCCTATAGGGTAGTAGGAGGAGAAGAGGTTAAGTGAAGCAAGTGGGAGTTGATAAAAAGAAAGGGAGAATTGGATGTTGTGGAAGTCATAAGCAAAACACTTCGAGGATATGCAGGGTGAAAGGAGAGAGAGAGTAGTATAAATGGGAAAAAGAGGATGGAGGGAAACACACAATTAGTAATTGTAACTGTGACCAAAGGACAATCAAACCATGCATACCCTTTGACCTAAGTGTATATAAATTATTCCAACTGTACTTTTTGTGATGGCAAAGAATTAGAAATTGAGAGGATTCCCATTAATTGGTGAATGACTGAAAAAGTTGTTGTATATGATTGTGATGGGATGCTATTGCACTATAGGAAATGATGGGCAGGATACTCTTAGAAAAAACCTGGAAAGACTTACATGAACTGACAAAGATGAAATGATCAGAACCAGGAGAACATTGTACACCATGACAG
Organism: Phascolarctos cinereus; assembly: GCF_003287225.1. Classification (NCBI taxonomy): domain Eukaryota; kingdom Metazoa; phylum Chordata; class Mammalia; order Diprotodontia; family Phascolarctidae; genus Phascolarctos; species Phascolarctos cinereus. The sequence continues at coordinate 287,711,089 of NW_027556098.1, forward strand.
CAATATTGCATAATGATCAATTGTAAATGACTTATGTATTCTCAGTGTACAATGATCTGAAAAAGTTCCAAAGTATTTTTGATGAAAACGCTATCCATCTCCAGAGAAAGAACTGATGCAGATTACAGCATACATTTCAAAATTTTCTTTCATTGTACTTTTTTCCCCTTTTTTTCATAAAATGACTAATATGGAAATATATTTTCCATAGCTACACATGTATTACCTACATCAATTTGCTTACCTATTCAATGAGGGGAAGGCAAAAGAGAGGGAGATAATTTGGAATAAAAAATTTAAAAAAAAGAATGTCAAGACTTTTTACATGTAATTGTGGAAAAATATAATTGAAAATAAATATAAATAAATAAAATATATATGTGTGTGTCTCTGCATGCACACACACACACACACACACACACACACACACACACACACACATACACATTTTAAAACAGAGGCTGCAGGATGAATTCACCAATAGGAGAAGGTGAAAGGAATTTCAGTGCCAGATTATCAAGTGCTTTAAATGTCAGGAGAGCTTAAATTTTTTTCAGAGAGGTAATATGGAACCACTTGTATTTATTAAGTAGAGAGTTACATAACTTGGTCAGATACACATTTTAGGAAGACTACACTGACAACTATATTGATGATAAATTACATTTGGAAGATAATTGAGATTTTTGAGCCAATGGGACGCCACTGTCACAGTCCACAGAAAAGTAATGAATGTCTAAAATAATAAAATGACTGTGAGTTTAGAAAAGGTAACAGACATGAGCGATATTACAAAGATTCAAATGACAAAATCGGGTAACTACTTGGATGTATGTGATCAGTGAAAGTGAGAATTTGAGAATGACCCTGAGGATGATAAAATGGATGACAAAAACATGAGTGTGAACTCTTTAGAAATCAGAAAGATGAGAAAAAGGGAGAGACTTATGGAAAATATCACATAATGAACTTGGCAACATGAATCCCAACATCACAATTCCTCTATGACGTTGCATCTTATGATACTGCCTCACGCTGTGACATCATCTCTAGGAGTCACATAAGACACAAGCACACACACACACACACACACACACACACACACACACAGTGTGTGTGAATATATCAGTGCATATATATGGACATATACATTTATATATGGATAGCACGCATGGATGTGTATGTGTATATGTGTGTTTGTGTACGTGTGCATATATATTCATATAAACATATACACACATATATGCGTGCATATGCATAGATGCATATGCACGCATATAACTACACATATCTATATATATTGCACACATATATTCTCCCTCATACACAAGAGTCCAAGAGTAATTAGTGATTATACTACTCAAGATAGGAGGATGATAGAACTGTATTTAATGTTAACTGATATGAATCATTCTCCAAGGAATAGCTGCTAGAGTCATGTAGTGACTTGTGAAGAAGGAAGTGAGTATGATTGGCCCAGAGGCAGATTTTCTCTGTGGCTTTTGCTTAGCTGCTATAGAAGTGCCGGGAGCGCCTGCGTCCCCGGCTGTGGTCTGATGCCGGCAGAGTGTGAAGAGAGAAAGAATCACGGGCCAGGTGAGAGCAGTGAAGAACAAACTCTGTTGATTGATCTGAGGGCTCAGGCTTATATAGTACTGGATCAAGCAATAGTAACATTATTATTCATGAAAAGTACAAATCTAATTAGGTGATTCCCTTACTTCCTTGTACCTTGTCTGTTACATTCTTTCCTGCGTCCTGTCCTGTACCCCATCCGTTTCCTCCCTTCCTGCATCCTGTTTTCAAGAGACAGAATGGGGGGGTGGTGAGCCGACATCCTGAGTTTCACAGCTGTCAGGCTTAGTACAAGCTGCAGGTAAGACCCGGGCTGGCCTAAGCCCTCCACCTCCCCAAAGCCGGCCCTCTACATCGAAGTTGCTAGGATTGGGATTAGGCTATACTTGTCCTGAAATATTGATCCTTGATGAAGGAAAGGTTAGTTTGAGAGCCTGCAGTGCAGTGGGAGGGGTAGTTATGTAAGATTTTCATCTACAATGGATGAAATATAGGAGTGGTAATTTTGGAGACAGTCCCCATGATTGACTATTACAAGAAGGATAGGATTCAAACTGTCTTTCCCCCATCTGATTGGCCGATCAGACACCCCTTGCTGTCTTGCCACAGACTCTCAGCAGACTGTAGGGAGATTGTAGAGACTACTGTCTAATTGAAGTGATGCCATATTTTCTGCATTTCAAATTCTGTCGATTTTGAAGATTCATGGATGTTTCTTTTTTAAATAAATAAATTTGTTATGAATTAAGGGGAGTCCTGCACCATTTATTTTAAATGATCACCTCCTCAATTTGTGTCATTTTCATTCTTTCTTAAGGCTTACTTTCCTATTTAGGAGCAAATGATGGAATATAAGGTATTGTCCCTGTATTATTCCAAATAGTTATCAATTAAATTTAGATATTGCCAAGGATGGGTGAATAGGCAAGAACCTAATAGTAGATTATGATTAGACAGTAGAATTTCAAAGTTCATAATCTTTGAGGTTATGCAGATGATGAAGTCAACATATGGCTAAGTGGCCATTAAAGTTTAGGAAATTGAAAGCTGAATAGATAGCTTATTATAGAAATTATCAACATGATTATAAAAGTCCCCAAGGATGATGGAAACACATGGAATATAGAGAAGCTTACTAAAATAACCTAGAAAGTTTTAGAAAATAATGATGAAGATGAGAAAAGTGTGTATAAATAACTTTCTCTGACTACAAACTAGAAAGTGTTATTGAAGGATGGAAATAGAGGAAAACTCTAGGAGGGAATAGCAAGGAATATACCATCCTATACTTCAGTCTTTCCACTTAAGCTAGAAGACTGAGAGTGGAAGAAGTGTTCTCAAATGAAAAAGCTCCAAGGGATATGTTACTCTAGAAGAAAAAGAGGTTTCTACTCAAGTAAGGGGGTGGAAGGAACATTGGAGAAAAAGTCTGAGGTTACAACACTTAGTGACTGCAACAAAAATGCATATATCTAGAGAGAAGATAGTTTAGGAAATAAATGTACTTAGTGAGAATGATTTTGAGGAGAAGCTGATCTGAATAGAAGGAAGCTATGGGGGAAGCAAAAAGGAAATGAATTTTGTGTCAAGATGACCAGAATGGAGGAACCAGTAGATGAGAAACAAATGGAGTGAGATGTTTGTCATAAGTGAAGGATATCACTCAGTCAGTATAACTTTAAACAACAAAAGTTGACGAATTAACAGAAATACAGAATTCCATCATTTTAGACTATTTCATATTCCTCTGTCACTGTTAATGATGCCTGTAGATCTCCATAGGTGGATGAAATGGACAGTATGGAAGAAATCTATAGGTAATAATCTGAAGCTTAATCCATCAGAAATTTCATCCTTAAATATAACCAAAATTCTTTGAGTTATAACTTGAAATCATATTATTTCTACTCTGTGGAAATGAACAATAATTGTGTGATTCTCTAAATGTTAACTATTCACATACATACAGATCCTTATTAGATCACAACTTGCCCCTTCTTCCTTCCTCAGGCCAAATACTGTCAGCTGCCTTAACCTCTTCTTAAAAGTCCCATATTCCAATCATCTCTGTCCCCTGAATCTTGTCAGATTTGCTATATCCATTCCTAGTTTTGAAACCACTAATTAGACAGAGAAGTCCAGTTGTGATATGACTAGTACTAGAACATTTGTTAATTAGATAATAATTGCTGAATTCTGACAATACACAGATCTACATACAATATCAATTTGATATTATAGGGCATTTTTAAAATGCTCTATGTGAAAGCTTATTTTTTGGAGAGAGAAAAAAAATTAGGGGATCATAGGAGGAAGGACACATCAAGTAAACAAATAAAAAAGATATTAAAGAAAATAAGTAATTTTCACTGGGGAGAATATTTGTAGCAAAAATGCTTCACTAGCCTCATCTTGAGGTGCCCCATGAACAAAGTCCTTGCCATCTTCCCCATAGGGCTTTCTTTTGTTACAACAAATATGTTGTAGACAGCACTCAACTGTCTCAAATATCACAAGATTTAGCATGATTTATCTAATATTTCTTGTTAAACATCTAATGGTATTCTGAAGCACTTCTTTATCCCTCTGTGGCAGACGTGCTTTGAATAATTAGGGATAGTTCAGAGAGGCTGTAAGTCACCACTGCGTGATGCTTAATGGAAATACAATTTATTCCTAGTGACAGTCATACACATTCTGACAACAAGGTATGTCCTGACATGTGAAATATACTAACAGTGTCTCAGTACTTCATTAATGTCAATAACCCTGCACTCCAATGACCAAGTAGATTTATGTGTGCAGCTCATTTTGTGGTGACCTTTTTAGTAAAGAAGCACAAAATCTCTAAAAGGTAAAGTTTATGATTTAAATATGCTTAATTAGACCCCCCAACCCCACAACCTTTTAACATAGTCAAAATCAATCACAAGAGACATTAAATTTTAGAATTTCCCCTCATGTTTTATGTTTACAGTTTAGGCATAGAAGAATACAGGATGAGTTTTTAAAACATCTGAAGTGAAAGCATGTTAAAGTGTAGGAAAGGATAAGAGGTGATACTCAAAGAGCGCCATTCAAGTTCTGGCCCCTGGTACTCTTCATTTGTGCAGCTTTGGACAAGTCAAATACCTTTTGAAACCTAAGTCTTCTAGCCTATAAAATGCAGATGATTGTATGTGAACATATTTATCTTAGTTATCATCTTTGACAGAATGAAGGAAGGACGGTGAATGATCCAGAAAACTTATGCCAGTGGCTGAAGGATCATAGTACACGTGAATAGTTCTAGAGATCAAAAAGGTCTTTGTGGTTATTTTTTGAATCCCCTCATTTTTCAGTGTATAAAACTACCATGTATAATGTTGAAATGACTTGATTGGGGTCAAATAGATACTTATAGAAGTAGTATTTAAATCCAGGTACTCTGAATATGCTTTCCAGTGATGTTAACATTCTGTCTCTTCCTCACACAACATACTTCATTTCCTGACTTAATTTTCAGTGACTGTCCCCAAGCCTGTATTTGTCTTTCTTGTTATTTCTACTTCTTCACTCTCCTGGATTCCTTCTGGTCACAAGTAAAATCTGCTACCCTTTCCACTAAATAATTTTCCTCCCTCTCCCCCAGAAAGGAAAGAACTGTGAATTTCTCTGAATCTAGTTTCGTAAAATCTGTGTTTCAATATTGGCTCTCAAATTTATTATATGGGTTTTTAGGTTTGTTTGTTTGTTTCAGATCAACCAGTATTAAGCAACTTCTTTGGGCCTTTTCAGGGAAAGAAACTCTCTCAAGATTGAGGGGGTAGAATGAACGTTTTTTTTTCTTTTTGGCTTCCATGGCCATCAATCATCTCACCTAGAAAATGGCTCCAAAAGTGATGAAGTGTGATGTAAAATATGTTCTTTAAATTCTTTTCCACGTCTAAACCCTAAGATCTACCTAGCAATAATAGTGCATGCCTCATCTCTCAAAATAATATTTCCCATTCTAGTCCTCACCTGCCATACACACAGATTTTTTTTTCTTTTTTTATATATAAATTTATTTATTTTTAGCTTTCAACATTCACTCCCACAAGTTTTTGAATTCCAAATTTATACCCATCTTCCCCCTCCTCCTACCCCAAGATGGCATGCATTCTGAATATCCCTTCCCCTAGTCTGTCCTCTCTTCTATCTCTCTCCCCTTCTCTTATCCCCTTCCCCTTCTGTTTTCCTGTAGGGCAGGATAGACTTCTGTACCCCATTTCCTGTATTTCTTATTTCCCAGTTGCATGTGAGAACATTTTTAAACATATGTTTTTAAAACTTTGGGTTCCAAATTTTCTCCCTTCCTCCCTCCGCACCCACCCTTATTGAAAACGCAAGCAATTCAATATAGCTTATACATGCAGTTATGCAAAACGCTTTCATAGTATATATGTTGTGAAAAGCTAACTCTATTTCCCTTAATCATATCCTGCCCTCCCATTTATTATATTCTTTCTTTTGACCCTGTCCCTCCTCAGAAGTATTTGCTTCTGCTTACTCCCTTTCCCAATCTGCCCTCCTCTATATCATCCCCCTGCTTTCTTGTCCCCTTCTCCCCCTATTTTCCTGTAGGGTAAGACAGATTTCCATACTTAATTAAATATGTATGTTATTCCCTCCTTAAGCTGAATCCTATGAGAATAAGATTCCCTCATTCCCTCTCACCTTCCCCCATTTCCCCTCCACTGTAAGAGCCTTTACTTTTCTGGGGCTTTTTTGTAAGATAATTTACCCCATTCTACCTTTTCCTTTCTTCTTCTCTGAATATAATCCTCTCTCATCCCTTAATTTTATTCTCCAGATAAGACCCCTTCATCTTCAACTCACCCTGTGCCATCTATCTATTATTCTATCTATCTATCTATCTATCTATCTATCTATCTATCTATATACATACATATAATTTTTCCCTCCAACTACCCTAATACAGACAAAGGTCTCATGAGTTACAAATATCATCTTTCCATGTAGGAATGTAAACAGTTCAACCTTAATAAGTCTCTTATGATTTCTCTTTCCTGTTTACCTCTTCATGTTCCACTTGATTCTTGTATTGGAAAGTTGAATTTTCTATTCAGCTCTGGTCTTTTCATCAAGAATGCTTGAAAGTCCTCTATTTCACTGAATGACAATTTTTTCCCCTGAAGTATTATACTCAGTTTTGCTGGGTAGGTGATTCTTTGTTGTAATCCTATCTCCTTTGCCCTCCAGGATATTATATTCCATGCCCTCTGGTCTTTAATGTAGAATCTGCTAAATCTTGTGTTATCCTGATTGTGTTTCCACAACACTTGCCTTGTTTCTTTCTGGCAGCTTGTAATTTTTTCCTTGACCTGGGAACTCTGGAATTTGGCTATAATATTCCTAGGAGTTTTCCTTTGGGGATCTCTTTTAGGAGGTGATCAGTGAATTCTTTCAATTTCTATTTTGCCCTCTGGTTCTAATATATCAGGGCAGTTTGCTTTGATAATTTCTTGAAAGATGATGTCTAGGCTCTTGTTTTGATCATGGCTTTCAGATAGTCCAATAATTTTTAAATTCTCTCTCCTGGATCTATTTTCCAGGTCAGTTGTTTTTCCAGTGAGATATTTCACATTGTTTTCTAATTTTTCATTCTTTTGGATTTATTTTACAGTCTTGATTTCCCATAAAGTCACTGTCTTCCAATTGCTCTATTCTAATTTTTAAGGAAGTATTTTCTTCAGTAATCTTTTGGACTTCCTTTTCCATTTGGCCAATTTTTCTTTTTAGGGCATTCTTCTCCTCATTGGCTTTTTGGACCTCTTTTGCCATTTGGGTTAGGCTATTCAGCATTTTTTTGGGTCTGTTTTAGCAAGCTGTTGACTTGTTTTTCATTATTTTCTTCCATCATTCTCATTTATATTCCCAGTTTTTCCTCTACTTCTATTACCCTACTTCTCAAAATCCCTTTTGAGCTCTTCCAAGGCCTGGAACTGATTCATATTTTTCTTGGAAACTTTGGATATAGGAACTTTGACTTTGTTGTCTTCTTCTGGTTATATATTTTGATCTTCTTTTTCACCAAAGTAAGATACTATAGACTGACTTTTTTGCACTGCTTGCTCATAATCCCGGCTAATTATTTGAGTTTTAAACTCTTTATTAAGGTAAGAGTCTGCTTCCAATGTGGACAGTGTACTGTCCCAAGCTTCAGGGGTTTATACAGCTTTTTCAGGATACTTGTAGGGACCTGTAAATTGTCGGTTCTTCCAAGGTGGTATGATAAGGGGTGAGGTGTTTACTCCTCTATTAGTGACCACAAGCACTCCTTTCTGTCCTGGAACTGTGAGGAGGGTTTTCTCTTTACAGCCATTACATGATCCACCATGCCAGTCCTCCTCACCCCAGGACCACCACCCAGAATTGTGACCCAGATCCAAGCATGGGCAAAGCAAGTGATTCCTGCCTCAGCACCAGCAGAGAGATCCCTGCAATTCCCCTCTGATCAGATGCTGGATTCCCACTCAGTCTGTGGGCCAGAAGCTCAGAGACAGCTGCTCCCCAGGGCCATGCTCTTGGAGAACTGGAGCTGCGTACCTGTGCTCCTCTCTTAGCAACGTAGAAACAGACTTTTCCCACTCACTTTCTAAGCTGTCTTTGGCCTTCCTGGGTTTAGCACTCTGGAAGCTGCCACAGCTGCCAGCGTACAGTCCTCTGAAGCCTGCTGTAGGTTCGCTGAGGCGTGCCCACGCCACATTGCATTCCTCTCCCAGCCTGGCACGATATACCTTTCTGATCAACCATTCAGTTTGTCTTGGGCTGGAAATTTGTTTCACTCTGTCTTTTTGTGGGTTCTGCTGCTTTAGAATTTGTTTCAAGCCATTTTTTATAGGTATTTGGAGGGTTTTGGGGAGAGCTCAAGCAAGTCACTGCTTTCACTCCACCATGTTGGCTACACCTCCGCAAAGTTATTTTCAATGTACTATTGATAAGCAACTGCTGTACCAACATTTTGTGCTTCATAACCCTCCATCTGACTGTGAACCTGAACAACTGGAGAGAAAATGTGGTAGCAAGAGAGGGGAAAGAAGTAATATGAGACATAAAATGGAAAAGATAGTCTAGCCCTTATCTGCTACCATATCAGCCTACATCTATGACAGATGATTAATTAGACCTGTATTTTATTCCAATAAGTTTGTTTTTCTTTTTCTTTTCTTTTTTTATTTTTTAATATGTGTTTTTAAAACTTTAAGTTGTAAATTTTCTCCCTTCCTCCCTCCCTACACACCCTCACTGAAAAGACAAGCATCTCAATACAGGTTATAGATGTGTAGTCATGCAAAACACTTCCATAGTAGACATGTTGTGAAAAGCTAACTCTATTTCCCTTAATCATATCCTGCCCTCCCATTTATTCTATTCTCCTCAGAATTGTTTGCTTTTGATTATCCCCACCCCCAATCTGCCCTCCCTTCTATCATAACTTTTGCTATCTTGTCTGCTTCCCCACTTCCCTATTTTCCTATAGGATGTGATATATTTCCATACACAATTGAATGTGCATGTTATGCCCTCCTTAAGCCAAATCTGATGAGAATAAGATTCATTCATTCCCTCTCAGGTTTCCCTGTTTCCCCTCCACTGTGAAAGCCTTTTCTTGCCTGTTTCATGTGAGATAATTTACCCCATTCTCCCTCTCCCTTTGTCCTTCTCCCAGTATACTCCTCTCTCACCCCTTAATTTTATTTTCCAGATATCACCCCTTCATCTTCAACTCACCCTGTGCCCTCTATCTATCTATCTATACATACGTATAATTTCTCCACCCCACTACCCTAATATTGACAAAGGACTCATGAGTTAAAAATATTATCTTTCCCTGCAGGAATGTAAACAGTTCAACCTTAATAAGTCTCTTCTGATTTCTCTTTCCTATTTACCTCTTCCACATTTCACTTAAGTCTTCTATTTGAAAGTCAAATTTTATATTCTGCTCTGGTCTTTTCCTCAGGAATGAAATTCCCTATTTCATTGAATGACCATTTTTTACCCTGAAAGGTTATACTCAGTTTTGCTGGTAGGTGATTCTTGGTTGTAGTCCTATCTCCTTTGCCCTCTGGAATATCACACTCCATTCCCTCCGGAACCATAATGTAGAAGCTGCTAAATCTTGTGTTATCCTGATTGTGTTTCCATAATATTTGAATTGTTTCTTTCTGGCTGCTTGCAATATTTTCTTCTTGACCTGGGAATTCTGGAATTTGGCTACAATATTCCTAGGAGTTTTCCTTTGGGGATCTCTTTTAGGAGGTGATCAGTGAATTCTTTCAATTTCTAGTTTGCTCTGGTTCTAAAATATCAGGGCAGTTTTACTTGATAATTTCTTGAAAGATGATGTCCCATTGGACCTATAAATTTTCAGTTCTTCCAAGGTGGTATGATCAAGGGTGAGGTGTTTACTACTTTTTGTCCTGTGGTCTGGTCTATGAGTGTCCACAAGCACTGTTATCTGTCTTGGAACAGTGAGGAGGATTTCCTTTATTGCCACTACAAGCTCCAACATGCCAGCACTCCTCCTTGCCCCAGGAACGCCAACCAGAACTATGACCCAGATCCAAGCATGGGCAACATAAGAGAATCCTGCACCAGCAGAGAGATCCCTGAAATCCCCCTCTGATAAGCCACCTGATTCCTCCTCATTCTGTTGGCTAGAAGCTCAGGAGGCAGCTGCTGCCCTAGGGCCAAGCTTAGGAACTGGAGCTGAGACCACTTCGCTTCTCTCTCTAACCACAGACACAGACTTTTCCCACTGACCTTCTAAGTAGTCTTTGTCATTCATGGGTTGAGAAGTCTGGAAACTGTCACAGCTGCCTGTGCTTCTGTCCTCTGAGACCTGTTCCAGGTTCACTTTTGCCTGTGTGCCCATGTCAAACTGTGCTCCTCTTCCAGCCCAGTGCGATATGCCTTCCCAATCAGCCATCCAGGTTATCTTGGGCTGGAAATTTGTTTCATTCTTTTTGTGGGTTCTGCTGCTTTAGAATTTGTTTACAGCCATTTTTTTATAGGTGTTTGGAGGGGTTTGGGGGAGAGCTCAAGCAAGTCACTGCTTTTACTCTGCCATCTTGGTTCCACCTCCAATCAGTTTTAATCCATTTGACATGAATCCATAGGAATAGTGATTGTGAATTCAGATATTATGTCTCAAAGCTATGAAATACAAAGTATAAGTTTATTTGTTTAATCATACAAAGCCATCTAGAGAACCTCCAAACTTGTTTTTTCTTGTTATGGTGACTAAACCCTTCATGGCAGAAGTGACTCAGCTATTTTTGTTGCCCCTTGGTCCCTATCATCCCTCTGTTGCCTAATATGGAAAGATAGTCATGTGTATTTGGCCTACAAGTGGCCACATTTGCTAGCCCGTGGCTTGCTTTCTACCAACCCATCAGCCCATGCAAATGTTTTGATATTTGTTTATCAGCCTAGCCCATGGGTCTACTCATCAGCTTGGTAGGACCTCCTGAAAGGTCAAGACAGATCTGTCAAGGTCTGCTCATCAACTCATTTGTCAATCAATAGAAATATGTCTTCCATGTAGACTCTCCTGTAGGGTCAAGGGAAAGGTATGTCAACCAATGAGATTTTGTATTTTTAGGTTGCTTCATCTCTATTTTCTGGGTATCAAGCACTATAAAAGTAAGGCCCTAGAGGAAGAGGACATTTCAGAATGTGATGAATATCTGGGGTCCACTTCAATGGAGGTGGCCATGGACTTTTTAATAAATTGCTTTAGGCTTGGAATCTCTGCCTCAGTGTTTTTTTTTTTCCTTGCAGATGGGACAATTTTGGACCACATACACCACTACGAAAGTTGGAAGAGAGAGGGTTTAAGAAACATAAGAAGTGGGGATGTGAGTAGGGTTATGGATGAAAAAAGTTATGGGAGATGGACTGAAAAGGAAATTTTTAGTCCCAGGAACTCTGGAGAATAGAAACTGACTTCTCTGGGGAAAGGTAAATGATTCCTTCCACCACAGCTGCTGATACAGAAGGGCAGCCCATCTGCCATTCCTGGGGCAGCCCAAATGACAATAGTCCTCCATCCACAATAATCCTAGGGATAGAGAAATATATTTCCAGATGGGAGACACTTCAAGGGTAGGGCAAAGCCGGGAAAGGGAGTCAGAGCCTTGTTCCATGCTTTCCTATGGATATTTATACCTCCCATCTGGGCTAATTTTTCTTTTCTTTAGTTTGTACTACTACTTCACATCAAAATCTAGCATAGAAAGGAGGGCAACATTGAAGGCATAGATGGAGAGATGACTAGTGAGCAAGAAGGATGCTTTAAAGGCACATTTCAGGGGAATGCCATGATGTTTGATGAATAATCAATAGGTGTATTAAAGACCGTAAGTATGAAGGCAGATGTTGAGAAGAGGAGAAGTGTGTGAGCTGCATAATATACTACTTGAGAAAGGTGAAAGACTTGAAGTAAAGTTTCAAATCCTACCCGAAACAGTGCCTAAAATAAACATGTGGACATTACTAAAAAAAAAAAAGCAAAGAAAAAATTTTCACTTCAGTTAATCTTGAAAATAGAATAATAATTGTAATAATTACCAATAGTAACATTATTAAGATCAAATGTTATGATGAATAGTATAAATATCATGTTAACATTAAAGTGCTAATATGTATTACATTTTTATTGTTATCAATTGGGTATATAGATGGATAAAGAGAACATCAAAGTAGGAGTGATATTAATGTCAGTGGAAGAAGTTTCTAAAAGACATGTTGAGAAGCAAATTATTGCTAGGAATGAAATAAAATGGAGACATTATGAAAAGAAATGATTTAAAGTGGAGTGAAGTTTGCCAATAGTAGCATAGGGGTTGCATAAAATACAATGGAAAAGAAGGCAGAAGACGATGACACTCTGGAATGATAGTCTAAGGTTCGCTACTGTGGTAGAAGTGGTATCTGTTTCCTATATGCTGTTCAAAATTTCTTTTGAAAGGATTAAGGAGGACATCATTGGAACCTGATCTGTCACTGGAAACAGACTTTTGGCAAAACATTACTGTGGCTTACTCATCTGAGACATAAAAATCCAGTGCATGAGGAGTTGGTGCCCCTCAGCTGTCCTGCCAGTCAGTATCTTTCTCTAGGTGGAATCTGATTCAAACTGGATATGAGAAACTAGAATCTGCTCGAAAAGGTAATGAAATCCTTTTAGAATCTTGTTGTTAATAAACTTTTTAATTATATTTTATATTAATCATGAATATTTCTTTACATTCAAATCTCCAGCCTAATTCAGTGGACTAGTCTTAGTTTTGCTGGCCCAGAACAATCAGAAGGAATAATAGAGAAGATGGCAAAGTAAAGGCAGTCACTCAGCTGTTCAGCTAACAGCTTTCTTGTTTTTTTTTAATTAATTATTTTTAATTTTCAACATTCACTTACATAAGCTTTGAGTTTTAAATTTTCTTTCTCTCCCTCCCCTCCCAGCCCCCCCCAAGACAGTGTCCAATCTGATATAGGCTTTACGTATATATTCATGTTAAACATATTTTCACATTGGTCATGTTATAAAGAAGAATTAGGACCAATGGGAGGAACTACAAGAGAGATGAAAAAACACAAAACAATAACAAACAAGAGATCAAATGGAATGCTTCAAACTGCATTCAGACTCTATAGTTCTTTCTCTCGATGTGGACAACATTTTCCATCATGAGTCTTCTGGAGTTGTCTTAGATCCTTCCATAGCTTAGAAAAGCCAAGTCTATCAAAGTTAGTCATCGCACAATGCGGCTGTTACTGTGTACAATGTTTTCCTGCTTCATCTCACTTTACTCAGCATCAGTCCATATAAGTCTTTTCAGGTATTTCTGAAGTCCACCTGCTCATAATTTCTTATGGCACAATAGTATTCAATTACATTCATATAGCACAACTTGTTTAGCCATTCCCCAATTGATGAGCATCTCCTCAGTTTCCAATTCTTGGCCACCACAAAGAGAACTGCTATTCAACTAATGTCTTTAAAATAATTCCTCAAATCAAATTCTGGAGTGGCATACCCAACAAAATGTCAGGGTGAGACAGTTTTCCAGCCCAAGACAATTTAGGGGGTCAGAAGGAAAGGTCTGTGACACTGCAGTGGTGGTTCAGAGTGCAACTCATGCAGATCCAAACTTATAGCAGGCGGGGGGGGGGCAGTGCACAGATATAACAGCACCAGCAGTAGCTTTGGGAACTTTCAGGCCATTGAGAGCAAGGTGTTTGGTCAATTGATCAGAAAAAAGATGACAGAGGACCCTTTGCTGGCACTGGGTTCAGGGCCCTGATTTTCTTTAATTTATTTATTTTTTTTTATTTTTAGTTTTCAACATTCACTTCCATAAAATTTTGAGTTTTAAATTTTCTCCCTCTCCCAGTTCTCCCCTCCCCCAAGATAGTGTACAATCTGATACAGGCTCTACATATACATTCATGTTAAGCTTATTTTCCCATTAGTCATGATACAAAGAACAATTAGAGGCAATGGGAGGGACCATGAGAATGAAACAAAACAACAAAGGAAAAGGAGAACAAATAGTTTACTTCCATCTGCATTCAGACTCCCTATTTCTTACTCTGGGTGTAGATAACAATTTCAATCATGAATCCTTTGAAGTTGTCTGAGGTTCTTGTGTTGCTCTGAAGAACCAATTCTATCAATGTCAGTCATCCCATAATGTGGCTTCAATATTGCAAGGAGCAATAGCACTATTGGCAACAGGGGAGTAGAGTCCTAGTCACAATTCCAGGGCCAAGAAAAACAGTAGCATTTACAGCTACAAGGGAACAAAGTCCTTTCGTGAGAGAGTCCTACTTTAACAAAGAGTGATATGTCAAGAAATAGGCTGGGAAAATGAGCAAACAACAGAAAAAAAAAATCTGACCATAGGAAGATACTATGGTGAGAAGGAAGATCAAAACACACACTGAGAAGCAGATAACAGTCAAAACTCCTACATCCAAAACTCCAAGTAAAATATGAATTGGTATTACAATTTTATCTTATCTTTCCTTGATCCTTTATTATATGTATTTTTTTTATTTAATCATGATCTGAAAAAGATGGATTTAATAATTCTGCCTTTCTATATTGGATTGTGAGGTTTTTATGCCCTAAGACATAGTCACTTTCTGTGGAGATGGCATGTACTCCTGAGAATATGGTATATTCCTTTCTATCCCCATTCAATTTTCTCTAGAGGTCTATCATATCTAATTTTTTTTTCTAAAATTCTCTTGGCCTCCTTAATTTCTTTCTTCTTTATTTCATGATTATATTTATCTAGTTTTGAGAGCAGGATGTTGAGGGCCGCTCCTACATTAATTTTGCTATTTCTTCCCATAAGTCACTTAATTTCTCTAAGAATTTAGAAGCTATACCACTTTATGTATATATGTTTAGTATTTATATGACTTCATTATCTTTGGTACCTTCTTACCAAGATGTAATTTCCATCTTTATTGCTTTTACTTAGATCATTTTTTCTTTTTCTTTTTCTGAGATCAGGATTTCTTCTCCTGCTTTTTTTTTATACTTCAGCTGAAGCTTCAAATGCTTCAAATGTGTTTCTTGTAAACAACAAATTGAAGGTTTATAGTTTTAATCCATTCTGATATCTGCTTCTGTTTTCTGGAGAGTTCATCCCATTTACCTTTGCAGTTATGATTACTTACTGTGTATTTCCCCTATTTATTCATTTCTTTCTCATTCCATCTGGTTCCTCCTCACCAAAGTTTTGCTTCTGACCACCACCTCCCTCAATCTGCCCTCCCTTATCTCAGCCCCAACCTTTCCATTTTCTTTTCCCTCCTTCTTCCTTATAAGGTAAGATAAATTTCTATACCAAACTGAGTGTATATGCCATTCCCTCTTTGAACCAAATCTGATGAAAACAAGGTTCAAACAATGCTTACTTTCCTCCCTGCTTTCCCCTACTCTAATAGTTCTTTTGTACCTCTTCATGTAATGTAATTTCCCCTATTCTGCCTCTTACTTTCCTATTCTCCCAGTACAATCCTTTTTAGACCCTTTTTTTTCAATCATCACATCAAAGTCAACTTATAACCAAAACTTTGCCTTTGTATGCTCCTTGTAACTGCCCTATTAGCGATATAATTCTCAAGAGTTACAAGTATCATCTCCCTCTGTAGGGAAAACAGTTTAAATCTTATTGAATAATACATTTTTTTTCTTGTTTAACTTTTTATGCTTTTCTTGAGTCTTGTATTTGAAAATTGAATTTTCTGTTCAGCTATGGTTTTTTTGTCAGGTGTCTGAACCTGTTTCATTGAAGATCCATCTTTTCCCCTGAATAATTGGGCTCAATTTTTCTGGGTAGTTGATTCTTGGTTGTAATCCAAGTTGCTTTGACTTCCAAAAGATCATAGCTGAAGCACCTCCAGTTCTTTGATTTAGAAGCTGCTAAATCCTATGTAACCCTGATGATGGATCCTTGGTATTTGATTTATTTCTTTCCAGTTGCTTGCAGTATTTTTTTCCTTGTCCTGACAATTCAAAATTAGGCTACAATATGCCTTGAAGTTTTCATCTTTGTATCTCTTTTAGGAGGTAATCGGTGGATTCTTTCAATCACTATTTTACCTTCTTATTTTATGGTATCATGGCAATTTTTCTTGATAATTTCTTGAAATATGCTATCCAGGCTCTTTTATTTAACATGGCCTCCAGGTAGTCCAACAATTCTTAAATTATTTCTCCTGGATCTATTTTCCAGGTCGTTTTTTTTCTTTCTTTTTTTTTTTTACAATGAGGTATTATACAGTTTCTTCTACTGTTTCATGCTTTTGATTTTGTTTGACTGATTCTTACTGTCTCATAGAATCATTAGCTTCCACTTGCCCAATTCTAATTTCTAAGGAATTATTTTCTTCAAATAGCTTTTGTACCCCCTTTTTCTACTTTTAAAGCAGTTCTTTACTTCAGTGGAATTTTTTCCACCCATTTAACCAATTATAAATGTTAAAGAGTTGTTTTCTTCACTCAATTTCTGTGCTTCCTTTTCGAAGCTGGTCACTCTTTTTTTTTTTCATAATTTTCCTCCAATACTCTCATTTCTCTTCCTAATTTTTCTTCTACATCTCTTACTTGATTTTAAAATTCTTTTTGAACTCTTCCAAGTAGACTTTTTTGACATTTAGACCAATTAATATTCCCCTTTGAGGTTTAATATGTAGGCATTTTGATATTGTCCTGTTTTAATCCTCCTTGTCACCTTAGAAGTTTTCCATGTGAAGGTCTTTTTTTTAGTTTCTTGTTAATTTTTCAACCTATTATGTGACTTTGAGAGTTGTATTTTTTTTATAATTACACTTAAAGATAGTTTTTAATATTGAATTTTATATCATTTTGAGCTTTAAATATTTTTCTCCCTCCATTCCCTCCCACGATGGTAAGTAATCTGATATTTGATATACATGTACAAATTATATTAAACATACAGCATTAGTCATGTTGTGAAAGAAGAATCAGAACAAAGGGGAAAAAACATGAGAACTATAATAGAAACAAGAAAAAAAAAAGCATGCTTCAAACTGCATTCAGGTTCCATAGTTCTTTCTCTGGATGTGGATAGCATTTTCCATTATGAGTCTTTTGGAATTGTCTTAGATCATTGTATTGATGAGAAGAGTTAAGTCTATCAAAGTAATTCATCACAAAATGTTCCTGTAACTGTGTACAATGTTGTCCTAGTTCTGCTTACTTTACTCAGAATCAGTTCATGTATATCTCTCCAGGTTTTTCTGAAATCTGCCTGTTCATCACATCTTTAGAATAATAATATTGCATTTCATTCATGTACTACACTTGTACAGCCCTTCCCCAATTGATTGGAATCCCCTCCATTTCCAGTTCTTGGCCACAGAAAAAGAACTGCTATAAATAGGTGTACGAGTGCATCCTTTTCCCATTTTTTATTATTTCCCTGGAATACAGACCTAGGGGTGGATCAAAGAGTATGAACATTTTGATAACTCTTTGGGCATAGTTCCAAATTGCTCTCCAGAAATGTTGGATTAGTTCACAACTCCACCAACAATACATTAGTGTTTCAATTTCCCTATGTGTCCAACATTTAACTTTTTTCTCGTATTAGTCAATCAGATAAGTGTAAGATGTTACCTCAGAATTGTTTTGATTTGCATTTCTCTAATCCATGGTGACTTGGAGCATTTTTTCATATTTCCATAGATAGCTTTAATTTCTTCATCTGAAAATTACCTGTTCAGATACTTTGACCATTTATCAATTGGGGAATGTCTCACATTCTTATAAATTTGACTCAATTCTCTATATATTTTAGAAATGAGATCTTTATCAGAGATATTGGCTGTAAAAATGAGTTCCCAGCTTTCTGATTTCCTTCTAATTTTGATTGCATTGGCTTTGTGCAATTTAAAAAAATAATGCAATGAAATCCATCCATTTTGTATTGCATAATGTTCTCTATTTCTTGTTTGGTCACAAATTCTTCACTTCTCCATAGATCTGACAGGTACACTACTCTTTGCTCTTCTAGCTTGCTTACTAAATTTCAACTTTTATGTCTGAATTGTGTTCACACTTTGACTTTATCATGGTGTAGAGTGTAAGATGTTGGTCTATGCCTTGTATCTTTCGTGCGATTTTACAGGTTAAAATCTGGTATGGCTAGACCACATTCCCTTGGATTTTTTTCATTAATTCCCTTGGCATTCTGGGCCTTTTGTCCTTCCAGATGAATTTTCTTATTATTTTTATTGCCATATAAAATATTTTTTGTCAGTTTGGTTGGTATGGCACTAAATAAGTAAATTAGGTAGAATTGCCATTTTTTATTACGTTAGCTTTATCTACCCAGAAGCAACTGCTATTTTTCCAATTATTCAGATTTGACTTTATTTACATGAAAAAGTGTTTTGTAATTGTGTTCATAGAGTTCCTGGGTTTCTCTTGGCAGGTAGACTCACAAATATTTTTTAATGTCTACAGTGACTTTAATGGATAGTTTATTCTTGTTTGTAATCCAAGCTCCTTTGCCTTGTGGAATATGATATTCCAAGCCCTCTGATCCTTGAATGTAAAAGCTGCTAAATCCTGTGTAATGCTGACTGTAGCTTCATGATAACTGGATTTTCTCTTTTAAGTCATTCAGGAATTGTGTGTTGTGGTTCCATGTTCACTTCAGGTTCCACTACATCCTCTGTCTTATAAAGTGTTTGAGTGTTTTTTCTTGATTTTGTAATTTTTATTCATAGATGCCAAAACTGATTTACTAGATCTGGAGATCATCATCATCAGTCCTCTAGATTACTGGTTAATCATTACACTTTTTTTTCCTATTTCACTTAAGCTACTTAACTATTTTTTTCTTCTACATGAATTAAGTTTTACTTCCCTACCCCTAAATTTATAACCATTTATATCTACAACGTGCCAAGCACATTTTTCATAAATATGACTCTTCTGATCTTTGCAACAATTCTGTGAGGTGGTTACTATTATTATGTCAATTTAACATAGAGGAAACTGAGGCTAACAAAGATTAAGTGACTTACCCAGAACCACACAGCTACTGAGTGTCTGAGGACAGATTTTAACTCAGGTCTTCTTGACTCCAGGCTCAGAGTTCTTTCCAAAGTGTTGCTAGATTTCACTCAACCTAAAAATAAATCTTTAGTAGTTTGAGTGACATGACAGAGAATAAATAAACTAATATTTTGCAGGATTTTCAGTAATATACATTTTTATTGACTTTTTTCTAAATCAATTAAAATAGTTGTGCAGTTTTAAATATTTTGGTTTAATATGATTATATTGCTTACTTTCCTAATTATGAACTGTGCTTATATCCCTGGTATAAAAAACAGCTTAGTCAAAACAATTATTTAATTGAAAAATGTTATAAGTTATGAGTATTAAAAACAATATACACCTTGATAATATAAATCTATCATTTTATTTTTTTATTATCTTTATTTGTTTCAATACTCAAGGATGTTTGTCTAATAAATGGAGAATGATAGAGTGATGTATTTCCCAATTTGTAGGAATAATTTATGTAATATTGGTATTGTTTATCTTTAAAATTCTCAAAAACATTCTAAATCAATGAAGACCAGGGAATTGCTTTTATAAGTTTATTTTTCCTTTGGCAGTTCCTTTACAACTAATTTAATTTTTTTTTTTTGCTAAAATTGAGTTACTTAAAATCTCTATTTGGCATTGCATTAGACTGAGTATATTACATTTTTAAAAAGGTAATTATTAGGGCAGCTAGGTGGTGAAGTGGACAGAGCACCAGCCCTGGAGTCAGGAGGACCTAAGTTCAAATACATCCTCAGACACATAACACTAGCTGTGTGACCCTGGGAAGGTCCCTTAACCCTATTGCCTAACAAAACACAACAAAAAGATAATTATCATTTATTTTGTGTTCTCAGATTGTTACATGCCTGGTTCATAGATAGCAAATATGCTTTATATTTATATCTTCAGTTTAGTTTTGATTTCACATTATCCATTTAACATTTGTTAATTTTGTCCCATTTTTAAATAGGTTTTTCAAGTTAAATATTTCAAAGAATCAGTTTTTCATTTTGTTTATCAGCTACACTGTCTTTTTTAGGTTCAAATTTGTTTATTTCCCCTCTACTCTTTAAGTTTTCTTCTTTGCTTATTTTTAATCTATTTATTAATTTACTATCCAGTTAATTAAGCCACTAGCTATCTATTGGTTAGATAGAGAGACAGATAGATAGAGATAAAGACATAGATTTTTCTTTGAAGATTTTATAGCATCTTCCTAAAAATTTTTGCATATTGCATACTTATTGACTATTTCTATGATTTATTCTTTTGCCCACTCATGTCTTAGGATTTAGTTAGTAAATTTAAATTTGTGTCTTTGGTTTGTCCCTGTTAAATTGATTGCTATTTCTAATGTTCCACTTTCTTTACAGGATGTGTTTTGTATGTGAACCATTTAAGACATATTTTAACTTTCTCCCTACTCTGGTGAATTGTCACTTTTTGTAAAAATGACAGATAGTGCTGAGATGTACATATATTTAAATGGTGCCATTCAGAAAATTCTGTAATACTTTTATTCAAATTTCTATTTCCAAAATTTCACTTCCATACATCAAATCATATCCTTCTATTGCAGGGAAAGTCTTAGTTTAGACAATTGTAGATAAGAAAGTAAACAGCTTAATATACAGGAAGGACATATAATTATGGTTTAGGCCACCTGAGTATTAAATCTTACTAGTTATGTTATCTTGATCAAGTCACTTCGTGTATCTCATTTTTAGTTTCTTCTTTTAAAAATAAAAAAAAATGAAGCTATTAGTATTGTCTTTTGTGATCCATTCTAATATTTAACTCACTGTCAGGCAAGTATTTTATATATTAATAATCACACCTGACATAAATCTCTTCTGATGAAGTTACAGATTTTGCTTTATTGTTCTAAGCTGTTGAAATAAAGAATGGCTGATTATTGTCTTATAAGAAACAGTTAAGACCCAAACAGCTTTATTCTGAAGATAGTTTTTCTCTTTATCCAATTTTGTTTTTTACCACGGGGACTATGGGTTTGATAATCATGGTCAGAACCTCAAGAAAAAGGGGGAAAAAAGTAGACCTTCAACCACACAGTAGGGTGGAATATCTGAGTTAATCCAATCCATCTCCCTCATGTTACAAGTAAGGAAATTTAAATTACTTATGAAAAATTTCTAAGGAATCATTATTTTTGAATTCAAGTACCTGAAAAGCTTTCACATTGGTTGAAGGTGTTCTGGTAGCCCACAGAGGTCAGACCTAAGGGTAATAGGTGAAAGATTCAAAGGAGAAATTTTAGGTTGATGAAAGAGAAACACAGTGATATTTGGAGCTATCCAGAAATAAAATAATTTGCCTTTTTAAGAGCATTGGAATGTAGTATCATATTTAGAGCTGGAACTCATTTCAGAGACCAAGATGTCCAAGTTTTCCTTTAAAAAATAAATCACAGGAAATAAATTTAAATGATTGACCTAGGTTGCCATGGAGCAGGGCATGCATCTAAGAGACGATACAATCTCAGTTCTGTCTGACTTCAAATTGGGTTTCTTATCTGCTATGCCATCTAACTTCCTGTGGGGGAATGAGGGTCCTACATTAGTTAACATCTTCAAGCAAAGGCCAGAGGATCAATTGTTGAATATTCATAGAAAGACTTTTTTTTTACAGTTATGGGCAAGACTCAATGGCTGCTGAATTCCCTTTCATTGTAGAATTCTGTGATTTAGTCAAAAGGTCCAGCTAATGGCTAGGGGTTGGGGAGGGGGAAGGAAAAAGGTAATCAAGTCTCTAGATTCCCAATTCAGCTGATCATTTTAATACCCACTTCTGTTTCTAAAGATAATCTAAGAAATCTAGTCCTGTACTCTGGAACAGAGCAAGTTGCTGTTAATCTTTTGTGCAAAATGCACATAGGAAACAATTTTTGTTTCTGCTTTCATTATTTCAAATTAGGCCTAGAAGCTATCTGAAAGCAGAAATATACTTTTTATTTTCCCCTACCTTATCATACCCCTCCTTAATGACCCCTCCTCCATCCAATGAAAGTTGACATTGGAAGTGCCTATCAAAGGCCAAGGAGCACAGGGAACTATACCACAGAACTAAATATGAAACAGTTTGGTTCCCAGGTCTCTGCTGTATAACACATTTGAATGGTAATTAGTATAGCCAAGCTTTCAATTAGCTCTTTATATACTTCTGTGAGGGTCTCCAAAGAAACATTTTTTTTCCTCCAGGTTTGA
Organism: Phascolarctos cinereus; assembly: GCF_003287225.1. Taxonomy (NCBI): domain Eukaryota; kingdom Metazoa; phylum Chordata; class Mammalia; order Diprotodontia; family Phascolarctidae; genus Phascolarctos; species Phascolarctos cinereus. The sequence goes on from NW_027556098.1 coordinate 287,733,544, forward strand.
ATGGCTTTGCATATGTTTGCTAATTTCAGTTAGGTTGACAAATGTTCCCAACAATGAGACCCTTTGCCATTATTTTGATGGGAGATAAAATTGGCCTTACACAATGCTTCCCCTGTCCTCACAACCCAGACATATTTTTGAGAAAGTATTCATTTGCTGCTTCCTAGACACACTGCACACAGAAATGAAAATCATTTTAATTATTACTACCCTCAATGCCCAAACACAATAAAAATGCCATAGCACAGGGAATCGAGCACCAGAAAACTGATTTCTAGTAGACAACATCAGTTTTTATTTGCTTATTCCCAAATTGGCTATATAGATAGAGTAAAAAGCCCAATAGTGTGATGCATTCAATGAAACCTTTCATTAAAAGCTGGCATGCTTTGGGGACTCCTGACATTGTTAAAAAGTGAAAGCTGTGTTTTCTTTGATGTTGGAGTTATCTTTCTCTTTTTTCCTGCTCTTCTTTTGCTTATATTGACCAATCTTTGTAATAAGAAGTCTTCACTTTGTATCAAATCACTCCTTTTGTAGGACACACAACTCTCAAGAAATAGATGTTGGTTGCCAGTATCCTCAAAAGTGCCCCATTTCCAAAACTCTGATTCTAATCAAGTTTGAAACTTATAACATGAAGCCCCCCTTTCACCATCACCAAAATGCTAAAGGAACTATTTCCTTTTTTGCATAATCTTACTTAAAAGACTCACAAAATATAGAAATGCCACCACACAAAAATACCAACTTAAGTACAATTACTTTCTTAACCTGATATCCTATTATGAAAATATATATATATATATATATATATATATATATATATATATATATATATATATATATATATATATATATATAATTTGTAACTCACAAAGGAAGCTGCTATCTTTGGGTGAAATCTGAAGTTCATTGGAAACACAGGTGGAAAAAGCCTAATTCACCAGCATAAAGGAAATGCAGCAGATTAGAATAACAACATAAAACAGCAAAAACAAAATAATATACTAAAGAACAACTGTCTTCTTAAAAAGTTAGCTTTCAACAGGGTCCTTCCTAAGTGTCACATTTTAGATAACTTTGTAATAATTCCTCATCAGTATTAGCAGGAGAAATCCAAAGCTTTAAAAGTAGGGTAAAGGTCATCTTGTCCAAACCTTCAACATTGCAAAGGAAGGAAATTATGTCCACTAAATTGTCTGATGTCAAAACAGGTAGCTAGTGGCAAGGCCTGAGTGTGAATTAAGATAGTCTAACAACTTAATACAGTGTACTCTATGCTGTGACACACTTACCCTCTGATTTCATGCAAATCTTGTAAAGAGAGTACGTGTTGAGATGATGACCTTCCCAAATTCATGTTTGGCTCTTAGGAGAATAGTCTAAGTTGAATATGATTTTCTGATTATAGAATTTATGAATGATAGAAACTGACTTTGAGGCTATTAAAAACAATTAACACAGGTGGTTACTTGCACTAATTAAATTTTTTAGGAACAAAATATTTTGCATATGACATTTCGTTATAGAGTAAGATTATTGAATGAACTTGTCCTCATCTGACACCGTGATCTAGACACATCAAGAAGACTGAATTTTCATGTGATGTATTCTAACAATATGTAGTTCCAAAATCAATTTTTCTCACACATAAAGTTATCCATGATATCAGTGGGAAGGCTTAGTCCATTGATTGATTCTTTCATTAAAATTTATGTATATTCCTGCTGTAGACAAGGTGAATAATTCTAGTTCGAAGCAATGTTGTTGTTGGTATCTCCTCTGTCTCATTTTTTTTTAATTGTTGTCTGAAGCTGATAAGTGACTCTCACTTTTCACCTAGAGAGAAACAATGTGTATATTGGAATTAACTACTATTTTTCCTCTCAGGTGAAAAAGAACAAGTCATCTCCAAAATTAGCTTTTTATTAAATCTGAGATAGGATTTTCTATCTAGTCTAGGGCCTAGTCTAGGACTTCAAAAAAGGACAATGATATTTTTGAGTATCTTTATTACAATCATAAGAAAATCATTTTCTTTAGATAGGCAGTTTAAAAACAGGTTTGCTGCATTGTTAACCCAGAATTTATTATTAATTTATTACTAAGCTTAATACTTCATTTAAATCAATAACTTCATTATTAATTAACTTGGGTTTTATTAGAATTTAGATGTGTCACCTCTAACTATTTTTATAATTAAAATGGATAGGAAAGTATACATTAATTCAAAAAAGTCTTTTAGTAGCTAATTTTTCAGTAAATAATAGATCTACAAAGTAAAGTACACTTATAGCTAAGGATTTTTCTCAAATACCAATAATACTTTTATTAAGGGTTTTGAATGATTGTGTATGCAGAGCCTTAGCATGTTTAAAAGCATAAAGGTAGAAGGTGGAATGTTTTGTATAGAGAATGTAAAGTTGGTTAATTTAACTGGAACTTAGGGTGCATAAGGGAAAATTTTATGAGGTTAGTTCTGTGAGCTTAGTCTTAAACAGATAAAAATGGGCTCATGTAAAGAGTTTTAAATATTAACTAAATGAGTTTATATAATATTTGATCATGGAGGTAATAGAAAGATACTGTAATTTAATGAATAGAGAATTACTATGATCAGAACTATGCTTTAGCATCTTTGTAAAGTATGGATTAGAGTGAGGAGGGGCTTGAGAGAAGAAGATCATTAGAATAGTGAAGGCAACAGGGAATTAGGCCATGTGACTGTAAAGAAAAAGGCAAACGTACATACAAGAGGTGTATTGTAGATAGAATTGGCAAGATTTAGGAACAAACTGGATTTGAGTGCTGAGGGTGAGCAAAGGGTAGAGGATGCCTGATGTTATATACTTGGATAAAAGGAAGGGTGATGATGCCATCTCAGAAAACTAAGAAAAGTAGGTTTTGGAGAAAAAACAATGATTATGTTTCTGGCACACTGAATATGAGATGCTTATTGGACAGCCAATTGGATTTTTATAATAGAGTAACAGCTACAAAAGTGAAGATCAGGAAAGATAGTAGTACTGGATATTTGGACCCAGGTGTTATGTATTGATGTAGAAAATAGAGATCATTTATTATTAATTCTCTCTTATCCTGTATTCTAAATACCAAAAACAATCAATATTCTTTCCTATCTACATTTCATATTAAAAAAAAGACCTATCCTCAATAAGAACCATATTTCTACCTCTATGTATCTTTAACCTCATCCTTTCTTGTGTCTATACTTTTTTAAAAAAATCATTTTATTTTTAGTTTATGGAATTAAACACTCATTTTCACAACATAATACAGTAAAAATTATCATACATGAAACTGCAAACCAAATATGCATGACTTATTATGTCTTTTGAATATACAACAAAATAATGATGTATATTTCATTCCTTTCTTTTGTTCTCCCCCTACCCTAGAGATGGTTACCATTAGATACAAATATTTATTTCTATATCTATATATGCATATATAGATATATATGTATATATACATATATAGAAACATACACGTAAAATATGTATGTACATAAATAAATATGCATATGTTTATGGGTATATATGTATATACATACATATATGTATAGATATGTGTGTGTAAAGTTATTCTACACATATTTCTATTTATCAGTTCTTGCTATGGGTGCAGATAGTGTCTTTCTTCATATGTCTTTTATAATTAATTTGGGTATTTATAATTTATAAAGTAACATTCACTCAAAGTTCTTAAAATAATAATGATGTTTTTATATGCAGTGTTCTCTTGGTTTTGCTCATTTTGCTCTTTATCACTTTGTTCAAGTCTTTACATGGTTTTTTTTTTTATAAAATCATGCCTATGTCTCAGCAGATTCCTCTTCTCTCTCTGTCTCTCTCTTTCTGTCTCTGTCTGTCTCTCTATTTCTGTCTCTGTCTCTATGTCTCTATCTCATCTTCAATCTCTTCTATCTCCTGCTTTGTTTCCTCTGCCTATAAACACATTCAGCTGTCCTCAATCTAAAAAAAAAATAAAATAAGATAAATAAATCAATAAAATGTCACTTGTCACCACTATCTCATCCACATATTCCTCTCTGTCATACTTCTACTCCTAATAATAGCCAAACTCATAAAAAGCTATCTAAATACATTCTTGCCAGTTTTCTACTCTTATAACCAAATCAAGGCCTTGCATGTCACCATTCAAATCATAGATACTACTCTTTTTAATTGCTATCATAGCCTTTTCTCAATCTTCATCATATTTGAACCTTGCAAAATTAAGCGCTTAAACCAAATTGTCCAGGCACTTTCTCTTCTCTGGGTGTTCATGACATTGATCTTTACATCTCTAATTGCCTGTGCATGTGTGCATGCACACACAAATACAAACACACACACACACACTCTTCATGTCATGTCCTCTAATTATGGCTATTATAATTTTCTGCATGAGATGTGAAAGATTTTGTAAAGTTAAAATTAATGAGACTCAGAAATTTATTTGATACATGGTATGAGAGAGAGTGAAGAGTTGAGAATTACCCTGAGGGAAAACTATCGAAAAAATAGGAGGAAGCAGTTCAACTCAGGTCTTTAATATCTCAGGTGCATATCAAACTGTGTAGTGATTTGGCATCTAAGAAAAAACACATTGACTCCACTAGTATGTAAATGATAAATTTATCATTTTTTCAATGTTAATGCTATAAAACATACTTTCTCTTAAACTTGGCCCAATATGTTAGAAGACTTTAAAAAAAAATAAGCCATGTCACATACTAGAAATGATGGCCCAAAATACAGAAAATATAGGTATTAGGGATGAAGAAAAGGTTTCTGTGAGTTGCAGAAGATGCAGTATGAACATAGAAAAGTTCTAAGATGAGACCAAGGTTGTGATGATATTAATCAATACAAAAGAAAAAAGAGGAGAGCTGAATAAGACTTGGGAAGAGGAGAGCTTCAAGAAAGAGGGAAATGGGTAGTAGGCCCAATAATCAAGAGCCCTTCATAATTTACACTTCATTTTGGAGTTTATTTCCCCTCTATTATATGATTTATATAAAGCTCAGAGATTACTGATGGTGATGGCTAGCACAGGATGGAGGTGGTTTTCACTTAGGTAATTAGTAATTCTGAAGTACCAGGATTAGGAAAGGAAAAGATAGGAGTTTTCTATCCATAGATTAGAAATGTAACCTTTAACTAAGGAACCTATGCCCAAGATTCTTATGATGATAGAGAAGATTAGTTCTCTTTTAAGCATGAGGGAAGCAAGGAGAATTATTGTCAAAGGCCAAATTTCCAAATTAGTATCTAATGCTATATAATCTCCTGTCTGTTGCTCTGCATTTAGGCTACTAGACAAGTCCCCATTGTAAAGAGAAGTCTTGGCCTTGGTTTTAGAGACAAGTGCCTTGTTTTTAGCCTCTTATCTTAAAGGTGAAGGTCTTTGAGTGCTGTCCAGGAATGGAAGCTTTATACTGGTATGTAACTGTTGTGTTGTTGTAGTAAATTTGCAGTAAGAACTAGTTGATTGCAGAGTGATATTGTAGGTGAGCAATGGAAGAGAGTAGACCAGGCCTACTCCATTAAGAATGTATACCTACTCTCTGTTATGACTTATTTCATAAATAATTGTTGGGTGCCCCTCAGTATGATATTTTGCCTACTGAGGACATCTCAGATTTGCTTTTCTGACCACTTATAACAGGTGATGCTTACTCTGTCATTGGTACTGTGGTGAAGAATTTTAGTTAAATCCTCATCTGACATGAGCATCAACTTCCTATACAATAATCACAAAAAATCTTCATTAACTTTGTTGGAAAACCTTCAGTTATGACATAGGAACTTCAAATTCTTTTCCAGATGATTATTTAAGGGTAACTCTTTATATTGAGTTAAAATATGCTTTATAGTAATTTCTACCTATTAGTCCCAGTTCTGCCTTTTGATTCATAAGAAGCATAAATGTAATGCCTCTTAAACTGCTCTCTTATTGACTACTTAGCTCACTTCCCACTGCAACTATTTCAAGTTTTTCCTCCTCTTGATTCTCAGTCACATCTATCTATATCTAACCAGCTAGCCTATAGCTTTATAATCTGTATCTCTCTGTACATATATATATATGAACATATATATAAAACATATATATATATATATATATATATATACACATACACACACATACATAGATTAGGATTATCTTAGATCGATAGATAGCTTTCTTAGTGCAGGTTATCTACTATCCTTTCTTATTGAAGACATCTAATACAAAGTCTGTCAGCTCCCACACATTTCCTTAAAATTCATAAAAAATTTTCTTTTCCTTTCCTATCTTTTTGCCTAAGAGGAGGTGGTAGCCTTGGTCTTTGGTTTGATTTGATTTATATTCCCTCACATTTCTTCTAATATATTAATATAGTAACTATGCTCTCATTTTCATAAATCTTTAGTTTCTACCTGGTTCCCTTCTCCATCAACACACATGGTCAATTATATAAAATACTTTAAAAATAAAACCCCTTCCCCTCTTAAAAATTCTTGCTTTAGTGACAACTTTTCTCCTCCTTGGTTGAAATTTTATCCTATTTTCAACTCCAGTTACAATATTATTTTTCTCCTCCCCTTCAAATTCAAAATTCTTGAAAATATTTGCTATACATAATGCCTTCTCTTCCTTACTATATGCTCTTACCTTTAAAAGAGCACTAATAATAAAGAGATATGATTTCAAGCCAGATTTTGAAGGAATGAGTTACTCAGTGTTCAATAATATGAATGAAAAATTCCTGAACTGAAACAAAATCTAGTTTTGTTGTTGTTCTTTATAATATTGGTCACCCTTTCCAGTTAGATTTGGAGTCAACTACTTTGACACCAACTCTTCTGATTCCCCTTCTCTGACTCACATTTTTCATTCTCTTCTTAAAGGTTTAAGACAGATGCTTCCTAAGGCTGTACCCTCGGTCTACTCTTCTTCACGAACAGTCTATCCCTAGGCAGTACCATTCTCTCTCATTGTTTCAATAGTCATAACTTTCAAGTATACATTTTAAAGCCATGACCTCCTTTCTAACTTCTTGCCTTTACTTTCAATCACTAAGAGGATATTTCTAGCCAAATTTCTTACTTGAGCCTTAAAATACATAATTTTAAAGTCATGCTTCAAAATATCATCTTTCTGACTTCACCGTTCCTACCACTGGCACTATAATTTGTACAAATTCCCAATATATAATCTTTAATATTATTCTGTACTATTCCCATTGTCTCACTTCTCATATCCAGTTTTGAAATCATATTTATGTTAACTTTACAATGTCACTCACATCCACTCATTTTCTTTATTCACATTGATACCAGCCTGTTACAAAATATTATAATCTACTTGTCTATTTCAACATTTTCTTGATAGTTCTCCTATAACCAGTCTGCCCCACCAAATAAAACCATTTTTCAAAATGATGCTATTTTTATCTTTCTTCTGTATAGATTGCGTTATGTCACTGAGCTCAAGAATCTTCAATGGATCCCTTCTGCTGATTGAGTAAAAATCAGTTATTTCTTAATGGATCTGAGGTCCACTTCATTAGAGGGGAACATGGACCCTTAAATAAAGTACCATTGTCTCAGAGCTCTACCTCAGTTTCATTTATTGCAGGTTAGACAGTTTTAAATTCCACACTATTAAAGACAAAAATGCAAAGAAAGAATTGTAAATGTAGATTAGAAAATAACTGTAAACTCATAAACAGCCTGAAAAACAAAACAATTCAAGACGAGTAAAAAATTATTTGACTAATAACAAAAAAAAGTTAAATTTATTAAATTGAAGGATGACTCCAATTTTTTGTAAAACAAATTAGCAAAGTTAGAAGAAAAAAAGTTTGAAGAGATAGTCTGTAAATTATTAGTATTTTAGTTAAACAATAAAAAAGAGATCAAGTATGACGTTTCAGAAAATTAAACAAGAAATATTCTGAGAAAAAGGGAGGGGAGAGAGAAATAAAACTTATCAAATCCACAAGATTCACAAACAGAATTCCAATTTTAACTCATTTAGAAATGTAGTTGTCAAATTTAGAAAAGTCAAAGATAAAATGTCAAAAGCAGGTAGAAGGAGGATATTCAGATTGCAGGAAACACAATTTAAATAAGATTACTCAGTGTCAAAAATATTTTTAAATAAGACAATTAGTACAAAACTCTAAAATTATGTATCTTTAAATACTGAGCATATTTTACCATGAGCAGTGACACTTATTGAATAAGATTGCAAAAACAGAAGAAAACAAAACTTAGAAACAAATAAGAATCCTTTTCAAACAAATAACAAGAAATCCTGGCCTTCAAAATTTTAGACATACAGATTCACAAGCAATTGAAACTTAGTGAGATAAACTAGAATAGGGAGTAATTAGAATTAGTGACTCAATATTTTCGTTCTCTAAGGAGGAATCACAATAAGTGATGTAGAAAACGTAGAGGGAAACTTAACCCTAGAGTACAGAGGGGGATAGTTAATTAAAAAGTAATGAGAATGTTTGCTGATCCAATCACTTTGCCCCTAAAACCAAGATAATTCTACTAGTCCCTGTATTAGCCTTATTTGTCCTTTTTATAATAGGTATATTTGAAGGAACCCTACATCTATTCATCTATAAAATAATTCACCTACTTTTATCTACCTCAATGTAAGGCTATAAATATAAACATTAATAGATTTCAGTCATTCTCAATTGATCTCTAGTCCTTATAGAGTCAAGGTCCTGAGTTGCACTTGTGTGTACATACACACACACATACCCACAGACACATATATGTGAGATTTCTTTTCCCAGAACCACGTTGGGGTGAAAACTCAGGAGCTGAATTAAAGCAAAAACTTATGCCTTCCTGTTTCAGTTTTTTTGAGTATGCAAACACGAATGGTTTGTGTGTTATTAATAAACCCTAAAGATATATTTGAAGTAGGTGAGTTGTGTTTCATATTGTTGAGGAACAGAACCTCAGTCATACACCTAAATTATGGTTAAAGAAGTTCACAGATGCAAAAATTTGGAAGGAAAATCCTTTCAAAAGGGAAAACAAAGGAAAAAAATAGTGTGTAGGGGGAGTAATTAAATATTCTTTTCAGTATGGGCACTAGTGAAGGTTAATCAAACAAAAAGGAGAGGTTACAGAACATAATTAGAAAAGACACCTCTTATTTGAACTACAAAAGAAACATTTATATATATATATATATATATATATATATATATATATATATATATATATATATATTTATATATATGTGTGTGTGTGTGTGTGTGTGTGTGTGTGTGTGTATAATTATTATTATTATTTTTTTGCAAAATAATCCCAGGATCTACATCTGGATTCTGTGGGAATGAGAGGCAGGTGATTCTGTTACAGCATAAAGATTAGAGTGATACAAAGTAAGAAAATATTTATCTGGTAAGAGAGTGCATTGTTGTGTGAATGAAGCCAGGAAGTAAAAGTGGTCTGTTAAAAACAGAAAAGACAATGTACTTTACTCTGAAAGAAAAGGTGGGGGTGAGGTGGAGGGAGAGAATACCATAAAAGAAAAGGAACACCAAATTTTTCAAAGTATACCTTGAATGTTAATAGGCTGAATTTCCCAATTTAAAAAAGAAATGAATTGCTGAAAAGATGAGCAAATAACATCCAAAATGTGCTACTTATAATAAAGATTCATAAAGCATAACCATTCTTGCATGTTAAAAGTGAATGGAATACTACTGTGCTATAAGAAATGATGAGCTTGATGTCTTTAGAAAAACATGGATAGACATGCACAAAATAATGAAGAGTGAAACAAGCAGAAGCAAGAAAAATGTATGTAGTAATAGCAATATAGTTTTATGAAAAAATTTGATTGAATAAGTCATTTTGACTTTTATAAATGCCCAGATTAACTACAAAGGTCATATGAAAGAATATGCTATCTACATCCAGAGAAAGAATTGATAAATAGTAACATGTATGAATGATTTTACATATCTATACATATTTGTATCTACTAGTAGCTGTCTCTAAGACAGAGAGGGAGGGGAAAAAATTAAAAGGCAATTATATAATATATTTTAATAGAATAAAAAGTTGTAGATAACAGATTTGCAGTTTCATATGAAATTTCTGTTATTATACTATGTTATGGAAATGGTTGTCTTATCCCATAAATTAAAATTGAATAAATATATTTTTTTTAAATAAGTAATCAGCAGCAGTATCTAACAAAATTGATCTTAGAAACCTGGGTTTGGGGAGTGAAAGGATGGAAAAAAGCAATAATACTTCCACTGAATTTGAATAAAAAAGAATTTTCAATCATAATTTTAGGTGAGACAATAGCAAAAACAGTATCAAGAGAAACAATGAGAGATGTTTTGACTTTATTCACTTAATGTTTGTCAAAACAAAGCATTTTAAACATCATAGTAAATTTTAGCCATCAAATTAAACACATGGCAATCAGGGTGGGGGAGGTAAGGAGAAAGAAAGAAGGAAAGAAAGGAAGGAAGGAAGGAAGGAAGGAAGGAAGGAAGGAAGGAAGGAAGGAAGGAAGGAAGGAAGGAAGGAAGGAAGGAAGGAAGGATGGAAGAAAGAAAGAAAGAAACAAAGAAGGAAAGAAAGAAAGAAAGAAAGAAAGAAAGAAAGAAAGAAAGAAAGAAAGAAAGAAAGAAAGAAAAAAGAAAGAAAGAAAGAAACAAAGAAGAAGAAAGAAAGAAAGAAAGAAAGAAAGAAAGAAAGAAAGAAAGAAAGAAAGAAAGAAAGAAAGAAAAAGAAAGAAAGGAGAAGGAAGGAGGGAAGGAAGGAGGGAAGGAATAAAGGAGTAAGGGAAGGAGAGAGGAATTATAGGAAAACAAAAAGAAAAATGTGAGAGCCCATTTCATCATTATCATCATCATCATCATCATCACCATTGTTATCAATATCCTAACATTTACATGGTTGCAAAGTGTTGTACATATGTTATCTCATCTCAAAGTAACAAGAACACTGGCATGTAAGTGCTATTATTATGCCCATCTTACAGATAGGGAAACTGAGTCTAAGAGCAATTAATTGAATTGTCCAGGATCACACAAGTAATCATTGTCTAAAGCAAGGATTTAAATTCAGATTACAATAACTTCAAGTCAGGCACACACTCTTACCCACCGTTTCAATTAGTTGTCTCATACCAGTAACATTTGTCCCTAAGCCAAATCTTGAACTATTTAAATGCATAGAGTTCAACTTTCCTCTGTGATGGAAACATGTTGAGACAGAAGGCATAAAGATGAATTATTATACCTTTACCTTGTCCCAGGTTGTTGAGCAGTGACTGCTTGTAATATCATCAGTGTCTGCTTCACTAGTAAGTCCAATGTCAGGAGCTAATTGTCAATCAATAAGATATGGGCTAACAATCTATTGGTCGCCCTAAAATCTCTTTTGAATTTAGTGTTAAAATTACAGAAGCCCATATGCTTTGAACTGGAATTCATACATTGGATAAAATTGTAGCCTAATTTCCATTTCTTTTTTCACAGAGTTACCATTCAAGTATTTGGCAAGGTTATCTGGTTTTGGGTTCTGCTTAATTCTCTTCCTCACTGAGAAGATGGTGATAGTGTCAAAACAAATCTGATTACAGAGTTACTAAATTAACTCTATGAACCACCTTTCCTATAGGCACTGACTCAGTCATGGGCAGGAAGTTCACTCTATTGATATTACATAGAAGCTACAGTTTTCAATACAGATTCTTTGGGGGAATAGTCAGCTATTTCTTGATACTTTAAAAAAAATGTACCCTTCAAGGGATCAAGGGCACTCTTGAGGACAACACTATTCTTAAAATGAAAAATGACACTCTTTAAAATGAAAATATTAACTACAACTAATTTCTGCCAGAGTATTCAATTTCACTACTTACATTATGATTTGAATATGATGAAATACCTCTACAATTTACTATTTACAATTTAATATTGTATCTGAGAGGCATACCAGAAAAATACTTGAAATAAAATCTAATTAAAATGAATTATTTTAAAAGGTTAGACAGCAAGACAACAATTTTAATGCTCAGAAATTGTAATATATAGGTGTATACTATATAGCTTAAAAATCCATTGGAAAGATAAATAGGAAATTACATAAGAATACATGTCACATTAACTAGAATTGATAGATCTTTGGAGAATCTCTGATAATACACATATTTTTCAGGCTCCCAAAGGAATTAAAAGTTATTGCATTATTTTGTGTAAGAACATCCCACATGACAATAATTCACATATTTCAAAACATACATAATCTCTCTGTTATCTTGGTCTTTTTTTTTTCACATGAATTGCTGCTAGTCACTCCAGTTTCCATTTAGAGTACCACTTGGTTTTAACTCCAAAGAACAAGATGCTTTTGCTAGGATAAGCAGATCACTTTAGATTTCATCACTATGCTGTTGCTGTTGTTTGTCCTTTATTTTTAGAAAGCACTAGTCACATCATAATGTGATATCTTGACTCATGCCTGAATTGCATTTAAGGGAGTCAGAGCTGCACAAAGTCATCAACCTCACTCTCTTTTCCATAGTCATCAAAGTCCACTACTAAGACAAAAGTGAAGTTGATTGGGAATGGTCCAGGATGCAGTGGATGACCTTGACATGTTTCATGCCTGACCAAGCTCTAAGTCCTCCAAAGTACTTTATTCATCTTTATGGCCATTGGAAAAAATTGTTCTCATCTGCCCATTCAAATAGGGAAAGTCTTCACCTGCTGGGGGTAAATACTTCCCTAATTCACTGACAGATTTGAGGCCTGTTTGTTGCCCTGAATCTGGTTTAGCCCATCTGCTGAGATGGCTTTACTGTGTGGCTGTAATGTATGCTGTTTCTTGGAACAGCACCTGAGGTTTAAATGCTAGGTAAACATCAGAAGTGGATGATCTGCCCTTAAAAGAGTTCTATAAATCCTTACAAGGGAGGTGCTAGTACTCCTTGAACACCTCATACACCCTGCTGTTAACTCACAGTAGGATATTTAACATTTCCCTCCTCCCTATGCCTCTACTCCCCTCTGACTGAATGATTGGTTGCAGGACCAATAAAATCCACCCAAAACTTTCCTTTAGAGAGGTCGGAATCTGGAATTTGGAACTTATTCCATTTCGCCTCTGCTGCCCTGCCCACTTTAAATTCCACAGAAGATCTCCTGAAATTCCCAGACCAGATCTTTTGAATTTACTTTTGTATTTTGTGTTCACCCATTAGATTTGTATCTCCACTGTTTAACAAAATGCTGGCATATAATTAGGGCTCAATAAATGTTTACTGAATTTATTTGAGTCCAGTTATTCCCCAGTAGATTTTTTCTAATTTTTAAAAATTCTGAATTAAAAAATACCAAATAAAATAAGCATTTCCATATTTCCAGTAAGATAAGTTTGCACATGAAATTCTAAAGCTATATTTTATATACATATATATTTAAAAATGCATAAACATGCATTTTTTAAACTTTCCTTACATATTTCTGATTATTTTGTCCATTTCTGTTGCTTTAAAACTCTTTCAATAACTTTTTTGTTTCTACAGATTAATTTTATCATCAACATTTCTAAGTTTACAAAGTAATATGTTGGCAGCTTGATGGGTATGGCGCTGGGTTAAAATAATTCATTTAGTCTTATTCAAATTAGGTAAATGTAATTAATATTGTCATTTTATCATATAGGTAAGAGCAATCCATGAACAATTTATATATAAACAATCATTTATGTTTGCTACTATACTTAGTCTTTCATAGCTTCATAAAGTTTCTGTGTTCCTTCATAGATCCCACATTTTTATAGAAACTGTAGCTATTTTGAGTGGAATTTTTCTTTCTTTCTTTTTATGCTGGATGTTGTGGGTAATGGAAATGCTGAAAATTTGTGTAGATTTAGTCTGTATAATTGAATTTTATTGAACTGTTTAATTACTTTAATTTTAGTTGTTTCAAAGATTTTTATAAGGAAATCAGCATAATAAATCCAATTAAAAACAAGATTTCCTTCGTGTTTTCTTTGCCCACACTTTTCTTCCCCTTCAACTTAGTTCCTTTATATTAGGAAAGCTAGCATTTTTTGCACCGTGTTAAATAATAGCGTAAGAAGGATCTCATTACCTTCTGATCTTTTTGAAAAGACCTCTAGTTTCTCCATTCCATACAATTCTGTCTCAGTTTTAGACAGAAATTTATTTCAGGGTTAAAAAAAAATAAAATTCACATGCTTGTTAGAGTTTGTTAAGAGCTTTTTTCAATATCTATTAATATCATGGTGATTTTAAAATTGTGGCCTTTTTTAATATTGGGCCCCTCTTACATTCCAGCTATCAGTGCAAGAGGGTCATAGTGTTTAATAATTTAATATATTATTTTTGCCTTTCCTAATCTGTTATTAATCTATCTTGTATCTATGTATTTATGTTTTTATTTATCAACTGGTTTATTTATGTATTGGGTATGCTTATTAGGGAATGAAATATTGCCTACAATTTTCTTTTTCTTTCACTCTTGATCTTAGGAATCAAAACCATATTTAGAAAAAAGTTTGGAAAGAGTTTCCCTTCATATTTCTTGGGGAAAAGTAATGAAAATGTTTTCACTGTTTAGTAGAATTCTCTTGTAAATCCATATGATAGTTTAATTTTCCTTTATGACACCATTTATTGGTCAATTAATTTGTTGTTGTTTTCTGTTAGATTATCTAAACTTATTGTTATATTAAGCTAGCTGTGTGTGTTTGTGTGTATGTGTGTATATATGTGTGTAGAACCATTTTGATCACATATTAGTTTAGATGATGGAGACTGTCCAAAATTATTTGTAATGGTTTCTCTTATGCCATTTCATGCTTTCTTTCTTTCTTTTTGTAAAAGTATTTTATTTTTCATAATTACATATAAACTAGTTTTCAACACTCATTTTTATAAGATTTTGAGTTTCAAATTTCTTCTCCCTCATTTCCTCCCTCAAATTTGCCCACCCCAAAATGGCAAGCAATCTGATATATATTATACATGTGCGATCATGTAAACATATTTCCACATTAGTGATACTATGAAAGAAGAAACTGAACAAAACTGAAAAGTGACAAAAAAAGAATTGCATGTGCCACAAAACTGCCTTCCTAAGGCCTACCGTGGAGGAATCATTGTCAGACATGAAGCCCCCTCTAAGCCAGGAAACCTTCTCAGATATATGGAATTCACAATGGAACAATATGCTAGATGATTTATCAAATGCAGATGATACACAGTTTGCTTCACCAGACAATATGAGCTTGCAATGTAATGCAGAAGGAAACCCTGGAGTTCAGGTGTCTGTACCCCAGTTAACCTGACCATATCATTTCCCATTCTACCTCAAAAGGAATATCTTGGGGAGTATGACTTCAGGCCTGGTTTTCTATACTCCAGAACAGCCAAGTCTGTCATCTGCACATGCTCCTTTGAGTTGAACAAGCTATTTTGCCAGCTGGCTAAAACCTGCCCTATCTAGCTCTGAGTCACCTCACCACCACCTGCTGTTGCTGGTGTCCAAGCTATGGTTATTTGTAAGAAGTGAGAACACACGACCAAAGTGGTTAAGTGCTGACCTGACCATGAATGATGCACTGAGCACATGCATACCCTGTCACCTCCACAGTGCCTGATCTGGGTGGAAGGAAACCTACAGGCTGAATCCCTCAATGATGCTACCACCATGCGACAGAATGTGTCCATCCCTTATGAGTCCCCAGACGCTGGCTCTGATTGTACTACAATTCATTACAATTATATGTGCAACAGTTGCTACATGGTGGGGCATGAACAGGTACCCAGCCCTCATCATCATAACCCTGGACAATTCCAGCGGTCAGCTAATTGGACATTGAAACTTTGAAGTACACTTATGTGCCTGTCTTGGAAGAGACCATAGGACTGAAGAGGAAAATTCCCACAAGAAGGGAGATCACAACCCACAGCCATCTTCTGAGAGCAATAAGTGTTCATTGCCCATAACTCCTGGCAGCAACCCCAAGGCTAAAAAGAAGCTAATGGATGGTGAATATTTTACCCTCCAGATCTGAGGTCACCACTGCTATGAACTGCTTCTGGAGTTGAATCAAGCCTTGGAATTGAAAGATGCTCACAGTGGGAAAGAACCTGAGAAGAACTGTACCCAACACAGCCAATTGAAGTCCAGGAAAAGAGATTCTATCTCCTGTTAAGGCAAAAGACTTTTGGTGAAAAGTGAAGTTCCTAACTCTGAATGATTATAACCATCTCCACCCTAAAAACTTTCTGTTTCTTATTTCCCACATGCAGTCTCTCCTCTAAGATTCCCAATCTTCAGCCTCCCCCCTTCTACCAGCTTGAATTCTAAGTCTCAAACAATAATTAAGGTGTTCCTTGCTAAAATAGATAATTTCCACAAGGTCACGCTCCCTCACTTTGTTGCTCAGTTGTTTGCCTCTTCGTGGCTCCATGGGCCATAGCACTCCAATATTGTCCTTGGAGTTTTGTTAGCAAAGATACTGGAATGGTTTGCATTTCCTTCTACAGTGGATTAAGGCAAACAGATCTTAAGTGACTCGGTCACACAGCTACTAAGTGTCTGAAGCCAATTTGGGCTCATTTCTTCCTGATTCCAGGCACTACTTAATATCTACTGAGCCACCAAGCTGCCTTCCCTCACTTTAGTTTCTCTCTGTAAAAGGGAGTAATGCTGTCTGAGAAAAGTGTTCTGAATAAAAAATGTTAGAAGCATTAGAATCTTAGACTTAGAACTGAAGGAAGAGGCCCCCTTGTTTTATAGGTGAGGAAACTAAAGGCCAAAGACCAACTTATTAAGGTTAGAAATAGTAAGTGAGAAACAGGATTTAAACCCAGAACTCGAAAGTGATGGGTATGCTTCCATTCTGCCATACTGCCTTCCAAGAGTAAAGGCATTGCTTAGAGCCGTGATGGTTTCTTGAAACTGTTACATGTGTTTCTGCCATTTGGGAAAGTGTGTGCAAATTCACTTAGGCATGTGTTTCTGGTAAGGTAGGGGAGCATGATGGAAGGATGTCAGGAAAGTGGATGGTCACAAATAGTTGTTGATGGGTTGACATTTGTGATAAAATGAGCTGTCTTCTCTGCACTGGCAGGATTTAGTCTCTGAAATGCCCATTTGAATGTGCTCCTACCAAAACAGTTTGTATCCTCTCACCTTAAAATAATTCTGAAGTTTTATTTTCACTCACCTCAATTTAGCATTTCCTTTCATGATGAATGTAGGCAACAAACATTTTGAAAAGGGAGCCATAAGTTTAGCCAGACTGCCAAAGGGGCTGGACATAAAAATGGTTAAGCACTCTAGCTCTAGCCCCAGATTCTCAGGAACACACTAAAGTGAGATGAACTTTCTCCACCTCCACAGTTTCCTCCTTCCTCATTTTCTCCCACAAACTCTTAAACCCTTTTTTGTACATTTTTGCTATTTTTGTAGAATTTCTTATTTTCAAATAGTTAATGCTAAAAAAAGAAAGGTGACAAAAAAGAAGAAAAGTCAAAATCATATGCTTTGTAACTCCACCACAATGCATTTGTGTCTCAATTTGCTCACATCTCCAATATTTATCATTTTCCTTTACTGTCATATTAGTCATTTTGATGGGTGTGTGGTGGTACCTCAGGATTTTTAAAAATTGTATTTCTCTAATTAATAGTGATTTAGAGCATTTTTTCATGTGACTATGGATAGCTTTAATTTCATCATCTGAGAAGTGCCTCTTCATATCTTTTGAACATTTTGACTTGTATTCATATATATGTGACTCAGTTATTTATATATTTTTCCACTTAATAATATTGTATTTTGTTCAATTATTTATAAAGATAGTTTTCAACATTCACTATTATAAGATTTTGCATTCCATTTTTTTTCTCCTCCCTTCCCTCTCCTCCCCCATCCCCCCTCACCAAGGTGGCAAGGAATCTGACATATATATGTTATACACATATAATCATATTAAACATATTTCCATATTAGTTGTGCTGTGAAATAATAATCAGAAAAAAGGGGAAAAACCAAGAGAAAAGGAAAAAAGAGAGAAAATAGTAGGCTGCAATTTTCAATCAGACTCCATAGTTCTTTCTCTGCATGTGGATAGCATTTTTCATCATGAGCCTTTTGAATTGCCTTAGATACTTACATTGCTGAGAAGAGCTAAGTCTATCAAAGTTGATCATCACGCAATGTTGCTGTTACTGTGTACAGTGCTTTCCTGGTTCTTCTCAATTCACTCAGATTCAGTTCATGTAAGTGTTTCTAGGTTTTTTCTGAAATTCACTTGTTCTATCCAAATTCTGGCAGCCAAGATGGTGGAGTAAACAGTAAATCTCAGTCACTCTCCCATATTCACCTCCATAAAACTATAAAATAGTGCCTCAGGAGAAATCCTAGAACAGCAGAGCCAGCAGAGAGGGTGGAGAAGTATTTTAGCCCAGGAAACTTGAATGATCAGCAAGAAAGGTTCCTCTCACTTGGGTAATAGGTGATCACATTCTAGGACAGGAAGCAACCAGCAAGCCCCACCTCAACAAACCATTGTGAAATCCCAAGCCCCAATGTAGTGGAGCAGGCAAACACCAACAGCAGGACACCACACCTATTTTAGCATAGACAGAGAAACTAGCAGACTATACCTCAGAGAACTACCGTGTGGTTCAGCACAGCCCTGGGCAGTTGGGCATCATCTGGATGCCAGACCTCCAAGGGATTCAACACAGTTCAGGGAAAATAGGGATGCCACAGGGGCCAGACCTCAACATGCTTCAGTGAAACCCAGGCAAAATGCATAAAAACTCCACCTGGCCCTAGAAAACACCAGACACCACCATTAGGACCCCTGAACAGGACCGGGTAAGCTGCCAGACACCTACAGTCCCCAGTTTCCAGCACCTGAGTCCCCAGTGCACAAAACCAGAGACCAAGAACCTGGTCCCCAGCACAAGAAGCTTAGTACAGTGCCCCCTGTACTCCAGCAGGAGAACTCAACTTTAAAAGCCAGGAAATAGGCAAACAAGATAAGCTAAGCAGCAAAAGCAAACATGAACCATAGAAAAGTACTATGGTTATGGGGAAGATCAAAACATAAACTCAGAAGAAGACAACATTGTCAATATACCTACATCTGAAACCTCTAAATGGAATATGAATTGGTCTCATTTCCAAAAAGCCTTCTTGGAGGAGCTCAAGAAGGGTTTTAAAAGTCAAATAAAAGAAGTAGAAGAAAAAGTAGTAAAAGAAATGAGAGGTATGCAAGACAGAGTCAAAAGCTTGGAAAAGAAAGGACAAAAATGGACAAATTCTTAAAAAATAAAATTTTCCAAATAGAAAAAAATAATTGAAGAAAACAACTCCTTAAAAAGTAGAATTGACCAAATAGGAAAAAAAAGAGGTACCAAATATGCATTTTAGAGAAGAACTCTTTTAAAAGCATAGTAGAGGGGCAGCTAGGTGGCACAGAGGAGAGAGCACCAGCCTTGAAGTCAGGAGGACTTGATTTCAAATCCAGCCTCAAAGCAAACACTTGACACTTACTAGCTGCATGACCCTGAGCAAATCACTTAACTACAATTGCCTAAAATTAAAAAAAATATATAATAGGCCAAATGGAAAAGGAGGTACAAAAGCTAACTGAAGAAAGTAACTCTTTAAAATTTGAATTAGGAAAGTGGAAGCTAATGACTCTATGAGACATCAAGAATCAGTCAAACAAAATTCAAAGAGTAAAAAAGTAAAAGGAAATGTAAAATACCTCTTCAGAAAAACAACTGACCTGGAAAATAGTTCCAGGAGAAATAATACAAGAATAATTGGACTATCTGAAGGACACGATCAAAAACAGAGCCTGGACAGCATCTTTCAAAAGTTTTTCAGGGAAAATTGCCCTGAAGTCCTAGAACCAGAGGGCAAAAAAATCATTGAAGGAATTCAGAAGATTATTACCTTCTGAGATTTCAAAATGAAAACTCTAAGTAAAATTGTTTCCAAATTCCCAAATTATCAGATCACGGAGAACATACTGTAAGCAGACAGAAAGAAAGAATTTAAATATTATGTAGCCACAGCCAGGATTATGCAAGACTTAGCAGCTTCTACATTAAATGATTTCAGGGCTCAGAATATAGTATTCCAGAGAGCAAAGGAGCTTGGATTATAACCAAGAATCTACTCCCAGCAAAATTGAGCATAACTGTTCAGGGATAAATATGGAAATTCAATGAAATAGAAGACTTTCAATCATTCCTGATAAAAAGACCAAAACTGAACAGAAAATTCATTTTTGAAATACAAGTCTCAAGAGAAGCATAAAAAGGCAAACAGTAAAGAGAAAAAAAATGTTATTCAATAAGGTTAAACTGTTTACATTCATACATAGGAAAATGATACTTGTAATTTGAGAACTGTGTCTTTATTACAGCATTTAGAAGGGGTAAACAGAGTATAAATTGACTCTTATGTGATTATAAAATTAATTAATTAATTAATTAAGGAGTAAAAAAAGGATTGTACTGGAAGAAGAGTAAAGGGGGAGGCAGAATTGGGAAAATTACATCACATTTTTCATCAGAAATGTTTGAAAGTATCATATTTCACTGAATGTACATCCTTTCCCCTGAAAAATTATGTTCCAATTTGCTGGGAAGTCCTATGTAATCCTGACTATGGATCCTTGATATTTGAATTGTTTCTTTTTGGTTGATTGCAGTCTTTTCTCCTTGACATGATAATTCTGGAATTTGGCTACAATATTATTTGGATTTTTCATTTGGGGACCTCTTTTCAGGAGGTGATTAGCAGATGCTCTCATTGACTGTTTACCCTCTAGGTCTATTATAATGGAGAAGTGTTTCTTCATAATTTCATGAAAGATGCTATCTAGGCTTTTTTTTTATATTTGTAGATCATACTTTTCAGGTAGTCAATTAATCCTTTAATTATCTCTCCTGGATCTGTCAGGTCAGGTGTTTTTCCAGTGAGGTATTTTACATTTTCTATTTTTTAATTCTTATTTTGTTCAATTATTCACATCTCATAGTGTTACTAGCTTCCACTTGCCTAATTCTCATTTTGAAGTGTTATAATTCTTTTTTTTTTTTTTTTGGTTCACTTTTGTAGCTCCTTTTCCATTTGGCCAATTCTACTTTTAAAGGAATTGTTTTCTTCAGTGGATATTTTTTATTGTGTTTTTAAGGAGTTGTTTTCTCCAGTCAATTTTTGTGCTTCCTTTTCCAAACTTCATTCTTTTTTTTTTCATAATTCTCTTGGATAACTCTCTTTTCTTTTCCCAATTTTTCTTCTACCTTTCTTATTTGATTTTTAAAATCCTTTTTTAAAAGAGGGTTCTGGGAAGATGTCAGAGCAGGTCAGAAAATTCCAAGCTCTCAAGAATCCCCCCCGCAAAAAAAGAGAAAAGCAACAAAATAGCAACTTAGGACAAATGAAGTGAAGGGTAAATATAAATAAGAATGGAGCACAACAGCTGTCTTGCTAGGACAATTTGAGAAGATCAGAAGAAAAATCCCAGGACTAAGTTTGGTCCCTGTGAAAAGTAAACACCTCCAGGCTAGGGGTCTCATCAACAATAAGTAGCAAGCCATGGGAATAGCTGGTTTGGGAGTCTATGTTGGCCCAGATACAGGAAATTTTACCCCCTGGATAGTGAGGGAAGTTGGTCATTTGATCCCTGGAAGATTGAATAAATCTATGCTGAAAAGGAACACTAGACCCAACTGTGCTGTGGAGAGTGGCAGGAGTGAGAAGGAACCAGAACACACCAGGTGAGTGGATAAGTAGTGGGGCAAAAAGCCTCTGGCTGGGGGCACTTGCAGGATGCTAGAGGTTTAGTTGCGGTTCAAGCTACAGAAGAGAACTGAAGATCTGAGGCAAGAGGCACCATCCCCATGCCCCAGGGCTAGAGATGATTATAAAAATTAAGCTATTACTGCAGAAAAAAATACAAAGGGAAAGGAGAAAGAATCCAACCATGGAAAGCTATTATGGGAATAGAGAAGACTGTGGTTCATGTTCAGAGGAGTATATTGAAGCTAAGAAATCCCCTTCTACCACAAAGAGTAATGTCAAATTGTCCAACCTGTTTAAAAATAATTCATAGAAGAACTTAAAAAAGACTTTAAAAATCAAATGAGACAGAGAAAAAAACTAAAAACAAAAAGAAAAATTGAAGAAAAACAAGAAGACTATGAAACGAAAGTCAACCACTAAAAAAAACCAGACTATTTTTTAAATTTATTTTTTAGTTTTCAACATTCACTTCCACAACATTTTGATTTCTATATTTTCTCCCCAACTTTCTCCTCCCCTTACCCCAAGACAGCATGCATTTTGAATACCCCTTCCCTTGATCTGCCCTCCTGTCTATCACTTCCCCTTCTCTTATCACCTCCCCTTTCTATTTTCCTGTAGGGAATGATAGATTTCTATATCCCATTTCCTGTGTATCTTATTTCCCAATTGCATATAAAAAAATTTTAAACATTTATTTTTAAAACTTTGGATTCCAAATTCTCTCCCTTCCTCCCTCCCCACCCATCATCATTGAGAAGGTGAGCAAATCCATACAGTTATACATGTGTAGTCATGCAAAACACTTCCATAATAGCCATGTTGTGAAAAAATAACTATATTTCCCTTCATCCTATTCCACCCCCATTTATTCTGTTCTCTCCTTTGACCCTGTCCCTCCTCAAAAGTGTTTGCTTCTGATTACCCTTCCCCCCAATTTGCCCTGCCTTCTATCATTTCCCCCTTTCTTATCCTCTTCACCCCTATTTTCCTGTAGCGTACAATAGATTTCCATGCCCTATTTAATGTGTATGTTATTCCCTTCTTAAGCCAAATCCAATGAAAGTAAGATTCATTCATTCCTCTCATGTCCCCCCTCTTCCCTTGTACAGGAAAAACTTTTCTTCCCTTTTTTATGTGAGATAATGTATCCCATTCTACCTCTCCCTTTCTCCTTCTCCCTGTATAATCCTCTCTCACCCCTTAATTTTATTTTTTAGATATCATCCCTTCATTTTCAACTCACTCTGTGCCCTCTGTCTATATGTCTATATTCCCTCCTATTACCCTAATACTGAGAAAGGTCTTATGAGTTACAAATATCATCTCCATGTAGGAATATAAACAGTTCAACTTTAATAAGTTTTTCATGACTTCTCTTTCCTATTTAGCTTTTCATGCTTCCCTTGAGTCTTGTATTTGAAAGATGAATTTTCTATTCAGCTCTGGTCTTTTCATCAAGAATGCTTGAAAGTCCTCTATTTCACTGAATATCCATTTTTTTCCCTGAAACATTATACTCAGTTTAGCTGGGTAGGTGATTCTTGGTTGTAATCCTATCTCCTTTGCCCTCCGGAATATTATATTCCATGCCCTGCGGTCCTTTAATGTAGAAGCTGCTAAATCTTGTGTTATCCTAATTGTGTTTCTATAATACTTAAATTGTTTCTTTCTGGCAGCTTGCAATATTTTCTCCTTGACCTGGGAAGTCTGGAATTTGAGTATAATATTCCAAGGAGCTTTCCTTTGGGTATCTCTTTCAGGAGTTCATCAGTGGATTCTCTCCATTTCTATTTTACCCTCTGTTTCTAGAATATCAGGGCAGTGTTCCTTGATAATTTCTTGAAACATTATGTCTAGGCTCTTTTTTTAGACTTGGCTTTCAAATAGTTTAATAATTTTTAAGTTATTTCTCCTGCATCTATTTTCCAGCTCAGTTGCCAATGAGATATTTCACATTGTCTTCTATTTTTTCATCCTTCATTTTGTTTTATAATTTCCTGATTTCTCATATAGCCATTAACTTCCATTTACTCCATTCTGATTTTTAAAGACTGATTTTCTTTAGTGAGCTTTTGGACTTCCTTTTCAATTTGGCCAATTTTGCTTTTTAAGGCATTCTTCCCATTGGCTTTTTTGGACCTCTTTTGGCACATGGGTTAGTCTATTTTTTAAGGTGTTATTTTCTTTAATATTTTTTTGGGTCTCATTTAGTAAGCTCTTGACTTGTTTTTCATGATTTTCTTGCATCATTCTCATTTCTTTTCCTTGTTTTTCCTCTACTTCTCTTACTTGCTTCTCAAAATTGTTTTTGAGCCCTTCCATTGCCTAAGACCAATTCATATTTTTCTTGGAGGCTTTGGAGCTTTGACTTTGTTATCTTCTTCTGGTTATATGTCTCAGCCTGTTTTTGTCACCAAAGTAAGATTCTATGGTTTAACTTTTTGGTTGCTGTTTACTCCTGTTCCCAACCAATTACTTGAGTTTTAAACTCTTTGTTAAAGTAGGGGCCTGTTTCCACTGTGGATAATGTACTGTGCCAAGCATTGGGGGTTTTGTGCAGCTGTTTTCAGAGAAACTTCTAGGGACCTATAAATATTTAGTTCTTCCAAGTTGGTGTGACCAAAGGTGAGGAGTTTGCTCCTTTCCTGGCCTGTGCTCTGCTCTACAAGTGACCACAAGCAGTATTTTCTGCCTTGGAACTGTGAGGAAGATGCCCTCTCACCTCTGCCACAAGATCAACCAGACTAGAGCCCTTATTCTTCTCAGGTCCCCCACCTAGCACTGCAACTCAGACCCAAGCACAGGCAAAGCAAGAGTATCCTTCCTCATCACCAGCAAAGAGATCCATGCAATCCCCCTCTGATCAGCCACTCAATCCTGCTTCTGTCTGTGGGCTGGGAGTTCTGGAGAAGTTGCCACCCTGATGCTATACCAGGATTGGGGCCAAGACCAGGGCCAGGACTGAGCTCTTCACCCAAGGCTGCTGCAACAGACTTTTCCTACTGACATTCTAAGTTGTCTTTGGCATTTGTGGCAATCCCTTTGATTCAGTCCTTGAGGCCTGCTCCAGGTTTTCTGAGACCACATCTTTGCCTGTGTGGCCCGTGCTGAACTGTGCCCCTCTCCCAACCTGGTACACAGACCTTTCCCATTAACCATACAGGTTGACTTGGGCTGGAAATTTGTTTCACTCTGTCTTTTTGTGGGTTCTGCTGCTCTAGAATTTGTTTACAGAAATTTTTACATGTATTTGGAAGGGTTTGGGAAAGAGCTCAAGGAAGTAACTGCTTTTTCTCTGCCATCTTGGATCCATTCCAAAAACCAGAATCTTAAGGAAGAAAATGACATTTTGAAAATTAGAATTGGTTGGGGGGCAGCTAGGTGGCAAAGTGGATAGAGCTCCAGCCTTGGAGTACCTTGGAGGACCTGAGTTGAAATCTAGCCTCAGGCTCTTGACAGTTACTAGCTGTGTGACCCTGGGCAAGTCATTTAACTCCAATTGCCTCACCAAAAAAAAAATGGTTAAGGCAAAGCCAGTGAAATTATAAGAGATTAAGAAATAATTTTTAAAAATATGAATAATGAACAATAGAATAGAAAATGAAACATAAGAAAAACAGCAGATCTAGAGAAAAGACCAGAAGAGAAAATATAAAAATAATCAGATTAACTGAAAGCTATGATAAAAAAAAAGAATCTTGATATAATAATCCAAAAAAAAAAAAGAAAATTATCCTGAAGTATTAGAATAAGGGACTAAAGGAGAAATAGAAAAATAATATCCATTGATCACACTTAAAAGACATTGAACAAGGAAAACTCATAGGAATATTATAGTCAAATCCTGAAACCCCCAGCTCAAGGATAATATATTAAAAGCAACAAGAAAAAAATACGATGGTGGCACAATTAGAATTACGTAAAACCTAGCAGCAGAGACATTTAAGGATTTCAGGGCCTGGAATACCATATATAAAAGAGCAAAAGATATGAGGCTGTGACCAAAAATATCATACCCATCAACTTTAAGCATAATCCTGAATGAAACTAAATGGACATTTGATAAACTGTCGGACCTTCAAGATTTTGTTAAAAAAAAAAAAGACCTGAACTTACTAGAAGATTTGACATATAAGAGCCAAGAGAAAAATAAAGTACCTACCACAGACTGATTACAAAGGATTCAATAAGGACAGACCATTTACTTTTTGTATATGTAAAATGCAAAACACATGTGTAGGATTCTTATTAATTATTGGGTAGCTCATAAGAAAGACTGGGGAAGACTTGAGTATATAGTTTTAAAGAGTAAAACCACTTAAGAACAGCTAAAAAGAGTAATTATTTTGTACAAATGGGGTGCAAAAGGAAGAACTGATACAAGGGAATTAGATGTGGAAGGAGAACTGGTAATTCTGGTAACCTACTTTTATAAGGAATGGATTTAAGAGGGTACAATACGTATATATTTAGAAGAGTATAAAAGTCTTCTAAATTTAGAAGAAACAAAACAGTGAGGGGACAGAGAGCAGGGAGGGGACAATGGAGGGATCTCCAGAGGGGAGGTTGAGGGAATAGGTTATAAGGGGCTATAAAAGGGTATTTGGATTCATGGGAATTGGAGATTAGATGAGGGATCCTTGACAGGGGGGTAGAGTAAGTAATAGAAGGGCAAAGTAGTGAGTAGAAGTAAAGTAGAGGAGTCAGGAGGGATAGGAAACAAGAGATATGCACAAACATAAAAACAAATATCAGAGTAGAATTTGTTTGAGAAAGTATATGTCTATATATGTAAGTATATATGTCTGTCTATACATGTATACATACATACATACATACATACATATGTGTGTGCGTGTGTGTGTGTGTGTACCTATAGAAAAATATATCTGCACGCAATTGTAGCCTTTTGGGGGGAGGGGAGGAAAGAACAAAGTAAATAAAAGCGTACAGCAGAAAACAAAAGAAAACTTACAAGAAAGCAAAGAAAAATGGACAGCTCTCAATGCAACATGTAACATTTAACATACAGGCTTTCTTGAAATGAAAATTTATTGTTGCATTTTTTTGAATCCTCTCTTATGTTCTGCTATGCATATGTCATGCTTATTTTTCTTTTCGTACTTTGTAATTAAGATTCAATATTTAAGTTTATGACTTTTTTTTTTCCTTTTCTCTATTCTGTGTTTGTGTTCTGGTGTTTGAGTCTAAAATGAAATTCAATTAAAAAAATAAGCACTGGGGCTAGCAGTTAGAAGGAGAAAGAAAAAGTCCTTTTTGACCTCTTCCAAGAGGACTTTTTGGTCTTGAAACTAATGCATATTCCCTTTTGAGGCTTCACATGTAGGCATTTTGAGATTGTCGTCCTCTTTTGATTTGTGTTTTGTGTTTTGATCTTCCCTATCACCATAATGGCTTTCTACAGTCAGGACTCTTTTCTGTTTTTGCTCTTTTTTTTTTAAAGTTGAGATCTCTTATAGGAGCATAGGGGTAATTGTCCCAAGATTCTTGTGCTGGGTGCTAGGGGGCCTGGTCACTGGCTTTCTGTGCTGGGGTGTATGGGGCTGGTGCCTTGCCCACTGCTCTAGGTTGGCCCATCCTAGCTGTACTTGTTGCACCCTGATTTCCAGGGGTAGCAGTTTGCTCACCTGTGCTGTGGCTAAGAGCCTCCCCTTGGCTTGCCTGGACACTTTCTGTGCTGAGCTGCACTTCCCTTTTACCCAAGTGAGACAGACCTTTCCTGAAGTCTTTCTAAATAATCCTGGGCTCACAAAAATATTTTATTCCATTTTTTTTTTGTGGATTTTGTCTCTCTAGAATTATTTTAGAGACTTGATTTAAAATTGTTTCTGAGGGAAAATGGGGAGAGCTCAGAAAACTTCCTCACTTCTCTCCACTATTTTGGTTTTGCTCTCCATGCCATTTTTTTAAAATTTGACTTTATTAGTTTATTTTGATTTGTCAACAATCACTTCCATATGCTTTTGAGTTTAAAATTTTTCTCCCCTTTTCTCCCCACTACCTTCCCCAAGATGGTGCACAATCTCATATAGGCTATACATTTACATTCCTATTAGACATATTTTCACATTAGTGAAGTTGTAAGTAAAAATTAAAACCAATACGAGGAAGCATCAGGAAGAGGAAACAAAATGCAACAGAAGAGAAAAAAAAGTGATAACAATTCAACTTCCATACTTCTTTCTTTAGATGTGGATAGCATTTTCCATCACTAGGCCTCTGGAGATGTGTTAGATCCTTGCATTGCTGAGAAGGGTTAGGTTTATCAACATTAGTCATTGCACAAAGTGGCTGTTATTGTGTACAACGTTCTCTTGATTCTGCTCGCTTCCCTCAGCATCAGACCATACAAGTCTTTCCAGGTTTTTCTGAAGTCAGCCTGTTCATCATGTCTTTCTCCATGCCATTTGTAATTGCTATAAATTTCATTTTTTTTAAGTTTGCAGTAGAAATAACTTAATTTTCCTCTTTTGTTAAAATAATATTGTTCATCACTTTTGCTAGTTTTTAAACAGTATTTGTTTTCATTTATCAATTCATTGTTTAATATTTCTTTACAATATTGTGAATCTCCTCTTTGATTTTTAGCATTTCTACTTTGATGTTTAGTTTTGACTTTTTGTTCATTTCATTGCCTTATCTTTAATTGCCTGATGCTTTTATTTCACTGCTATTTTATTTCTCTCTTTTAGCACAGAACAGTTGAATGAAAATATATCATCCACACAGAAATAGCTTTCATAAATTTGACTGCTAATAACAAAGAATGAAGTAAATAACTTTTAGAAAGGACAGTCTTGCTACGTGTCCTCTGTGCCCACAGTGACAATGGACAACAAATGCATTGGAGAGGGAATATCTGTGTTCTAGTCAAAGACCATGAAGCCCACCAAGTTTGACCCTGTATATCATTTTACAAAAATAGAGTACTATACCAGTAAGAATTTGTCCTCATACACAGGAGTAGGGAAGCAATGGAATCCTGTAAATTATGTAATAATGATATTAGAATATAGAGTAGAGGTAGTAATGAAAAAGGAAGCAAGAAATTTAACTCTAATAGTGCCATTTCAACAGGCTGCTGAAATGAATCATCGACACAATAGCAGCCAAATTGCGTTTCATTGGGTCATATCTCTTTAATTTATTAAAGCGTTCAGAGATTTTTCTTAAGAAATACTTAAGCTAGAGTCAATAATGCTTTTTATTATTATAATTTTCTTTGATACATTTCTTCTATGTTTTTGTGATTTGTTCACTGACCCACAATTCATATCATTAAATTATTTAGTCTCCAAATATTTTTAATTCTTTCTTTCAAGGCCTTTAACTGCATATAAGATGTTTACTTCTTTGCTATCTTTTTTAAGTTTGTAAATTCTTCAATATATGGTCAAGTATTTGAAAAAGAGTTATTTTTGGCTGAGAAACAATTAAACTCTTTTATTTTTTCTCAAAAAATCACCTTAAAATGATGTATAATTTATGGAAACATTTTTCAACTGTTTCCCAAAATTACTTTATGAATTGGGCTAGTGCCAGTAAAAATTAATAATGAGCTCATTTCAGTGTAAGTGGACTTGCTAGCAAGCCATCTGCTGCACATATATGTGAATTTTTAGAATGGCTTTAAGCCATCTACTTACCGGTATCCCCCCAGGAGACTTTTCTTTTTACCTGTGAAAAAGAACTGATCCTTATTTACAATTAAAAAAAATGAAAACCAATAACATGTTGGTTTTATTGGCCCATCTGACTGAAACTTATGCAAAAAAATACATTTCTGAAGTTCCATTTTGGGAACAAAAACAATAATAACACAGTGTTAAAGCATGGCAGCATTTCTTAAAATGCTTTCCAAACAATACTGTGAAATATGCAGGGAAAAAATGCTATTTCATACACACATATACACATATATGTATATATATATATGTGTGTGTGTGTGTGTGTGTGCATTGTATATATGTATTATACATATAAACATATACATTATGTGTATATGTGTGTGTGTGTGTGTGTATATATATATATATATATATATATATAACTGACATTACAAATTTTAAATGACATGTTAGTTAAGTGGAGAAAAAATTGTACATGAAAATAATAATTTAAAACTTTATCTCCAGTGATAAAATAGCACATTTAATATTTTGAGACTTTTTTTTAATTTTGCTAATAAAATTAAGTGTCAATTCTCATTAAACAGTATTAACACATCAGAATAAACTTTGTTTTTAAATGCAGAGTGGGAGGGGCAGAGCCAAGATGGCAGAGTGAAAGCAGTGACTTGTTTGAGATCTCCCCCAAACCCCTCCAAATACTCATAAAAAATGTCTCTAAACCAATTCTGAAGCAGCAGAACTCAGAATAAGACACATTGAAACGAATTTCCAATCCAAGACAACCTGGATGATTGATCAGACAGGTGTATCGCGCCGGGCTGAGAGTGCAGTGCAGCACTGCGTGGGTGCACAGGCCTCAGAAAACCTGGAGCAGGCTTCAGAGGACTGAATAGCAGGCAGCTCTGGTGCTTTCCAGACTCCTCAATCCATGAATGCCAAAGACAACTTAGAAGGTCAGTGTAAAAAGTCTGTTTCTGCCTTGCTCAGAGAGGAAAGGAGGGTTTCAGCTCCATTCCCCAAGAGTGTGGCCTGGTGGGGGGGCAGTTGCTTCCCCAGCTTCTGGCCCACAGACTGAGGGGGAATCCAGTGGCTGATCAGAGAGGGATTGCAGGGATCTCTTTGCCAGTGCTGAGGCAGGAATCTCTTGCTTTGCCCGTGTTTGAATCTGGGTCACAGTTCTGGGCAGCAGTCCTGGGGTAAGGAGGAGGGCTGGAATGGAGGAGCTTGTAGTGGCTATGCAGAGGAACCCCTCCTCACAGTTAATAGGACAGAAAGGAATACTTGTGGTCACAGGGCAGGAAAGGAGTAAACACCTCACCCCTTATCAAACCACCTTGGAAGAACTGAAAATTTACAGGTCCCTACAAGTATCTCTGAAAACAGCTATACAACACCCCTGAAGCTTGGGACAGTACACTCTCCACACTGGAAGCAGACTCTTACCTTAACAAAGAGTTTAAAACTCAAGTAATTGGCCAGGATCATCAGAAGAAGACAACAAAGTCAAAGCTCCTACATCCAAAGCCTCCAAGAAAAAATATGAATCATTCTCAGGCCTTGGAAGAGCTCAAAAGGGATTTTGAGAAGCAAGTAAGGGAAGCAGAGGAAAAACTGGGAAGATAAATGAGAGTGATGCAAGAAAATCATGAAAAACAAGTCAACAGCTTGCTAAAGGAGACTCAAAAAACTACTGAAGAAAATCACACCTTAAAAAATAGCCCAACCCAAATGGCAAAAGAGGTCCAAAAAGCCAATGAGAAGACAAATGCCCCAAAAAGAAAAATTGGCCAAATGGAAAAGGAAGTCCAAAAGATTACTGAAGAAAATACCTCTTTAAAAATGAGAATAGAGCAATTGGAAGCTAGTGACTTCATGAGAAATAATGACCCTGTAAAACAAAATCCAAAAGAATGAAAAATTAGAAACAATGTGAAATATTTCATTGGAAAAACAACTGACCTAGAAAATAGGTCCAGGAGAGAGAATTTAAAAATTATTGGACTATCTGAAAGCCATGATCAAAAAAAGAGCTTAGACATCATCTTTCAAGAAATTATCAAGGAAAATTGCCCTGATATAGTAGAACCAGAGGGCAAAATAGAAATTGAAAGAATCCACAGATCTCCTCCTGAAAGAGATTCCCAAAGGAAAACTCCTAGGAATATTATAGCCAAATTCCAGAGTTCTCAGGTAGAGGAGAAAATATTACAAGCTGCCAGAAGGAAACAATTGAAGTTATGTGGAAACACAATCAGGATAACACAAGATTTAGCAGCTTCTACATTAAAGGACCACAGGGCATGGAATATAATATTCTGGAGGGCAAAGGAGATAGGATTACAACCAAGAATCACCTACCCAGCAAAACTGAGTATAATCCTTCAGGGGAAAAATTGGTCATTAAGTGAAATAGAGGACTTTCAAGCATTGCTGATGAAATGACCAGAGCTGAATAGAAAATTTGACTTTCAAATACAAGACTCAAGTGGAACATGAAGAGGTAAACAGGAAAGAGAAATCATAAGAGACTTATTAAATTGAACTGTTTAAATTCCTACACAGAAAGATGATATTTATAATTCATGAGACCATTGTCAGTATTATGGTAGTTAAAGGAAAAGAAATATATGTATGTATAGATAGATAGATAGATAGATAGATAGATAGATAGATAGATAGATAGATAGAGGGCACAGGGTGAGTTGAAGATTAAGGGGTTATATCTGGAGAATAAAATTAAGGGATGAGAGAGGATGATATTCTGAGAAGAAGAAAGGAAGAGGTAGAATGAGGTAAATTATCTCACAAGAAAAACAGAAAAGAAAAGTCTTTTAGAGTGGAGGAGAAGCAGGGGAAGGTGAGAGGGAATGAGTGAATCTTATTCTCATAGGATTTGACTTAAGGAGGGAATAACATACACATTCGATTGGGTATGGAAATCTGTCTTACCCTACGGGAAATTAGGGTGAAAAGGGGGCAAGAGAGTAGGGGGATGATAGAGAGGAAGGCAGATTGGGAAAGGGGTTAATCAGAAGTAAATACTTCTGAGGAGGGACAGGGTCAAAAGAAAGAATTGAATAAATGGCAGGGCAGATAGGATTAAGGGAAATAGAGTTAGCTTTTCACAACATGTCTACTATGAAAGTGTTTTGCATAACTGCACATGTATAACCTATATTGAGTTGTTTGGCTTTTCAGTGAGGGTGGGTGGGGAGGGAGGAAGAGAGAAAATTTAAAACCTAAAATTTTTAAAACATGTTTAAAAAAAATGTTTTCACATGCTACTGGGAAATAAGTAATATAGGAGATGGGGCCTAGAAGTCTATCCTGCCCTACAGGAAAGTAGAAAGGGAAGGGGAGAAGAGTAGTGGGGAGAGATAGAAGACTGGACAAACTAGGGGAACAGCTATTCAGAATGCCTGCCATCTTGGGGTGGGGGAAGGGGTGAGATGGGGTGAAAATTTGGAACTCAAAAACTTGTGTAAGTGAATGTTGAAAACTAAAATAAATACATAAATAAAAAGAGTTAAATGCAGAGTGGCTCAAGAAAAAAACTACCAATTTTAGAGAAATTATTTATCTTTATAGTAACTTTTTTTAAAAAATGAGAACACCATTATTTTGGAAAATAAAACACCTTATTGTATACTTTAAAAAGTCAGATATTCAAAGACATATTCACTTTTTTTTTAAAATGGGAAATATCTAATGTGGCTACTTTCCAAAGTAAGTAGCCTTGAACTATTTCATAATTTGTCAGTGAATATTTTGACATTGTTAAGATTCCATTAAGTACACAAAGATAGCTATGTGAAAACATTTTTCCATATCTATCCTATATTTTAACTTTTGAAACTGAAATTGTTATAACAAACAATAAAAAGGAAACTACGAAATATTCTTTAATGGTAAAAAATGATAATAATATGAGAGTTGGACTTTCTGTCCTCTAAGGTCCTTTTAGTTCTAACATTCTATATTAACATATCCAGGAAAATAAATATTGCCTGTTATCTCAATTGCATATCTCTCCCATCTGTAAGATTGTGCTCTCTCTGCATATAGTAGCTACTTAATAAATAGTTTTTAAAGGAATGTAGAAAAATGTCTTTAGAGCATTTTTATGTTCCTAGTAAAGCATGACTAAGTTCATCTAATTTTGATGATGTCACTTCGTAATCTAATTAATATTGGGTTTCTTTGTTATTCAAGTATTTTTATACAGGCACTGCTGGAGGGTTTGGAAGGAAAATGTCTTTGTTAGCTAGTTTTGTTCATACTGATTAAAAGGGTTGAATATGAAAAAAATACTTTTTTCATCTTCATAGTTATTTTCTTTGTCCTCTTAGCCTATACACAACATAGCAAATTAAAAGTGAAAGGAGAAGAAAGAAAGCTAACAGATTAAAAAACATATATCCACATATACAACTTTTGGCAACATCCCAAGTCTTTTGAAAAGACAGACATCTAAGACACAGAAATCAAGTAAGTCATCAATTGGTTCCTTTATTGGCAGGCCATGTTTAAAGCTATTGTTTGAATTCATATTTATACCTAACACAGATATACTGTTTTATTTTTTCAAGCTATTTTTTTTTTGGCTAGGCAATGGGGTTAAGTGATTTGCCCAAGGTCACACAGCTGGTAAGTGTTAGGAATCTGAGTCCAGATTTGAACCCAGGTCCTCCTGAATCTATGGACGGTGCTCCATGTACTGTTCCACCTTGCTGCCCCCTTAAGCTATTCTTTATCTTTTCTGTTAAAAAGATCATTTAAGGCAATAAGGTGATTTTGATTATCCCCTACTATAGAATACTTTGAGTTCTCAATGATGAGGAAAATATTATTCTTTGCTTTCATAAAGTTAGTGACGTTCTCCAATTTGTTTTTGAAAGAAAAAGTCAGCTTCCAGGATGGGAGCCCTGAAATGTCATTATTTCTCATCTAATTATTTAATAAATGATTTTTATCCTGTTCTGTGTTATCTAAATTGTAGTCTTTCTTGGAGAAAAATAAAGCAAGAGACATGTACAGAAGAGTGCTCAGATACACATATATAAATGTTTATTATGAATGTACTTGGTTAGCATCATTATGGTAAACTCACTGGGTCTGAAGGATGTTGTCTTATAGAAATGTATTCATACATACATGAAACATGTCCAATACATTATGTACCTCTTATATGTTATATATGTGGTGCCAAAATTGGGAAATGTTCAATAATATAAATTAAAATGAAGTACCACTTAGAAAAGTTAATTTGTAGTTTTTAAAGCCAATATTTGGCCTGCAGGTATCTTTTTTTTTTTTGGTGTTTGTTTTTTTAAGTTTTACAATACTGATATACAGCACCTAGCAGATTGCAAGATGTATTGGCAGAAATTATAACTCCATAATCACATAAAGCAGGGCTTCTGAAAGTTGTGAGCTAGCTTCAAGAAAATACTGCAGACAGAATCATATTACTTTGGAATTGGAAGAGAACCTAACTATTAATTCAGCTCAACTTCCTAGTCAGCATAGGAATCTTCTTTACAACATTTTACATCATCTCCAAGAATGGTTTTCTGCCCTCTGCTTGAAATATTTCAGTAAAATTAAACTCTATTTCACAATTAATTTACTACTTTTATGATACTAAATTCTACCTTATAGGTCCTTTGCCTTTTGGGAAATACATAAATTCTTATGTTTGCCTTTTAAAGTTTTTCAAAATACTGCACCAACCTACCTTTCCAGACTCTTTATAAATTACTTCCTGCACTGTATGGTTCAGCCAACTTGGCTTTCTTGAAGTACACATAACAGATCATTCCCCATCTCTGTTCCTTTGCCTTGGTGTTCCATCAGGCCTGAAATCTCTTCTTCTTTTTAGCCTCTTATTATTTCTAGTTTCCTTCGAGACTCAGCTTTAGCAGTATTTTATACATGTAGTATTTCCTTGTCTTCCCAGAGGCAAGTGCCATTTATCTCACCAAACTAATTTGTATATATACATATATGTGTGTATATTCATATTACATATACATGTGTTTATTTGTATTGTGCATGCATGTGTATACATGTGCATCTGTATGCACATATATACATCTATATAACACAGGTATGCTCAATATCTAACAGATTGACTTGCCAATAATTTGTAGTTATTTCATGCTTTTCAAATACAACTTTAATTTAATCCTACATATTCTACATGTCTTTTCCACTGAGTAGGAGATAACACAGTGAATAGAATTGTGTGCCTAGAGTCAAGAAGAAGTGAGTTAAAATCTGGCCTTAAATACTTACTAACTGTATGACTCTAGGAGCATCACTTAAACTTTCTGCCTCAGTTACTTCAACTCTAAAATAGGGATACTAACAGCACCTAAGTCTCAAGGTTGTTGTGAGGAATAAATGAGATTACATTAGTGAAGCACTTTTTTCAGTGACTGGAACATTTAACTCTGTAAGCTCCTCATGTGCATGGGCATCCTTCCTTCCTTCCTTCCATTTTAAAATTATATATACTTAGGGATTACTCCCATTTTCTGAGACATCTCATATAACAAGTAAAATGTTTAAGTAAAAAGAATAACATAGTGATGTTTTCTGAAAATGCATATAATATTAATTTCCACAGAGGTTTCTTCACAGGATGATAGCTACAAACACTAGGCTAGATGAATTGTTATTCTAAAAACTCTTGGATTCAGTATCATGGCCATTCTCTATCAACATTGGAGGCAAGATAGTGATCAAGGCAGTGGTTCAACTTGCCTTTCACATGCTGCATTCTCTTTTTCCTTCAGGGTACCCCTCTGTTTTAGGCAGTTTTGCCCTTTTGGTGATATTTGATTGGCATTTATAGGGGATGTCTTTCCTCTTTTCCACACATGTTGCTCACAGAAAGGAGGGCATTGAGTACTAGGCTAGAAGGAGTACCAGTGGTCTGGGGGTAGGAGGTGGGAGAGTGTTGCTCTGTCAATCTGCCTATTGGTGGCCATTAGTCAGGAGTTGTTGGTGGAGGTGATGAAGAAAGTGGGTCTCTTCTATACGTTGTTTTTTCCCCTCAATGATGGATATTGGGACTTGATTGAAAGCATGTTTGATGATTTGGAGGACACTTCTGTTCCCAAATAGAAGACATTGAGGGTCATAGGGACTTTCCCTTAAATAGTGTGGGGAGATGCTGGTCAAGATAGTGGTGACGTTTTAACCCACTGGCACTTGCTATCTCCCATCTTTCCTTCCAAGTGCCTTCCTGCTTTAGCTAGGCTGGCTTTTCTACTCTGGGACTTGATATATTGATCTTCATGAATTCATTCAAAAAACATTGAATAAGTTCCTGTGCTACCTAAGAAAACAACTGTGTGACAGTATTCAAAAATATAAACCAAAACTGAATATGGTTATCCAGCTAAAATTAATAAATGCTCATTCAAGTAAAAGTTCTTTCTTTTGCCAAATTTTGGGTGAATGTATTTCTAGATGCAGCACATAAAAGAAAGGGACTACACTGCTTTTAAAAACATCTTTTTGAAAATAGAGATTACCAATTCTGAACAGCTACATGCAGTGCTTATGAAAAAGAAAAGAGTAGCTACTTAAGGGCCATTAAACTGTGTGGTTGCTATTTGGAGATGTAGAAAAAGATCCAATCAGTTCATTTCTTCTAAACAGTAAAATTGAAAATGACAGAAGTCTAATTTTGGTACAGTTGATTGTTATAAGAATAAACATTTTTAACCTGACCCATTCTTCCCCTCTGACAGATAATTTCAGAAGCAAATATGAATTCATTTAAAGAAGAGTAGTTATTTACATTTATGTCTGTTTTGACAAGGATAACTTGTTTAAAAATTAAGTAACAACATTCATGAGCTTGAATCTTTTCTCAGAGCCTAAAAAATCATTTATTGAACAGAAATTACAAATGAGAGTTGAATTGCTATTGTTGTGTGAAAATAGAGTGCCTTTGTAAGGATCCTGAATAATTTTTAGGATGTCTGTTTGAATTGTGTTGAAAAGCTGGTCAATGGAAATTTTGGATTGACCAAAGGTCTCTCTGAAGTCCAGTGAATCTTTAGGCTCAAAATAAGCCCATGTAGTTCTGTTTCCTAGAGGGAATAGTGCAGTAGTATTACCTGTGGGACACTCTTGCTTGCTGATCTTTGAAAAATCATGACAAATAAATGAGTTGCTGCAAGACTGCAGATGAGCTCCTGTCTTCATTTTTATTTTAAAGATGAATTCTTTGTACTGTAGACTGATGAGCTTGACTTTGATTCCTGGGAAAAAATCTGTAATAAATTAGTAATAAAAGTGACAAGAAAGTAGAAAAGGAGATAGTAGTCAATACAAGATGGAATAGTTTTGTCAAGAGCAAGTCAATCCAGGCTAACTTAATTTCCTTTTTTAATAGTTTTTAAACTGTTAAGGTAGGAATATGCTATAGACATACTATGCCAATAAAGGATTTGTCAGTTATCTCAACTAAGCCTTATGGTCAAAACGGAGTGATATGGACTAAATGATAGCAATATGTCAATTTAGATGTAGTCAAACAAAAGTATTCAAAAAATTCCTTTCATAAGTAATTGCCAAAGAGAAGTCATTCCTCTAATTGAGTGTTCAAAGGATCCAATTCTGGCCAAGTTTTTTTTTTTTTTCCCCCAATATTTTAAACTCTATTCAGGTGAATGTATAGATGTCATGCTTGTCAAATCTGAGGCTTACAAAATTGAAAGTGATAGTTAATTAATTGTTATCTGGCTACATAAAGACTTTTACAGTATGAAACCTACCA
Source organism: Phascolarctos cinereus (assembly GCF_003287225.1). Classification (NCBI taxonomy): domain Eukaryota; kingdom Metazoa; phylum Chordata; class Mammalia; order Diprotodontia; family Phascolarctidae; genus Phascolarctos; species Phascolarctos cinereus. The sequence goes on from NW_027556098.1 coordinate 287,771,888, forward strand.
AGATTGTTTGTATGTGTATTTTCCTTCTTTGTCTTATCAGACCTGTGATTTCATCAGCACAGAGGTCTCTACTAAAGTATATTAACACCTTCTTGAGACTTAAAAGTACTGGAGTTTCCTGTTTTTCACTGAATGGTTAAGTAACTCACATTGGAAGTATGTATCAGATGTCAGATTCGAACCCAAGTCATCCAGACTTCAAGTCCACTATATATCACACTGCCTAAATAGAAATTTAAGAGAAACAAATGTAAATTCCATGTGTGTTTGTGTATGTGAAAAACCTTAGCTTAAAAAGGCCAAGGTCTCCCACTACATCTGGTGCCATCTCCAGTCATTCTGATCTATATCTTGCCAATGGACCCAGAAGGCTCAAGAGAAAGTTAGGCTGATGACTTTGCATAGCCCTTCCTCACTTAAATTCAATTCACCTGAAAGATATGGCATCACCTCCCTGACGTCATAGTCCTGTTTGAAAATGAAGGACAAACAACAACAATGTGTGTGTGTGTGTGTGTGTGTGTGTGTGTGTGTGTGTTTTCCATGAGCATAGCTGGAGGAAATCACTACTAACCTATTGATTTTGATGAAAAAGCCTAGGACTAGTATATTGCAAACTTAAGATGAATCAAAATATTACATGGCAGCCAGAACAGCTAACAACGGGGTAGGTTACATATTCTTCAAATAATAAAGGAGAGATTTCAGTCTTTATGTTCTCAGGGAAATAAGAGGGATTCTAATAGGAAAGGATAAAAAAAACTGCATTGATGCAGGGTCAGAATTGTGTATGTGTAATAGGATAGGGCTCTTCTAGGTGGGAGTATTTGAGATGTAAAATGAGTTAGGGGTTTTGGTTAATTAAGGTGAATAAGAAATTAATTCCAAGCATAGTGAATGGGGGAGGGCAACTGGAGGAATACATTTCATAAGAAAACATATATATATATATATATCTATATCTATATCTATATATGTATATATAGATATAGATATAGATATATATATATATCTATATATAGATATATATATACATATATCTATCTATCTATATCTATCTATATATATAGATAGATAGATATAGATATATATATATATCTATATCTATCTATCTATATATATAGATAGATATAGATAGATATATATATACATGAGATAGAGGTCATGCACAAGCAGCTACAAGGAGGCCAGTTTGCTTTTGAAACAGACCTTCATCTTTCTCACATTTTCCTTTGTATACGTAGATAGACAGACATAGCAGTATAACTAGTGGACTATTTATCTTCCTGTCCTCTATGTTTCCCATGGCTTAATCACCCTATTCACAGACTCATAGTCTCATAAGAAATAAAATCCTGAGTACTTCAGGCTCTTCCTTTTGGGTCCAGAGCATTGTAGGAATATTAATATTTTCCCCATTGGATGTACTGCAGTTCTAGATATTTATTCAAATGCTCATTTCCTCTATTATACTTTACTTCCTTTTCAGTAGAAATCAAATATTAATGAATACTGGATTTAGAGACATGTATCAAAGGCAAGTGATACTACATATTTTTGAGATGACCTTAGGTAAGTTTACTTTACTTCCCTGGACTTAAGTTACTAATTTAATCTTCAAAATGGAGATAATAATAACACTTACCTCATAAGTCGTTGTGAGGGCCAAATGATAAATCTAAAGTATTTTGCAAATCTTAAAAGGTTAAATAGATGCTTATTATTATTATTGTTATTATTATTATTACTCATCTGCAAAATGAAGGTATTAGACTAGAGCATCTCTAAGGTTTCTGCTAGCTCTAAAATCTACATCCATGATCCTATAATTTATCATTTATCCATCCTAGTAACAGAATATCTCATAATAGTCATTTCAATACATATTTACTGAATTGAAATGAATAACTAACATCTCTGTGAAGATGATGAAGTTTTTGAAAGCAGGGACCTCGTCTAATTTATCTTTGTATCTCTCCAAGCTTAGCACAGTGCAATATACATCATAGGTCCTTAATATTTGCTCAATATTGAGAGAATAAGTAACAAAGACAGGACTCTGGGTAGTCTTTGTTTCTCATTCAACCTTTTGTTAGGCTTTTTTTATGCTTCCCATGTTATAAATTTTCTTTGAGGGCAAGGGTGTTGTTAGCAAAAACAGTCTTAAATGGCATCATGAAGAGACCAATAACTGCAAAGCAATTTTTGTAACATATTGAAGAAATGAATTATGTGGAAAAGCTGCATGAAATTTCATATGTGCATAAAAATAGATGCCCTTTAAAATTGAAGAGACATTTTGCCCTTGGATATTTCTGAAGACTCCAAGTGAAGCATGGTTTACAGGAACACTAATTTTTCTCTTCTTGGAAGAGAATCACTGCACATGTCCAATTATAACTTTTTTTAAGCTAACATCCACCTTGGCAATTCAATATTTTAACACATTAGCAACATAATCATTGTGCATGAAAGTCTAACGCTCTAATTGTTTGATTTCTTTACAGAGGAAAATAAAGTGATAGAATCTAAACAAATGAGCATGGAATAAATATGACCTATGAAGGTCAGCTTCTCATTGGAGAACATAATCATTCTATGAACCACTCACAATCCCCTACTCCTTCAGAAACATCTATAATAAATTATAAAGATAATTTATATATTATATATGCATATATATTATGTATATATGTCTATTATATAACATATAATAGACAACAAAAATATTTCACTTTGATAACATAATTTTTAGCTTATCAATTAATCCAAACTCATTGTTTTCCTTAATAGCAACTGATTTACTAGACATGAATTCCAGAAGCCTGCTTTTCCTTTAAGAACAATTTACATTGCTATTCCATCTTGTGTTGCCATAAGCAGAATGACTTCATAGGTTAAAGGTGAAAAAAAGAGGATTAGAGGTTTTCTGAGGAAAGACTGGATATAATTGAAGTGCAAGATTAGTCAGTGAGGGACACAGTGCTGCAAACATTCTATCAACATTATTTGCTGAATTCTTAATGTATGCAGAGCATTGAACTAGACATCAAATGTTCTTCTGTTGTCCTATGTATATATATATATATATATATTATATATATATATATATATATATATATATATATATATATATATATATATATATATATATATATATATATATATATATATATATAAAACTAGAACTATGCAAATAGAACTAAAGGAATAGATACTTTCTCACTATTCCTCATTGAAGAAGAAATGGGATTCCCAGATATTTGCTAGCTAAAAACCTGTAATAGGCTAATTCCAAATTCTGGACTATTAAATTACTATACAGTTCCAGGCATATATGATCACTCAACCAATATCTTATGCTGCAGCAACAACAGAAACCACTGTGATTTGTTGTCAGGAAAAAAAATGCATTGCAATTAGAGCTACTTGAACATGGAATAGGCTTACCTTTGAAGGTATGGGATCCTTCAATCAATATATGTCTTCCAGAAAGCGAGTTTACATTCAGGCACAAAATGCATAAAATGACATTTGTTCACCTAGTGGATACTGATGTCCATAGGACCCCTAAAGATAATTTTACTTCCTATTTAAGTAGGTTTGTTAATTTTTTTGAGGGTAAAACCATTTTATTTTATTTTATTTTTTAAATATAAATTTATATATTTATAGTGTTAAATATTTATTTCCACAAGATTTTGAGTTCCAAATTTTCACCCCATCTCACCCCTCCCCCCACCCCTTGATGGCATGCATTATGAATATCCCTTCCCCTAGTCTGTTCTCTCTTCTATCTCTCCCCTCTTCTCTTATCCACTTCCTCTTCTATTTTCCTGTATGGCAGGATAGACTTCTGTACCCCATTTGCTGTATTTCTTATTTCCCAGTAGCATGTGAAAACATTTATTCCAAACATATGGTTTTAAAACTTTAGGTTTCAAATTTTTTTCCCTTCCTCTCCCCCCACCCTCATTGAAAAGGCAAGCAACTCAATATAGGTTATACATGTGCAGTTGTGCAAAACACTTCCATAGTACATGTTGTGAAAAAACTACTCTATTTCCTTAATCTATCCTGCCCTCTATTTATTCTATTTTTTCTTTTGACCCTGTCTCTCCTCAGAAGTATTTACTTCTGATTACCCCTTTCCCAATCTGCCCTCTCTCTATCATCCCCTGCTCTCTTTCCCCTTCTCCCCTATTTTCCTGTAGGTAAGACAGATTTCCATACCCAATTGAATGTGTATGTTATTCCCTCCTTAAGCCAAATCCTATGAGAATAAGATTCACTCATTCCCTCTCACCTTCCCCGTCTTCCCCTCCACTGTAAGAGACTTTTCTTTTGTTTTTTTTGTGAGATAATTTACCCCATTCTACCTCTCCCTTTCTTCTTCTCCGAGTATAATCCTCTCTCATCCCTTAATTTTATTCTCCAGATATGACCCCTTAATCTTCTGCTCTCCCTGTGCTCTCTATTTCTCTCTGTTTGTCTGTCTGTCTGTCTTTCTATCTATCTATCTATCTATCTATCTATCTATCTATCTATCTATCTATCTATCTATCTATACATATAATTTTTTTCCTCCAACTACCCTAATACTGAGGTCTCATGAGTTATAAATATCATCTTTCCATGCAGGAATGTAAACAGTTCAACTTAATAAGTCTCTTATGATTTCTCTTTCCTGTTTACCTCTTCATGTTCCACTTGAGTCTGTATTTGAAAGTCAAATTTTCTATTCAGCTCTGGTCTTTTCATCAAGAATGCTTGAAAGTCCTCTATTTACTGAATGACAATTTTTTTCCCTTGAAAGATTATACTCAGTTTTGCTGGGTAGCTGATTCTTGGTTGTAATCCTATCTCTTTTGCCCTCCATAGTATTATATTCCATGCCTTGCAGTCCTTTAATGTAGAAGCTGCTAAATCTTGTGTTATCCTGATTGTGTTTCCAAAGTACTTGAATTGTTTCTTTCAGGAAGCTTGGAATATTTTCTCCTTGATCTGGGAACTCTGGAATTTGGCTATAATATTCCTAGGAGTTTTCCTTTGGGGATCTCTTTCAGGAGGAGATCTGTGGATTCTTTCAATTTCTATTTTGCCCTCTGGTTCTACTATATCAGGGCAATTTTCCTTGATAATTTCTTGAAAGATGATGTCTAGGCTCTTTTTTTGATCATGGCTTTCAGATAGTCCAATAATTTTTAAATTCTCTCTCCTGGATCTATTTTCCAGGTCAGTTGTTTTTCCAATGAGATATTTCACATTGTTTTCTAATTTTTCATTCTTTTGGATTTGTTTTACAGTGTCATTATTTCTCATGAAGTCACTAGCTTCCAATTGCTCTATTCTCATTTTTAAAGAGGTATTTTCTTCAGTAATCTTTTGGACTTCCTTTTCCATTTGGCCAATTCTTTTTTGGGAATTTTTCTCCTCATTGGCTTTTTGGACCTTTTTTGGCATTTGCGTTAAGCTGTTTTTTAAGGTGTAGTTTTCTTCAGTATTTTTTTGGGTCTCTTTTAGCAAGCTGTTGACTTGTTTTTCATGTTTTTCTTGCATCACTCTCATTTCTCTTCCCAGTTTTTCCTCTGCTTCCCTTACTTGCTTCTCAAAATCCCTTTTGAGCTCTTCCAAGGCCTGACTGATTCATATTTTTCTTGGAGGTTTTGGATGTAGGAGCTTTGACTTTGTTGTCTTCTTCTGGTTGTATATTTTGATCTTCTTTTTCACCAGAGTAAGATAATATAGTCTGACTCTTTTTGCGCTGCTTGCTCATGATCCCAGCCAATTACTTGAGTTTTAAACTCTTTATTAAGGTAAGAATCTGCTTCCAATATGGAGAATATACTGTCCCAAGCTTCAGGGGGTTGTACAGCTGTTTTCAGAGATACTTGTAGGGACCTGTAAATTTTCAGTTCTTCCAAGGTGGTGTGATAAGGGGAGAGGTGTTTACTTCTTTCCTGCCCTGTGACCACAAGTACTCCTTTCTGTCCTATTAACTACAAGCTTCACCACTCTAGCACTGGTCCTCACACCAGGACTGCTGCCCAAAACTGACCCAGATCCAAACACAGGCAAAGCAAGGGATTCCTGCCCAGCACTTGCAAAGAGATCCTTACAATCCCTCTCTGATCAGCAACTGGATTCCCCCTCAGTCTATGGCCTGGAAGCTCAGGAGGCAGCTGCCCCCCGAGGGCCACTCTCTTGGGGAATGGAACTAAGACCTCATGCTCCTCTCTGAGCAAGGCAGAAACAAACTTTTCCCACTGACCTTCTAAGTTGTCTTTGGTATTTATGGATTGAGGAGTCTGGAAACCTCCACAGCTGCCTGCAATTCAGTCCTCTGAGGTCTGCTGCAGGTTTGCAGTGGCCTGCACGCCATGCTGCAATGAGCTCCTCTTCCAGCCTGGCACAATATAACTTTCTGATCAATCATCCAGGTTGACTTGGGCTGGAAATTTTTTCACTCTGTCTTTTTGTGAGTTCTGCTGCTTTAGAATTTGTTTAGAGCCATTTTTTGTGAATATTAGGAGAGGTTTGGTGGAGAGCTCAAGCAAGTCACTGCTTTCACTCCACCATCTTGGCTCCGCCCCCTAGAAGCTCAAAATCTCTAAATTTTTTTTCTTATGTTATGAGTTAGGTAATGTTTTTAAGACTAACAAATAATATAAATAGTCATGGACATTCTTGATTTTCAATTCATCTAATTGAAAAAGCTACTAATGTTCTATTCTAAAACAAAAAAAATATTTTTTTAATATTTCAGATGAATGTGTACCCTGTTGAAAGAAATTGCATGTTTACATGGAATTTTTATGTTATTATGATAAACACATGCTGTATTTTATTAAAAGCTTTTTTTCCTGAAGTATTCCAAAAAATTATGTGATTTTTGTGAGTTTGTTATTAATATGATTTGTATTTAATTTTGCTAATGTTGAAGAATTTCTATATTTTAGTATGTCAAGTCTAGTCATGATGAATAATGTTTTTAATATATTAGTAGTAAAATTATGCTAATATTTCATTGTGTATTTTTGCATCAATGTTAATCAATGACACTGGCTAAAAGATTCCTTTCTCTGGTTAATATATATCTCTGCTATTAAAATCAGGACTATTAGTTTCATAGAAATTTTAGGAAGGTTTCTCTCTATTTTTATAAACAATTTGTGTCACACAGGATTTCATTGTTCTTTGAAAGTTTGATAATATTAATTGATAAATCCTTCTGACTGCAGACATTTATAGTGTGTGTATGTATGTGTGTGTGTGTATTTTCCCAGAATCCAGCACAATAGCTGGCATTGCACAAACACTTAATAAATGGTGTATTGGATTTAGAAATGCTCTCTGGTTTTACTCTCATGAATATGAACTTAAGTAAATTAAAAAAGAGCTATCAACTATATATCTGTTAAATGTAATAACCTCATAATGCTTTGGATATGTCTTCCTTGATATGGAGAAACTTTCAGCCAGGAGAAAAAACCTGCTCTCATATGGAATCAGCACAAAATCTTGATTTTTCCCATTTGATACCTTTTCAGTATGCTATCCAGTGTTCTACTTTATTTAATTTTTTTCCCATTTTCTTTTCCTTTTCTTTTTGCCTTTCACTGTCATTGCTAATTAATATTCAAAAAACTGAAAACAATTTTAAAATCCTTAAAATAATTTATTGTTCATTAATCACAGTCAATTCTTTATGTTAAATATAATAACTTTTGTTTAAGATAATATACATATATGGTGAAAGAGAGAGAGAGAGAAAGGATACAAATATAGACATAAATACATACAAACACATCTACATTATACAATCACCATCATCATCATTTTAACCATTTTTAGTGCCAAGTTAGATAAAGTGGTCTTTTAAAGAAGAGAGTGTTCAGCAATGGAATGGGGTGAGAATAGAATGTTCCCAACTTCCTTTGGTTGTAATGTTACAATGTGTAGAATCCTGAAGTTGGAGTCAATTATCATTAGAAATTCAGTTTAGGGGACAGGTAGGTGTTGTAGTGGATAGAGCACCAGACCTGGCATCAGGAAGACCTGAGTTCTAATCCCATCTCAGAGCAGACACTTGACACTTACTAGCTTTTTGATCCTGGGCAAGTCACTTAACCCCAATTGCCTTGGGTGGAAAAAAAATTCATTTTACACTGCTACTGATGACTTTATGCTGTAATGACTTTGTCATTTTCTTGCTAGTCTGTGTGGATTGATTTCGTATCGTGAAATGTGTTGTTCATACATGAATTTTTATGTATGTAACATTGCCTGGCAAATAGCCGATACATAGGCTGGCTGATAGGTAGGGATAAATAGATAGATAGATAGATAGATAGATAGATAGATAGATAGATAGATAGATAGATAGATAGATAGATAGATAGATAAAAGAGATAGACAGGAAGGAGGATAGCTAAAACATTTATTAAATGCTTACTATGTGTCAGGCACAGTAACCCCTTAATAAATATTTGTTGGCTGATGCATTGTTTTTGGTAAATTCTATTACATTAAACAGATGTATGCTTTCTAAGCATATTTTCAAATAAATGGTATATGTGTGTGTTTGTGTGTGTGTGTGTGTGTGCATACAAACTATTAGTAGTAGCACTTTTGCTTTTAGCGATACCCTTTCTCACTGAGTATGCTGATGCAAGAAGAATAAATGATAAGTAAAGCTGGCTGCTTTTGGGCTGGATTCACTGAAACCTCATTTGGGAAAATATAGGTCCATTACAAAGTGTGTGCCACAGTGAAACAGATTTTTCAGGTCTGTGAGTGAGGAATTTATGTACATATCTCAAGGCAAGGATTCATTCATTCTTCCACACTGTAATGTGGAAATAAATATTCCACTGTGATTTTAACGTCTGTAAAATTATCCAGGTGGAAATTGAAATATGACTAGATTTATTAGACTGATTTCAAATTCATCTATTTAATAGTCCACTGCAATTCCCATCATGTAAAAAATGTTGTTCAAAATATAAATAACCATTTCTTTATTTAGAACAATTTCATTGATCTTATACTATTTCACCCTAGACACCCCACATAAACTTTTGTTAGGAATATTCCAAATCTATATTCTTCATAAATTTATCCATTATGAAACACACAAATTGTTCATCACAGTTCCTTTTTCTTTGTATGCTTGTGTGTTTGTATGTGTGTTTAACTGGTAGAGGAAAGTCCACCAATTAATGAAGATTGTTACCTACTTTTCAATTTACAGTCTCAGACAGAGCTGCCTTAGGCCACTGAGAGGTTACATGACTTTCCCAGGGTCATACAATATGTGTATGAGCAGAACTTGAACCCAGAACTTCTTGATTCTGAATGTAGCTCTCTATGTCAATCAATGTTCAGTCAATAAGCACTTATCAGGTGCTTACCATGTGCCAGGCATTGTGCAAAACTCTAGGAATAAAAATATAAGCAAAACAGACAAACAAAAAACAGTCCATGCCTTCAAGGAACTAAAATTCAATTTATTTTACTTTCAGTTCCAAATTCTCTCCTTTTTCCATTCATGGAGATAGCAAGAAACAAACAAAACACATTGAAAATAGCTATAGTCATGCAAAACAAATTGCCACATTAGCCATGTCTTAAAAAGAGAAGACAATGTTTCCTATCAAAGGAACTTAACATTATCATGAAGGAAGACAACACAAAGATGGGGAACAGAAAAGCACAGAGGTGGGAAAGAGAGCAGTATGCAGGTGATCATGGTGGCTAAGTCCAGAGAACAGAGGATGGAAAGGCTGAGACCTACAAATTTGAGGTTCTAGGAAGAGTAACCAATGGGAGAAGGCCACCACAGGAGCTGAGTTGAAGGAGGCAGCTTAAAGATGGTGACTAAATCTTTCACAATCTCTCACTGTTCTGATAGAAGAAAATCATAGAAATTGTTTAGATCAGGAAGAAGGTATTCAGGCTCTATTTCCACATTAAAAGTACAGAAAGGTAAGTAGGTATGCAAGAACATAATTGTCAAATGCAATTAGACTTCTAACTGATTATAATTACAAGCCATCATTTGTTGGTTTGGAGGTAAAAGAGGAATAAAGGAGTGTAAAGGAAGTGAAAGAAAACAGTTCATACTCCTAATTATACTACAATAGACAACAATGCAACAGGTGTGACAGGTGCAGCTACATCCCCCAGTCCCCACCCATATTTTCCATTTGGATGAGTTCTCCCACATAACACAAAGATTAAAGTATTAGGAGTTGAAAGAAAAGACATTATCAAGCATACATATACTGGTATTTTCCATAGTAAAGTTAAGCAGGGAAAAGAGATGTAAAATGATAGAGAGCTCATGGAGGAAGTAACTCATAAATACAAGAAGTGACATAGATCCAGGACTCAAAGGGACAGTAGAGACTATCTAGTCCAAACAGCTCATTTCACAGATGAGGAAACTGAGGATCAAGGAGTTTAAGTGATTTTTCAGGGTAATATAAAATATTTGTCTTCTTAAAGTAATATTAGGCATGTCTAGTATGCTATAGACTACATTGTCATCATTGTTTATAGCATTTAAACTAAGCACTTTCCTCAAAATATGAATTATCTAACCTCTAGGTACTGTCAATACACATTTTACAAATGAAAAAAACTGACATTTAGGAAAATTATAGGTTATACTACTGCAGATTGTTTGAGCTAGGATTCAAACCTAGGTCTCTTGACTTCAAATTCAAGAGTCTTTCCACTAAAATATAGCTATCCTTCTGCTTAGCTACAATAGTATTTTCATATTATCTATGAAAAGAAAAAATGCAAATTGCACACATATACATTGTTTGCTAGGCAGAAGCAGCTAATGGGAGGCATAGTAGTATTATATGATTACAAATTTATATTCAGAAAGAACTTAGAAATCAGTCTGCCCTACCTCCTTATTTTACAAATGAGGAAACTGAGATCTATAATATTTAAATGATTTGTTCAAGGACACAAAGGTAGGATTATTAGTTTCAATGTGGAACCGAACCTTAGGGGTCATCCAATTCAACTACCTCATTTCACAGTTTATGAAACTGAGGCTCAGAGAAGGAAAGATACTGACAAAAAAGCCCACACTGTGTTGGGAACTAGAGCTGGGTTTCAAACTCAAATCCTCTAATTCAAAATCCACCACTTTTCTTTCTATACTAAATTTCCAATAACAGAATCAAGGTTCAAAATTTGATTTCAGACAATATGACACATAGTATGAGGGAAAGGAAAAAAAATGCTTCATTTGGAGTAAGAGGACCTGGGTTTGAATACTAGCCCTACACTTACTATGTATTTGACTTTTGTGTAGTCACTAAACTTCTCTGGGGTTCAAGTTGCTCATTTCTAAAAGAAGCGTTTTGGGCCTAAAAGATTCCTTCCCTTCCCTTCCATTCCCTTCCCAAAATTATTATTTTGTACACTATGCTAATTGCTTCCAGGGCTTTCAGGAAAATCACACAGATGTGGAAGGAAGCCAGGGAATACAACTTCTAGGTATTTCTTGGAATCTATTTACCAAGGGATTAGCAGTTTTTTCCATGATTAAAGATAAAAATAAAATGCACATTCCCCTGGGAAAGAGAAAGCCTTTATTTTTGGTAGTCTGTACAAATCTGTAAATGATTGATAATTGAACCTTTATAATAAAGAGTTATTCATGAGGGAAAGGCAGTGGGAACATGAATGGAAGCATCACTAAGACTGGACAAATACCAGAAAGGGTTTTGGCGGATGGATAAAAGAAAAAAAAATTGCTTAATTGACAATTTTATTTAGGGAGATTTCTGATTACTGTTGTTATTTTAAGTGAGGTATAATCCCAGGCTCTAAGGCATTTACAGAGAAATCAGAAGAATCAGGATGAGCATCAATCAAACAATAAATCAATCAAATCAAAGAAATACAAATAAAATGAAAAAGAAATAAAAATAAGTACAAAAACCCAAAAATAATAAATTGAAAATAAATAAATAAATAAAAGAAGAAAGAAAGATAATTTAAAGATGTAAAAGAAAGCTATTCATAGTCATATAAATAAGTCCAAACTGAAGAAGTCTATCATTGAAAGTGCTGGAGTGACATTATAATATTAAAAACAATATGGGGCAGGTGGATGTCCACATTTATTACAATTGAACATATCTTGTAGTCTATCTGGGTTCATTCCATTCTAAGGGCAACTATTCACCTTCCTGTCCAGGGCATGTCATAGTTCCCTTTGATGGAGAAAGGGATTCTACATCCCTGAATATCTATCAGATTATCCATAGATTCACTAGTTACACCTGGATTTCCTGTTCTGGAGCACTAGTAACACATCCATTTAGAATATCAAGAAGGAAAATAGCTATTACTCTAATTTGTGAATGTAGTCTTGGCCAAGAGAAATGAACACTCATCTTGTCAAAATCTCTATCTTTGGATATAGCAGAACACTGCATATATATCTATATATCTATCTATCTATATCTATATCTATATCTATATATTTGTGTATATATATTTGTATATATATGTGTATGTGTATATGTATGTACGTATATATGTGTGTATATATGTGTATATATACATTTATGTACATTGTATGTATATATGTATATATACATACATACATATATACATATATATATAAATATTCACTGAAAAAAATAAATAAATTTAATGATTTCTGATAAATTGAACAAGTCAGTATGGAAAATGTAGCTATAAAACAGATACAAAATCTGGTTTATATTTTTGTAAAAGATTATTTTTTTTTTCTGGAGGTAGAGTCAGAGGACCTGTGTTTAAATTTCATCTCTGACACTTACTACCTAACTTACTAACTTTTGATAAGGTATTCAGTTGTCTGGGCTTTAGGTGCCTCATTTGTAAAATCAAACTTATTTAGGCTAGATGACCTCAAAGATTCTTTCTGGCTCTAAATCTGTTATACTATCATAAATGAACAACAATTCAGCAAGGATCTGTAAAGTGCCTGCTAGGTGCCATGCTCTCTGCTAGGTGTTTGACATACAAATGCAATAAATTAAGTAAGTTCTTATGCATAAGAAATTTATAACTAACTCAACTTTGGGCTTTATTTTTGCCTGTTTTGATATAATCACAGAACTCACATATCATCCACCCTGTTTTGCACATGTTCAATCGTTGACTCTATTTTGATTAATTTGGTAGGGGACCTTATTTCATGAAGAAAATTAAACAAAAAGCCTTTTTAACTTACAGTAGAATAAGTAGAAATCTGAGTTATCTTGGCCATGACTTTTTATAAAATTTCTATCGACAGAACATTGTATTTTAATTTGACTCCACACTCATGGTAAATTATCCATGAATAAAGGAATAGTAGAGAAGTTTTTGGGACACCTTAACAATATCACTTTCTCCAACTTCTAAATTTTAACCCCAATTTCATCTCTTCCAGTTCACATCTTGGAGACAAGTCTTACCTGGTATCTACCTTCAATCAGACTCTAAGAATTTTTACCTCTCTTCTTCATCTATATTCTACAGGTACTGTCAAAGTCATACAATCATAGATCCTTTGAGTTAGAATAAAACTTACATTAGATACATCTCTTTCAAAGTCATTAAGTCCTTCAGTCCTGGACCTGTTCTACCTAGGCAAAGACATCTTCGTCCTCTGGAAAACAGAGAGAAATTTTACAAAATTCATCCATCATCTTCTGCTCAATTAGGGAGACCAGTAACATTCAACAAATCTAGAGCTCATTATTTCCTTTAACAGAAAAGCAAAGAGAGTATAGCACTATTCATTCAATGAAACTATTGTCTCTCAGTTTCTGCTCCCAGATATCCAACTTTCACTCTCAGTTTGCTGCCACCTATGCCTTGGTCTCATAGTCTTTTTAGCTCTGATAGTTCTGAAATTTTCATTTTCATATTCCAAATTATTTTGCTATTCATATAGCTAGAAAATGTTCTTTCCCAATCTAGCTATATGTTCCATTAAAGGTTTGAAAACTTCAAGTTATTGAAAATTTACTATATACTACAAAACTATTTAGAATTCACCAAGCAGCACAAAACAGTTTCAATTTGGATAAAGACTGCACTGACCCAGGGACAGTTTTCAGCTCAATGTAAGTCAGCAAAAATTACAGCTATACTGATTGAACCAAAGTAAATGTCACTATGCTAGTCACAAGCTCACAAAGCTTAGAAAATCTCCTATCCAGAAACTGAAATCTGGCATGTTAAAATAGAATTTCTCTGAGTCAAAGTTTCAAGACTTTTTTTTCATTCCTTGACAATAGGGGTTGTTATACTTTCTACTTGTATCCTCACTGCTGAACACACAGTAAGTCCTTAAATGCTTTATTCATTTATGGGCTAAGCATTTTTTCATACCAGCCACCCATGGTCTATTAAGCAAAGTTAATAATTTTGGATGATGCCCAGTACAAATCCACTTCCTACTGAATGAAGAATAGAAAGCTCGAACCTTTGTGGTACATTACAATAATGAAAATATTCAATACTGTCCAGGAATAGCCTCTCCACCAGAAGAATAAAATCTTTCTCCAACTCATTGTTAAAGGGCTCCTGAACTTGTTTTCTTCAGTTGCCATATTTTCTAGAATTGTGATTTCCTGGTTGATACCACTGTGAAACAAGAGTTAGCAAAAAGGAAAATGAATTTAGTCTTTGACAGGATGCATTCATCTTTATTTAATACATTATTTCATGGTGTTTTACAGAGCTTTGTTTTTAGTGAGTTGTGTAAGAGCATAGTACAATATAATGGTTTCAAGACACAGCTCCTTGATTTAAATCGTGGCTTTGCCAAGTAACTACTTGTGTGATGTTAAGTAAGTGGCTTTGACCATCTGGCCCTACACTTTCTTCATCTGTAAAATAAAGTGGTTGGACTAGATGGACTCTGAGCTCTTTTTCTTTTTTAACACTAAATCTGAGATATTATTAACTAAACAGCAAAAATAACAAAACAATAAATCTAAATCTCTCCTTCATTGCTTGCTTTCCTATTACTTTTGTGGGTCTGCTCTTTTTTGTATGTGGATCTAGCTAGACAATATATTTTGGATTAAATAATAGTTCACATAAATTCAGCATTAATATAGATTTCACTAAATCTCCAGTTCAGTGACATCTCCATTAAAAAATATCATTTTAAAATGGATTTCCCCCCCAGTATCATGGAATGACATGAAAGAATGACATGAACTTGGAACTTTGGGGGAATGGTTTCTTTCACTCTCACTTATTCATACTCACAGACAATTATGGCATTGTGATGCACTAGCCATTTATTTTTCTAAAAACCTGAGACTTGCTTTCTTATAGACACTGGATTTACATTAGATATTACACAAGCTTAAACTTATTTCTTTCTTGTAAACATAATAGTTCAAAAATAAAACTAGATCTTATATTCTGATAAGTAATGGTATTGAAGGATCAGGGAGACAAGATGAAAAGTTTTCTGAAGACATACAAGAAAAGAATAGGAGTGTTTAGAATCAATTTTAAAAACTAATTTTATTCTTTTTTCTAATGAACATATATTCTCTCCCTCCAAATACACAAATTGAAAAGAAGTAAAAAAAAAAAAGCACAGCAAGGAAGAAAGGAAGAAAAGAAGAAAGAAAAAAAATCCTTATAACAAATATGCTTAATTAAGCAAAGTAAAACAAATTCTTCATTGTCCATTTCAATAGATAGATAGATAGACAGACAGATAGATATTGATATTGATATAGATGTGTCTGTGCATTTTATCATTTTACATTTTGATTCTGTTGCCTCTGTCAGGATATGAACATAGCTTCTTCATCTTTCATCATCTGGAAGTGAAGTTGGTTACTGTATTGATCAGAGTTCCAAAATTTTTCAAATGTTTTACTACAATGTTGTCATTGTATAAATTGTTCTCTTGGCTCTATTCACTTTGCATCAAATCTTCAAATTTCCTGTGAAAGTATCCACATCATTCCGGGAGCCAAGATGTCGGAGTGAAAAGGTAGTTGCTCTCACTATCCCCTATCAACCTCTGAAAACCCAGAAAATATTAACCCACAAAAAAAAAAAACCCTGAAAACACCTGAACTAGAAGAAAGACAGGGAGCAGCAGTGCAGCAGCCCAGCAAATGGGTCTCCCAGTGCCTCAGCAAAAGTAAGGGAGGCAGAACTACAAGGGGCCCTAGGCAGATAAATATCATGTGGCATTCATCTGAAAGGAGTAAAGAAAACAACCTAAAGGCTTCCTAAAGTCCCAGCCTTGCTGATTCCAACCCAACACCAGGTAAGCTGTCAGCCCTGCAGCCTCCAATTGTGAAGAAATCCTGAAGCCCAGGTGGTAGAGCAGGCAAACACAAACACCTGGACCTCCTAGTGCCTTGGTAAGGGGGAAAGGGGGGAACCAGTGGAAACCAGCTCAGAAAACCACCAGGAGCCTTGACACTCCACCACAAAGGAATCTCCCAGTGCATTAGCAGAAATGAGGGAGACAACACTGCAGGGGGCCCCAGGCAGATAAACACCCTGCAGCACCCATCTAAAAGGAGCTGAAGAAAGCTAAAGGAAAGGAAAAGCAGGCAGCCTAGAATTGCCTCAAAGTTCCAGCCTTGCTGATTCCAGCCCAACACGAGGTAAGCTGCCAGAAACCTACAGCCTCCAATGCCCAGCATAAGAGGCCCAAGCACACAAAGCCAGTGACCAAGACCTAGGCTCCCAAACAAGAAGCTTGGGTCAGTGCCCTCTGTTCCCAGCAGGAGAGCTCAATCTCTTTAAAGGCCAGGGAATAAAGAAAACCATGAGTAAAAAGAAATGTACCATAGATTCATATTATGAGAAGAGTGAAGATCAAGACAGAAATTCTGAAGAGACAACATTGTCAACAAACCCACATCTGCAACACAAAAGGGAATATGAACTGGTCTGAAGCCCAAAAAGCCTTCTTAGAAGAGCTCAAGAAGGATTTTAAAAGTCTAATGAGAGAGGTAGAAGAGTCCTTAAAAATACAATTGGCCAATTGGAAAAAAAGTACACTGAAGAAAACAATCCCTTAAAAAACACAATTGGCCAATTGAAGAAGGAAGTACAAAAACTAACAGAAGAAAACAATCTGTTAAAAACTAGAGTTAGACAAATGGAAACTAATGACTCTATGAAAGAGCAAGAATCAGTCAATCAGAAACAAAAAAGATAAAAAAAATGGATGAAAACGTAAAATACCTCATTGGTAAAACAACCTACCTGGAAAATCGATAGAGGAGAGACAATTTAAAAATCATTGGACTTCCTGAAAATCATGACAAAAAAAAAAGAGCCTGGATGGTATCTTTCAGGAAATCATAAAGGAAAACTGCCCTGAAGTACTGGAACCAGAAGGTAAACTAACTATAGAAAGAATACATCACTCACCACCTGAAAGAGATCCCAATTTGACAATGCCAAGGAACATAATAGCTAAATTCCAAAATTACCAGATGAAAAAGAAGGTGCTGCAAGCAACCAGAAAGAAAGAATTTAAATATCATGGAACTACAAGATTACACAGGACCTTGCAGCTTCTACATTAAAAGACTGTAGGGTATGGAACATGATATTCCATAAGACAAAGGAGCTTGGATTGCAGCCAAGCATCAACCACCCTGCAAAAATCAGCATGATTTTTCAAGGGAGAAGATGGATATTCAGTGAAATAGGGGACTTCCAAACCTTCCTCATAAAAAGACCAGAACTCAACAAAAAATTTGATCTTCAAGTACAAAATTCAAGAAAGACATAAAAAGGTAAATGGGACAGAAAGATACAAAATGTTGTTAATATGGGCAGACTGTTTTCATCCCTACAAGGGAAGATGACACTTGCAACTCTTGAGAACTGTGTTGTTAAAGGAGTATACATAAAGAGGGTGCATGTTAATTAACTTTGATGTGATGATTAAAAAAAAATCTAATCGAGTGGGTTAAATGGATCCAAGCAAGTGGATCTTAGAAAATGTACTGAGAGAGGAGGAAGAAGACAAGGGTAAATTACATTACAGGAAAAGACAGAAAATCCTATTAAAGCAGAGGAAAAACATTGTTTGAACCTTGCTCTCATCAGATTCGGCTCAAGAAGGGAATAACATAATCAGTTAAGTATGGAAATCTAACTTGTCCTATGGGCAGTAGGAGGAAAAAGGTGAAAGAAAAGGGAGGGGGGATGGAAGGGAGGGAAGAAGCAGTGGGGGCAAAGAGGCAAAGAGGGGAGGGGGAAAATAGAAGGGAGGAGAGACTGAAGGAGGGGTGGTCAAAAGGAAAGTACTGGTGAGGGGGGAAGGAGAGAGGAGAAAGAAAAGCATAAACAAGGGGAAAAAAGGTTGGAGAAAAAGACACAGATAGTAATCATAACTGTGAAAGTTGAATCGCTATCTTTGTTTTCTCTTCTGTTGAGTTTTGTTTCCTCTTTCTGAGGGTTCCTCCTATTGGTTTAACTTTTACCCACAACTTTACTAATGTGAAAATATGTTTAATAGGAATGTAAATGTATAGCCTATATGAGATTATGCACCATTTTGGGGAAGGAGGTGGGGAGGAAGGAGGAGAAAAATTTCAAACTCAAAAGCATATGGAAGTGATTGTTGATAAAATAATTAATAAAATATGCAAAAAAAAAAGGAAAAAAAGAAAAATCAAGAGGATGAGGAGTCGATGATATACATGGACAATTTGGAGATCATTGTTGAATGACCTTTGCCCTGGAAGTGATAGAACAAAAATGGCCTAGTAAGGCAATACCCAAGATAAATAAGGAGATCATTAGAGAGCACCCAGTTGCCCTGATGAATTCATATTGCCTGGCCCATAGGAACTACATTATGATTTTATGAAAGAACTGTCCTACGTGATTGTTGAGCATCTGTTAGTATTTGAAAGATTGTGGAAAATGTATTAAAGCCATAAAATTGAAGAAGGGCAAATATAACAATATTCAACAAAAGGGAAAGGAACAGTCTGCAATCTAGAGGATAGTACTTGACTTTGATTAATGGAAAAAATGTAAGTAGATCACTAAAAACATGGTGAATGTCTATCAAACAATAAGCATTTATTGAAAGTACTTATTGTCTTCCAAGAACTGTGCAAAGACCTAGGGATACTCTGCCCTCAGAGAGCTTCCATTTGAATGAGAGAGACAAGGCATGTTTAAATACATATGGAGTACACAGAAAGATACCTTAGAGGGCAAGGCATCTAGTAGGAGAGGCAGTGATTTAGTCCTAAAATCTAGTTCAGCTTTATCAACAACAGGTCATGCCAGGTTGACCTTATTTTCTTTTTTTGATAGGATCACTAAATTGGTAGAGGAACAGACTGCTGGAGATATAATTTTCTTAAATTTTAGCATAAGAACTGATAAAGTATCTCATACTTCATTTTTTTAGGGAGGATGAAGAGATGAGAACTAGATCGATTTAGAACCATGGCTTCCCACCATAAAAAAAAAAAAAACAGGATAGAGAAGCACCAAAGAGAAGAGAAATAGTTAAAAAGTATGCAAGAAAAAAAGCCAACCAAAAGAGAAAATAAAACCCAATGATGATATTACTAATAGTGTAGAACAATGAAATCAGCTAAAATACTAGAATCAACAGACATAAAAAAGAAACCACCTGAAACATATTCTGGTTGACAAATGACACATTTCCACACATTAAGTAGGAATAGAAATGCTAAGAGAATCAGAAGATCAAATAAAAGAAATAATTAAAGAGAGTAGAAAATGAAATGAAGACTTTCAGTGAGAATTGAGACTTGGAAGTAGAATGAGAAGAAATAGAAAAGAAAATGATGAATATAATAGAAAAACTTAAGTATTTACAGAGGTAACAAATAGCCACATTGTGAAAAGGGAGGGAATATTACTATTATTGCCTGTGGATCTAAGACTTGCCTCAGTCCTTTGGACAGCATTGGGTAGTAGAGAAGAAGGCACCTAAGTATGCTTTTGACATATGAGCCCAGTTGCCACTATGTAAATACCCGTGAGGAACCTCAACTTTTGTGAGGTGGGGATTGTTTTAAGTACAGTACAGATGATTTTGCATTGTTATCCTTTTCTTTCACTTTCACGTTGGTAGCTAAAAGTTGCAGTCTTACTAAATGACTTCTAAGCACCTTCTAATTCTAAGTTTCTCTTATAAAAAGTCACAGAAAGTGAATAATAGATTTAGATTGTTAAGCACTTTTTCTCCAAAAACCGGACAGTGATCCAGTTCTTTATTTTCCCATAAAATCAACCCAAGATGTTAAATCCCATGAGGTCAGATATAATTTTTATGATATACTTGTTAGTAATTCTTTATTAAAGCTAAATGAGGCACAAAACTGCTATACTGGTAACTCTAGTTTTACCTTAAATTATTCAACAATTCTTAATTGAATCATTCTTTTCAGCTTTATAAAGAGAAAATAATTTGTATTTTACATGCAATTTAGCTCCACAAAGATTTTTTACTGTATGCCCCAACTATATGCAATATACTAATGGAATAAAAGGACCCCCCCCAAAAAAAAAGCAGATCTTTTTTTCATGGAGGTTATTAATTATTATTTAATTAGATGCATAAGATGTGAATGAATAAGTATTTAATAGGTAGAATTTGATAAAAGTAAAGCTGTGTTTTAAGTGAAGCATTATTGAAAATTGGAAGAAGAGGTGACTTCTAGCCTGGATAATAAATAAAAGGGTTATGAGAGGGGCTGTGCCTGAACAGCCCTTAAGGAAGAAAGATTCAAGAGGAGCAGATAAAGAAAGTATGTATACCAGGCTTTGGGGCAGCCTGTGAAAACACATGCAAAGTGAAAAAAAAAAAGAAAACACATGGTGTGAAAGGGTAGCTGGTAGTCTAGTGTGCCTGAAGCATAGAAGGCAAGAGTAGAGTAAAATAAGGGTGGTAAGTATGGTTAATATACAGTTGTGAAGTGAACTCTGAATATATTTTTTTTAATTTTGTAATGGGAACAATAGGGAGCCACTAAAAGTGTTCAAGCAAATAATGGCTGCCATGCTTTTATCAAAGTCTCATCCCATTCTTGTGTTTAAGAAGAGAAGCCAGTAGGCAGTGCTGTAGAGACAATGCTGAGCCTGGAATCAGAGCAGTCCTGAGTTCAAGCATGGCCTCAGATATACACTAAGTTGTGTGTCTCTTGACAAATCACTTAACTGCTTTCTGCTCCAGTTTCTTTATCTGCAAAAATGAGGATAATAATATCACCTACCTCTAAGGGTTGTTGTAAGGATTAATTTAAAGAAAAGAAGATTATTTTTGTAATAGCACTTTGCAAATTTTAAAGTGGCATATAAATGCTAGCTAAAGATTGTAGCAAAATTATACTTACAATTGATTGATTGACTGAAACTATGAGGGAGTCTGTCATATTGGAAGATGTCTAGGGCAATGTATCAGGGATCTATGGATGTTCTTTTGATTTGTACTATTCCAATCAGTGACTTATGAAAAGGTAAAAGTGTATCCTTGTTAGATTAGTTTTCAGGGCTAGCTCATATATTGGACAACAGAGTGATATTCAAAAACTTCTCAACATCTTATAGTTTCAATCTTCCCCTTATTAGACACATTAAGCATCTGGAATGAAAGTACAAATTAACTACTTCATGGCAGCTCTATATACTTAGAAATTATCTATCAAGCCTAGATAAATAAATTTTAATCAAGAAAACTTTCCCCCATTTCCATGTATTTACATATAAAGGCAGGGCAGCATCATTCTTGTAGAAAACAGATGAAATTATATGCAAACTTGATAAGATACATTTCCGGTTTTACTATTTCAAATCATTTTATTAGGTTCTCCTCTAGTGAGTAGTTATAGAGTAATTTTGTACATAATAGAAAGCTTCTACAGAAGGTAAGTTTATAGACCATTGAATCTTATTACGTGCTACGTGGGGAAATGGCATGACCAGCACAAGGCAGAACTTCTAAGCGTTCAAATTTAAAAAAAAAGAAATCACCTGATGAAAAGAGTATTTATTTTAAGATATTTAAGTTATTTTAAGTAGAGATAATGGTCAAAGTTAATTTTTTTATTTCTTTTTTTTTTCAGCCAAAAGCAAAGTTTATTAAACATCTGCCATATTAGCCAGACTCTTAAGGAATCTGAGCATCTGTGAGGTATTGACTAGATTGTAAAAATATTAGGAGTGGCTAGCTTCTAAGAATCTGAGCACTTTAACAGAGATAAGATGGACCTTATATACAGAAAGACTGTGGGAGGGATCTAGGAGTGGCAAAGTAGTTTGGCATGAATGGAGGAGGGGTCTAAGGAGATCTGGGTGGGAGTAACCAGTAAACTGGGGGGAACAGAACACCTGGACTACACAGCCAAGAGAGGATAGAGCCTAGCTAGGATTAAGGATGGGAAATGGCCTGGGGCCATAGTGAGGTAAGACAATCTAGTGGCAGGGTAGGTAAAGGGTAATAGAATTGGGAGATTGGGTGTAGCCACAATGAAAGGCCAGTTGATGGGATTGTAGCCTCAGGCTAATGTCAGAGATTTGCTTATGTGGGAAAGTCCAGGGTTTTTCCTTTCTGGGGTCCAGATCCCAACCTCATCATTCCCCATCAAACAAATGGGACTCAAATTCTTTTGGAGTAAGCAGCAAAGGTATTGGCTTCTGAAACTGCTTCTTGAAGGCAAGGGGCATAGAGCTGTCCCTGCCTTGAGGGGTTCCCAAAGAGGAGGTTGACTGGAACTGAGCACAGGCTACATCCAGGGAACGATGGGGGAATAGGGTCTGGTACTCGCTATTTGCTAGCAACTGTAGGTGAATGGCCTATAGACTGGAAGACACAAATCTGACAGAAAAGACTGCAGGGCCCAGATATGACAGGATGAAATATCCTTAGCTCTATTTGTCTTCAGATAATTCAGTTTTCCAACCATGCAGTATTCAATCCACTGCATAGCCAGACTCAGGAATAGCCAGATGGGTAACATTCATTTTCAGAGGAACATAATGGGGAAAGTGAGCCAGGAGGATACCATCTTAGACTGAGGGTAAAATTGTCTTCTCAGCTTTTCCAGATGTTGACTTCCCACCAGTATCACATTCTCTCTGAGTAGCTTGTGGTATTTCTCTCACATAGTGGATTATTTTTTATCAATAGATTATTATAATCCATTAGAAAACTCAAAATAAAATCCCATGAGCTGTTTCACCTCCATCATCAAGTTTCACTAATAACAGCTTAGGAAATCCTTTTCTAGGATTTACATCTAAAATTTAAATTTGTCCTGATGTAAAAAGCCCATCTTTAGAGATTTCTATATACTTGCAAATTCTCAGCAAATCAAAACCAAAACAAGGTTTTTAGCAAGTTCGGCAAGTTTACACATTAAAACAATACCAACAGTAGCCAAATCATTTTAGCTGTAACCAAATCATAAAAAGTTGCTTGAGATAACAGATACAAAAAGTTCACCAATTTAAAACTTAAAACAAATCCATTACTAATCAGGTAACTTCAGTTTTCTTAAATACATTTCCAAATTACTTTACACAGACAATCAACATCTCATCATTAACAGTTAAAACTATAACTTTAAGAAGCATATGCTTACCCAAGTTTGGAGGCTAGCTTCTTTACCTTGAGCAGGATGTGCTGAACCTGGGTGGCTTCTAGGCAAAGGTTTCCCCAGGACCCAAGGCCATTACCATTGGAGCCTATGCTGTAGCTGCTGCCCCTCCTTCCTTTCTCCTTGTGGGGGAGGGCTAAATCAAAGGTGAGGGGAAAAGGGTGAAACTCTCTTCTCCTATGAAAGGGGTAAACAGATACCCTTCTTGACTCAAGGGAAGAGAGTGACCAGGATTGTAAGGAGGTGTTTCAAAACTCCTTAATGATTAATCACCAAACCTCCAGAATTTGCCAAGATAATTTTAGCTCTTCTAACTTTTCCATATAACTTCCATGAAGGAGAATTCAGGGGTAGAGAGGGAAGGGAGTAAGTAAGCCTCAGGGAACTAAAAAGCAACTGCAGTTTTCCCCAACTCCCTAGTGCCAAGAGAATTGACAGAATTGGGTATATACTTCCAGATAGGGCATCTGTCCTTGTCCTTTTCCCCTATGCTGCGGAAGGTGTACCCAGGTCCACAGCCTCAAACTGGTCCAGTGGACTAAGAGCCTGAGAGCTTCAGGCCAAGTGAGAGACAGCCTCATAACTGTCTGCCCTAAAAGCACCTCCAAGACTTGGTGCTTGGACAGCAACCCCAACTGTAGAACAAGAAAGGAGGTGGTGAGGAGGCTTACATACTTTCCAGTCTTGGCTAGAGAGGAACTTGGGGTCAGGCAGTTTCCCTGTATGGACCACCAAAATGTTGAAGTTTAGGGGTTTAGGGGTGCTGGGATTCTGAGATCACAACAAGCTGTTCTTGCCCAAAAGAATTTGACCCAAGCCTTCTTTCAGCCAAAGACAATGTTTATTAAAGATCTGCCACATTTGGGGTAGCTAGATGGCACAGTGGGTGGAGCTCTGGCCTTGGAGTCAGGATGACTTGAGCTCAAATGCGGTCTCAGACAGTTGACACTTATTAGCTATGTGACCCTGGGCAAGCCACTTAACCCATTGCTTAGCCAAAAAAAAAAAAAAAACAAACAAAAGATCTGCCATATTCGTCAGACTCTTAAGGAATCTGAGCTTCTGTGAGGTATTGGCTAGATT
Organism: Phascolarctos cinereus; assembly: GCF_003287225.1. Taxonomy (NCBI): domain Eukaryota; kingdom Metazoa; phylum Chordata; class Mammalia; order Diprotodontia; family Phascolarctidae; genus Phascolarctos; species Phascolarctos cinereus. Next base: position 287,796,637 of record NW_027556098.1, read on the forward strand.
GTAAAAATCTGAGCAGTGGCTAGATTCGAAGAATCTGAGCCTTTTTTTTTTCTTTTTTCATCACAACGTTTTTGTTATTTGTTTTTACTCCCTGGTATCTATAAAATCAAGATTTTCTTAGAAGCCACAAAACCAAAGTGGTATTAATTAACTTCCTGGCTAAAAGAATTCTGTAAAGTGAAAATATAAACCTTTAATGGCTATCATGAAAACATTTTTGTTGTTGTTAGTCAAAAATTTGGAAATCTGAAAGAAAACTATTCAAACTCAGTGAAGCAACTTTTCATTACCTCTGAGATGAGATGAAATTGTATATTTAATACTTTTTGTGTTACTATGTTCTGAAAGACTTTTAGGACTTTTTTTTTTTTACCATAAATACTTCCCCACGATTCTCTTTGAAAACTGGCCAGTGCAATAATGCACTTTTTAACTTGAATTTTACCTAGTCTAGCCAATGCTGGATAATAATAGGAAAAAAAATGAATGAAAGAGGAGAGAAAAATAGTAACTGAGAGTGGCCTGGTACCTTTTGGTTGAGGAGATGGGTAAGGGTAGAGTAGATATCTACATTAAAGGAGCCTTGAAAAGTACCTTGGAATGTGTATTTATTCCCAGTTTGGAAAAGGAGGAGCTAATGTAAGATCAAAATTAGAGAGTAGAGAAACAAAGCTAAGATATCAGATAATATGTCAAAAAAATGCAAAAAAGAAAACATACAAACAAGCAAAATAAAACAAGACAACTAAATTTTCTCAAGATTCCCCACCAAGCAATTTTAAAATAATGCCTCAAATCAAATTTGAGTGATAGAGCAAAAAACTTCAGAATGAGACATTTTGTAAGCCTAAGAATACTTAAGCAGTCACCAGGAGAGGCCTGTGACATCAGGGTGGAGGTAAATCCTGAGTGCACATGCCACAGCACTAGCAGAAAGGATTGGAAGCAGCTCTAACAGTAGCTTCAGGCGCTCTCAGCAAAGTGATAGCAAGGGATGTGGACAACTGGTCAGAAAGAGATTACAGATAAAGCTTTTGCGTTACTCAGTTTAGCTGGTGCTAATTGGCAACTCCATTGCTCATACAGAGTTCTTGGTTACAGTTCCAGGGCAAAGTGACATGCTTATGGTGAGTCACAAGGAGCTAAGCTCCTGGTCACTGTTCCAAGACTGAGAGAAGCTTAGGCACTTGTGGCTACAGGAGAGCAGGGGACATGGTCACAGTTCCAGGGCCAAGAGGTGAGCTAATGCTTGCACATGCAGGGAGAAAAGTTCCTTCCAAGGTAAAGACCAAAGTTCAGATCACAAAAGCAGTGACCACACCTCTCCCCAGATCAAACTAACTTTCAGAATTAGTTCTGAAAACAGAAGGACAGAAAAGGATGAAGCATGGGACAAGGGCTTCTGAACACCAGGTGAATAGAGCCCAACTTTAACATAAAGATGAGAGTCAAGAAATTGGCAGGAAAAATGAACAAACAACAACAAAGACTAATTTGACCATAAAAATTTAATATATTGACTGGAAAGACAAGAAACGATCTCAGAAGAAGATAATGGTGCAAAAACTGTTACAAGCAAAGCCACATAGAAAAAAGCTAAGTGAACCCAAACCCAAAGTAAAGATTCAAAGAATAGTGTGAACTGCTGACAAACTGAAAAATAATTCTTGAAAGAGCTCAAAGAGGATTATAAAAATCAAGAAAGGGAAGTAGAGGGAAAAATGAGAGTGATATATATAAATTTTGTAAAGAGGGTAAACAGCTTGATACAAGAAACACAAAGAATACTGAGTAAAATAACAACTTTAAAAGCTGAATGTAAAAAAGACATATAGGAATAGGCCAAGATTTTGAAGAAAAGCCAGGAAGTTGCCAAGCTCTCCCCAGTTTCCCTAACAAACAATGTTAAATCAAGCCTCTAAATGAATTCTTGAGTAACAGAACCCACAAATAGACAGAGGGAAACATTTTTTTTCATGTTAAGATAACTTAGAAGGATTTCAGGAAAGGTCTGTCTCACTTGGGTAAAAGCCCAGCCCAGATGGTGTTTGCGCAAACCACCAGGAGGCTCTTAGCTAGAGCACAGTTCAGCAACCATGGCCCTTCAGTTCTGGCTCAACAGGCCAGCAATGAAGCCCCCTGCCTCAGCCCAAAAATCAAATTACAAGTCCCAGAAACCTGGCAAAACAGATGTGAATAGGCAGGGCAACCACCAGCACAGTAGGCAAGATGCAATGACATGAGGCCCTGGTATGGAAAGCCAGTCACCAGGCCCCTGGCCCCCAATATAAGAAGCTTGGGATAGTTCCCTCAGGGCCCAGGAAGAGAGCTCAACTGTAAAAGTCATGAAATAGGTTAAAAAATAGTTAAGAAACCAAAGAGAGCCCTGACCATACAAAGATACTATGTATGGCAACAGGGAAGATCAAAACACAAATTCAGATGAGGACAATGTCAAAATGCTTACATGTGAAGCACCAAAGTGGAATATGATTTGGTCTCAAGTCCAAAAAGTCTTTTTGGAAGAGCTGAAAAAGAGTGTTAAAAATCAAGTTAGAGAGGTAGAAAAAAAAATTGGAAAGGAAATGAGAGCTCTGAAGAAGAATCATGAGAAAAGAGACAATAACTTGGAAAAGGAAGCACAGATATTGATTTAACAAAACAACTTCTAAAAAAAAAGAACTGCCTAAATGGGAAAAAAAATCCACTGAAGAAAACAATTCCTTAAGAAGTAGAATTGCGGTGAAGCCAAGATGATAGAGTAAAAGCAGTGACTTATTTGATTTCTCCCCTACACCTCTCCAAATACCTGTAAAAAAAATGGCTCTAAACAAATTCAAAAGCAGCAGAACCCACAAAAAGACTGAGTGAAACAAATTTCCAGCCCAAGAAAACCAGAATGATTGATTGGAAAAGGTATATTGCATCAGGCTGGGAAAGGAACTCAGTTTGGCCTGGGCTTGCAAGCCTCAGGAAAACTGGAGCAGGACTTAGAGGAATGAACCATGGGCAGCTGTGGTGGTTTCCTGACTTCTCAAGCCATGAACACCAAAGACAACTTAGGTCAGTTTGAAAAGTCTGTGTTTGCAGTGAGAGAGAAGCATGGTCCCAGCCCCAGTATACAAGCTCTACCCCAGGGCAGTGGCTGCCTCCTGAGGTTGCCAGCCCACAGACTGGGGGATAATTGCATGGCTGATCAGAGGGACTGCAGAGATCTATCTCCTGGTGAAGTATTCTCTTGCTTTGCCCATGCTTGGATCTGGGTCGAAGTTCTGGGTGGCCAACCTGGGGTGAGGGAGAGTGATGGTATGGTGGAGCTAGTTGTGTGGCAGTGAAGAGAAAATTCTCACAGTTCCAAGACAAAAAAAAAGAGTGCTAGTCATCACTCATAGAGCAGAGCACAGGTCAGGAAAGGAGTAAACACTTCACCCTTGATCATAGCACCTTGGAAGAACTGAAGTTCCTAGAAGTATCTCTGAAAATAGCTACAGAAAACCCCCAAAGCTTGGGACAGTACATTCTCTGTACTGGAAGCAGACCCCAACCTTAAGAAAGTTTATAACACAAATAATTATCTGGGATCATGAGTAAGCACAGCAAAAAGAGTCAGAACATAAAATCTTACTATGGTGACAAAGAAGACCAAAACATGCAACTAGACGGCAACAAAGTCAAAGATCCTACATACAAAGCCTCCAAGAAAAATATCAATTGGTCTCAGGCCATGGAAGAGCTCAAAAAGGATTTTGCACAGTAAATAAGAGATGTAGAGGAAAAACTGAGAATGTTGAAGGAAAATCACGAAAAATAAGTCAACAGTTTCCTAAAGAAGACCAAAAAAAAAAAATACTGAAGAAAATAACACCTTAAGAAATAGCCTAACCCAAATAGCATAAGAGGTCCAAAAAGCCAAAAGAATGCCTTAAAAAGCAAAATTGGCCAAATGGAAAAGGAAGTCAAAAAGATTACTGAAGAAAATACTTCCTTAAAAATTAGAATGGAGCATCTGGAAGCTAGTGACTTCATGAGAAATCAAGACACTGTAAAACCAATTCAAAAGAATGAAAAAATAGAAAACAATTTGCCATATCTCATTGGAAAAACAACTCACCTGGAAAATAGATCCAGGAGAGATAATTTAAAAACTACTGGACTATCTGAAAACCATGATGAAAAAAAAGAGCCTAGACATCATGTTTCAATAAATTATCAAGGAAAACTGCCCTAATATTTTAGAACCAGAGGGCAAAACAGAAATTGAAAGAATCCACCAATCACCCCCTGAAAGAGATCCCCAAAGGAAAACTCCTAGTAATATTGTAGCCAAATTCTAGAGTTCCCAGGTCAAGAAGGAAATATTGTAAGCAGCCAGAAAGAAACAATTCAAGTATTGTGTAAACACAATCAGGATAACAGATGATTTAGCCACGTTTACATTAAGGGACCACAGGGCATGGAATATAATATTCTGGAGGCAAAAGGAGAGAGGATTACAACCAAGAATCACCTACTCAGCAAAATTCAGGATAATCCTTCAGAGGAAAAAATGGCCATTCAGTGAATTAGAGGACTTTCAAGCATTCTTGATGTAAAGATCAGAGTCTAATAGAAAATTTGACTTTCAGATACAAGACTGAAGTGAAACATGAAGAAGTAAACAGGAAAGAGAAATCATAAGAGACTTAGTAAGGTTGAACTGTGTACATTCTGCATGGAAAGATGATATTTGTAATTCATGAGTCCTTTGTCAGTATTAGAATATTTGGACTTCTGCTTCTGGGAGCCAAGATGGTGGAGTGAAAAGGTAGTAGCTCTCACTCTCCCCTTATCAACCTCTGAAAACTCAGAAAATATCACCCCAGAAAAAACGCTGGAACAGCTGAACTAAAAGAAAGAAGGGGAGCAGCAGTGCAGCAGCCTAGCAAATGGGTCTCCCAGTGCCTTAGCAAAAGTAAGGGAGGCAGAACTGCAAGGGGCCCCAGCTGGATAAGTACCCGGTGGCATTTATCTGAAAGGAGGTGAAGAAAGCAACCTAAAGTCTTCCTAAAGCCCAGGCCTTGCTGGTTCCAGCCCAACACCAGGGGAGCTATCATAGCCCTGCAGCCTCCAATTATGAAGAAATCCTGAAGCCCAGGTTGTAGAACAGGCAAACACCAACACCTGGACCTCAGAGTGACTCAGTGAAGGTGGGGGAAACTGGTGGAAACCAGCTCAGAAAACCACCAGGTGCCTCAGCACTCTACTTCAAAGAAATCTCCCAGTGCATTAGCAGAAATGAGGGAGACAACACTGCAGAGGAGCCCAGGCATATAAACACCTTGCAGCACCCATCTAAAAGGAGCTGAAGAAAGCTAAAGGAAAGGAAAAGCAGGCAGCCTAGAATTGCCTCAAAGTTCCAGCCTTGCTGATTCCAGCCCAACATGAGGTAAGCTGCCAGAAACCTATAGCCTCCAATTGCCAACATAAGAGGCTCCAGCACAAAAAGCCAGTGACCAAGACCATGGCTCCCAAAACAAGAAGCTTGGATCAGTGCCCTCTGTTCTCTAGTAGGAGAGCTCAATCTCTTTAAAGCCAAGGAATAAAGAAACACCATGAGTAAAAAGAAATGTACCATAGATTCATATTATGACAAGAGTGAAGATCAAGACAGAAATTCTGAAGAGGACAACATTGTCAACAAACCCACATCTGCAACATCAAAAGGAAATATGAACTGGTCTGAAGCCCAAACAGCCTTCTCAGAAGAGCTCAAGGAGGATTTTAATAGTCAAATGAGGAGGTAGAAGAGTCCTTCAAAAATACAATTGGCAATTGGAAAAAAAATACACTGAAGAAAACAAGTCCCTAATAAACACAGTTGGCCAATTGAAAAAGGAAATACAAAAACTAACAGAAGAAAACAATCTCTCAAAAACTAGAACTGGAGAAATGGAAACTAATGTCTCTATGAGAGAGCAAGAATCAGTCAAAAAGAAACAAAAAAATGAAAAAATAGATGAAAAGGTAAAATAACTCATTAGTAAAACAACTGACCTGGAAAATCGATTCAGGAGAGACAATTTAAAAATTATTGGACTACCTGAAAATTATAATGAAGAAAAAGAGACTGGACAGTATCTTTGAGGAAATCATAAAGGAAAATTGCCCAGAAGTCTTAGAAACAGAAGGGAAAATAACTGTAGAAAGAATACCGCACTCACCACCTCAAAGAGATCCCAACACCAAGGAATATAATAGCAAAATTCCAAAATTGCCAGATTAAAAAGAAGGTGCTGCAAGTAGCCAGAAAGAAACAATTTAAATAACATAGAATCACAGTCAGGATTACACAGGACCTTGCAGCTTCTACATTAAAAGACCACAGGGTGTGGAACACGATATTCTGTAAGGCAAAGGAGTTTGGAATGCAGCCAAGGATCAATTACCCAGCAAAAATGAGCATCATTTTTCAAGGGAGGAGATGGATATTCAACAAGATACGAGACTTCTAAACTTTCCTGATGAAAAGACCAGAGTTCAACAAAAAATTTGATCGTCAAGTACAGGACTCAGGAAGACATAAAAAGGTAAATGGGACAGAAAGATACAATATGTTGTTGGCAAGGGTTGGGGCTGTTTAAACACCTACAAGGGAATATGTCACTTGCAACCCTTGAGAACTGTATTGTTATTACACCATGTTAAAGGAGTATACATAAAGAGGGTGGATATTAGCTGACTTTGATGTAATGATTAAAAAAAAAAAGTCTAATCAAGTGGGTTAAATGCATCCAAATAAGTGGATCAATCTGATCTTGGAAAATGTACTGAGAAAGGAGGAGGCAGACAAGGGTAAATTACATTACAGGAAAAGACACAAAATCCTATTACAGCAGAAGGAAAGAAGGGGGGGAGCATTATTTGAACCTTACTCTCATCAGATTTGGCTCAAGAAGGGCATAACATAATCAGTTAGGTATAGAAATCTAACTTGCCCTATAGGCAGTAGGAGGGAAAAGGGGAAAGAAAAAGGGGGGAAAGAAGGGAGGGAAGAAGCAGTAAGTAAAGGGGAAGAAAAGGGAAAGGGATAATAAAAGGGAGGAGGGACTGAAAGAGGTCCTGGTCAAAAGCAAAACACTATTGAAGGGGGAAAGGAAAAAAGAGAAAGAAAAGCATAAATGGGGGGAAAGGATGGAGAAAAAGACAGATAGTAATCATAACTGTGAATGTGAATGGGATGAATTCTCCCATAAAATGGAAATGGATCCTACAATATGTTGTTTACAGGAAGCACATTTGAAAAAGAGTAAGACATATAGAGGGTAAAGGTAAAAGGACAGAGCCAAATATATTATGTGTCAGCTGAAGTAAAAAAAGCAGGGGTAGCAATCCTGATCTCAGACAAAGCAAAAGCAAAAATAGATCTAATCAAAAGAGATAAGGAAGGAAACTACATCCTGCTAAAAGGCACCATAGACAATGAAGTAATATCATTACTAAACATATATGCACCAAATGGTATAGCATAAATTCTTACAGGAGAAGTTCAGGGAGTTACAGGAAGAAATAGACAGCAAAACTATACTAGGGGACCTGAACCTCCCCTCTCTGCACTAGATAAATCTAACCACAAAATAAAGAAGAAAGAAGTTAAGGGGGTGAATATTGAATTAGAAAAGTTAAGTATGATAGACCTCTGGAGAAAACTGAATGGGCATAGAAAGGAATATATTTTTTTTCTCGGCAGTACACAGCACATACATAAAAATTGACCATGTACTAGGGCATAAAAACCTCACAATCCAATGCAGAAAGGCAGAAATATTAAATGCATCCTTTTCAGATCATGATGCAAAGAAAATTATACGTAATAAATGGCCATGGAAAGATAGACTAAAAAATAATTGGAAACTAAATAATCTAATCCTAAAAAATTATTGGGTCAAACAACAAATCATAGAGGAAATCAATAATTTCATTCAAGAGAATGACAAGAATGAGACAACATACCAAAACTTATGGGATTTAGCAAAAGCAGTTCTTAGGGGAAGTTTTATATCTCTAAATGCTTACATAAATACAATAGGAAAAACAAACAGTATTAGAGTAGTTGGAGGGGAAAAAATCATCTGTATGTGTATAGATAGATAGATAGGCAGATATAGATATAGATGTATATGTAGATGTAGATAGATACATAGATGATAGATGGATAGATAGATAGACAGATAGACACATAGACAAATGCCATAGGTTGAATTGAAAACAAAGGGAGAATAAAATTAAGGCGTGAGAGAGGATTATACAGAGAGAAGGAAAAAGGGAGAGGTAGAATGGGGTAAATTATCTCACATACTACAAACATGAAAAGTCTTTTACAGTGGGGGAAGCAATGGAAGGTGAGAGGGAATGAGTGAATCTTATCCTCATTGGATTTGGCTTAAGGAGAGAATAACATATACACTCAGTTGGGTATGTAAATCTGTCTTACCCTACAGGAAAACAGGGGGGGAAGGGGACAAGAGAGCAGGAGGATGATAGAGGGGAAAGCAGATTTGGGGAAGGTGTAATCAAAAGCAAACACTTTTAAGGAGGGATAGAGTCAAAAGAGAGAGTAAAATAAATGGAGGGTGAGATAGTATTAAAGGTAATATACTTAGTTTTTCACAACAACAACAACAACAGAAATCGGCTAACATTACAAATCAGGGTTTAATTTATTGTTTGATTGATTTTCTAGAGTCAAGAAATTGAGGGAGAAAATGTTAGTAATGCATATTAAAACTCATGTATATTTTTCTCCCCCTGAAGTTTTTAAACATTTACCACTATGCCAAAGTATCAAAGTTTTAAATAACAATAACAAGTTCACAGATTTTATGATGTATAAAAACGTTTTTTACAAAATTTCTGTGAAAATAGGCAGTGCAAGTATTGCTATTTTACAGATGAAGACACTGAGGTAAAGAGAGTTTATGTAACGTAATGGTGTACAATTGATATCAGGATTCAAAACACATCTTCATACTCCAAAGGCATTGTTCATTCCATGACACAATGTAGATTCTTAGGAAATAGATCCTCTGAAATACAATTGTTCCTGATAAATTTTGCATGTAATTGATAAAAATATGATTAACAAAACCTTTTTTTCTGGATATATTAAAAAAAATAAACACTACAAATGTATGTTCAGTCTTTAAAAAAAAATAGAATTGGCCAAATAGAAAAGGAGGTACAAAAATCAATTGAAGAAAATCATTCCTTAAAAATCAGAATTGAGCAAGTAGAAGCTAATGACTATGACACATGAACAATCTGTCAAACAAAATTAAAAGAATGAAAAAGTAGAAGAAAATGTAAAATAACTCATTGGAAAAACAACTAACCTGGATAAGAGATGTAAGAGAAATAATTTAAGAATTATTGGACTACTTGAAGGCCATGATAAAAAAAAATAGCCTGGAGAGCATCTTTCAAGAAATCATCAAGGAAAACTGTGCTGAGGTCCCAACCCAAGGGCTTAAAAAGGCATTGAAAGAATCCACTCATTGGGGCAGCTAGGTAGTGCAGTGGCTAGAGCACTGGCCCTGAAATCAGGAGGACCTGAGTTCAAATCCGGTCTCAGACCAAATACTTGACACTTACTAGCTGTGTGACCCTGGGCAAGTCACTTAACCCCAATTGTCTTTAAAAAATAAAAAAAAAGAATCCACTCATTACCTCCTGAAAGAGATGCCAAAATGAAAACTGTTAAGGAATATTGTAACCAAATTCCAGAATTATCAGGTCCAGGAAAAAAAAAATATTGCAAGCAGTCAGAAAGAAATAATTCAAATATTCGGGAGCTACAGTCAGGATCACATGGGACCTAGCATCTTCCACGTTAAAGTATCAGAGAGCTTGGAATGTGATATTCTAGAAGGCAAAGTATTATGGATTATAGCCAAGAATCAACTACTAGCAAAACTGAGCATAATCTTTCAAGGGAAAAGATGGAAAGTCAATGAAATAGGGGAATTTCAAACTTTCCTGAAGAAAAGACCAGAGCTGAACAAAAAAATTCAGTCTTCAAATACAAGTCTCAAGAGAAGCATAAAAAGTTGAATTGGAAAGGAAAAGAAAAATGTTATTCAATAAGATTTAAACTGTTTACATCCCTGCATGGGAAGATTATACTTGTAACTCTTTAAGAACTGTATCTTTATTATGACATTTAGAAGGGTTATACCTAAATAGAGGGTATGGGTATAAGTTGACTTTGATGTGATGATTAAAAAAAGTAATTAAGGCAAGGATAAAGGATTGTATTAAAAGGAGAGGAAAGAAGGAGAAGAAAAGGGTAAACTATATCACATGAAGAGACTCAAAGACCTTTTACAGTAGAAGGAAAGAAGGGGAAGGAGGCAACTGTTGTTTGAACCTTACTTTCATTGAATTTGTTGCAAAGAGGGAATAACATACACAATCAGCTGGGCATAGAAATCTATTTTACCCTATAAGAAATAGGAGGGGAAAAGGGGAAAGAAAAGGGAGAGGGGCTGATAGAAGGCGGAAGCAGATTGATGGAGGCAGTGGTCAGAAGCAAAACAATGGTGAGGAGGAAAAGTGACAAAGGAGAGAGAAAATTATAAACAGGGGGAAAATAGGATGGAGGAAAATCCACAGTTAGAAATCATGACTGTGAATGTGAATGAGATGAACTTTCCCATAAAACAGAAGCAGATAACAGAGTGGATTAAAAACCATAATCCTAAAATAGGTTGTTACAAGAAACATATTTGAAGCAGAGAAATACACACATAGTAAAGGTAAAAGGCTGGAGAAGAATACATTACGCTTCAAGTGAAGTAAAAAAAAATGAAGAAAGATAGAAACCCAAGGGTAGCAATCCTGATCTCAGAAAACAAACAAAAGGAAATACATCTAATTAAAAGAGATAAAGAAGGAAAGTACTTCAAGCTAAAAAGGTACCATAGACAATAAAGTAATATCAATATTAAACATATATGTACTAAGGTGTATAGCATCCAAATTCTTAGAAGAGAAGTTAAGTGAGTTATAGGAAGAAACAGACAATAAAAAAATACTAATGACAGACCTCAACCTCCCCTTCTCCGAACCAGATAAATCTAACCACAAAATAAACAAGAAATAAGTTGAAAACATGAATAGAATTTTAGAATAGTTACATATGTGAGACCTCTGGAGAAAATTGAATGGGGATAGAAAGGAATATACATTTTTCTCAGCAGTATAAGGCACCTACATAAAAATTGACCGCTTACTAGGGCCTAAAAATCTTATAATACAATGCAGAATGGCAGAAATACTAAATGTGTCCTGTTCAGATCATGATGCAATAAAAATTACATGTAATAAAGGGCCATGGAAAAATAGACTAAAAATTAGTTGGAAACTAAATAACCTAATCCTTAAAAAAAATGAATGAGTCAAATAACAAGTTATAGAAACATTCAATAACTTTATCCAAGAGGACAAAAATAAGACAATATACCAACCTGATAAGTGTGAGTTGGTCCCTCAGAGTTGTTTTAATTTCCATTTCTCTAATCAGTAGTGATTTAGAGCATTTTTTAAATATTAGCATTTTTATGTGCCCATAGATGTCTTTAATTTCTTCATCCAAAAACTGCCTATTCATAGGGCAGCTAGGTGGCACAGCGGATAGAGCACTGGCCCTGACGTCAGGAGGATGAGTGCAAATCTGGCCTCAGACCAAATACTTGAAACTTACTAGCTGTGTGACCCTGGGCAAGTCACTTAACCCCAATTGCCTAAAAACAAAAACAAAAAGAAAAGCAAAAACAAAACAAAACAAAACCCTGCCTATTTATAACTTTTGACCATTTATCAATTGGGGAATGACATGTAATTTTGTAGATTTGACGAAAATTGGCTACCTTGACAGAACCAGAAAATTATAAATGTTGAATAAGATGTAGAGTTTGAGTGCAGATGGAAGCATACTATTTTCTCTTTTTTGTTGCTTTTTTTTATCCTTTTGTTCTGATTCTTTTTTCACAGCATGACCAACGTGGAAATTTTTTTTTTATATGATCATACATGTATGGCCTATATCAGGTTGCATGTCATCTAGGGGAGGGGGTAGTATAGGGAGGGTGAAAATTTAGAACTCAAAATTTCTTAAAGGGAATGTTGAAAACTAAAATTAGATAGACAGATTTTTTAAAAAGGACAGTCTCTGATCAAGGTACTTACATTTTAATGCAAGAAGACAACACAGAAAACAATATCGAACATTATATTGTGCTTTAAGATTTGCAAAGTTGAAAAGACATGACATCAATGACCAGATTCTGAAGGAGACTGAGAACATGGATATGGTCCCTTCCAGCTCCAACTGCAGCTGGCCAACAGCCTCTCTGCTGCCACAGTTCCTGCTCCATGCAGAAAATAGTCAGTGTCATTTTCTTCCTACTTACGGGCACCTCCCAGAAACCAGGAGCTGCTACTGAGGCAGGAAGAGTACTATTGGCAGCCCTTAAGTTTGCAAATGATGCTTCATTTGATGTTAAGAAATGTGATGTTCTTTGGCTTGAGGAGGGTCCTCCCACCATGGCGGTTCTCACTAGAAAGGAAGGTCTAAAGTACTATAATATCATGCAGACTATCCATTGGATGGAATTGAAAGCACATCAGCTGTATAAGCCAAAGATCATCAGTGGTTTCTACCACTTGTATGATGGCCAAGAAGCTTGTTGTATGGAGCTTGAAGCTGGTATAATTCCTACAGATCGTGTGATTACAGACTATGGAGCTCATGGCTTTACCTATATTAGTGGACTGCCCACTTGAGAAATTCTAGCAGAGCTTACCTGACAAAGAGGGGGATGTGTTAAACGAAGGGAAGTTCTATGCACATTTATGCCAACAACTATTATGGTAGCAATAGCATTGTTGGAGCTCAGGTACTTTTGGGAGCTGGTATTGCCCAGTGTGTAAGTACAATGAAAAAGATGAGATCTGTTTGACTTTGTACAGAGATGGTGGGGTTAATAAGAGTCAGATATTTGAAGCTTATGATATGGTAATTTAGGCTGTTCTGCTTCCAGGAGCCAAGATAGGGGACTAAGAAATGAGTCGTTCTTACCCTCCTGTTTTAACCTCTGCAAGCCCAGAAAATGTCCCCCCCCCCGGAAAACCCTGGAACATCTGAACCAGATGAAAGACAGGGTACAGCAGTCAGGTAGCCCATGTAGCTTGAGAGATTAACTGAACAGGCCCCGCTTGCCCTGGGGGAAGCGGAGCAGTAAAGAACAGGTGGCATGCTAGTGGAAAGCTTAGCATACCAGGTGGAGATCCTGAAACCCAGGTGGTGAAGTACGTAAACACCAATACCTGGACCTCCGAGTGCCTCAGTGAGGACTGGGGAACCGGTGGAAACTAGCTCAGAAAACTACCAGATGCCTTGGCATTCTACAGCAACCAGCTCTCCCAGTGCCTCAGCAAAAGTAAGGGCAGCAGTGCTCTAAGGGGCTCCAGGCAGATAAACACCCTGCAACATCCATCTAAAAGGAGATGAAGAAAGCAAAGGAAGGAAAGGCCCTGGGGAGCAGGAAATCTCCAGGAGCCACACTACTCAATCCTTCCCCTAGAGTTCCAGTGTTGCTGGAACACCAGGTAAGCTGACAGAACCCTACAACCTCCAACTGGCAACATCGGAGGCCCCAGCACACAAAGCCAGTGACCAGGCCCTAGGCTCCCAACACAAGAAGCTTGGATCAGTGCCCTCTGCTCCCCAACAGGAGAACTTGATCTCTTTAAAGGCCAGGAAATAAGTAAACACCATAAACAAAGAGAAACGTACCATACATTTATATTATGAGAACAGTGAAGACCAAGGCAGAAATTCTGAAGAGGACAACATTGTCAACAAACCCACATCTGGAACCTCAAAGGGGAATATGAACTAGTCTGAAGCTGAAAGAGCATTCTTAGAAGAATTCAAGAAGGATTTCAAAAGTCAAATGAGAGATGCAGAAGAAAAATTGAGAAAATAAATGAGAGGTATGGAGGAGAGAATCAATAATTTGGAAAATGAAGGACAAAAATTAACTGTAGAAAACAAGTCATTAAAAAATACAATTGGCCAACTAGAAAAAAAAAATACATTGAAGAAAACAGTTGACTAAAAAATATAATTGGCCAAATGGGGAAGGAGGTACAAAATCTAATAGAAGAAAACAATTTCCTAAAAATTAGAATTGCACAAATGGAAGCTAATGACTCTATGAGAGAGCAAGAATCAGTCAAACAGAAACAAAAGAATGAAAAAAATAGATGAAAATGTAAAATACCATATAGCAGTTTGTGGAAATAATCTTGTATTTTCATTTGTGAGAATAACAGATAAGGCATGGTAACTTTTGTAGAGAGAGCAGCAGCCAGCAGTGACTATTACAAAACAGGAGACTTTATTCTAGGAACAAGTGTGGATGGTGTGGATGCTTTGTGTGTCCGTGAGGCAACAAAATTTGTAGGTGCCTACTGTAGATCAGGAAAGGGCCTCGTGTCGATGAACATATCATTATCATGAACACCACATGAGTTATCCTGGTGTCATTTATAGCAATTGGGAAGAAATTCAGGAAGTGAGAAGGAACAGTCACTCTATCATGGTTCTCAAGGATAGAATGGTGAAAAACAACCTTGCTAATATTGAAGGATTAAAGGAAATTGATGTTGAAGTAAGGAAAGAGATTGAGGATGCTGCCAGTTTGCTGCAACTGATCCAGAGCCACCTTTGGAAGAATTAGGCCATCATACCTACTCCAGAGAGCCAACTTTTGAATTTGGACGTGCAAATCAATGGATCAAATACAAATCTGGTAGTTAAAAGTAAGTATGTGTTGCAACTTATATAAGGCCTTTAATGGAACTTTATCTTGTCAACTTTAAGAAACTAATTGTTAGGTTAAGGAATGGATGAAACCTCCAAAGACAAACTTTTTGAATTATTATTAGAAGATACTGAATATATATGTTAAATTAAAAAAAAGCTAGTTACATTCATTCTATATTTGTATATTATGTTGTTTTATTAAAGGATCAGAACAAGTTCATTAGTTTGCGTGGTTATTTTACAGTTTTCTCAAACACACACAAAACCCTTAACTAAACATATTTACATTTCCTTTTTGTTGACTAGAAGAAAATCCCAAATTGCTTGGCCTACCCAAAAAGCTAATACAATGCTTAGAGGGAGAAAAAATATTTTTTGTTTTAGCCTGATAATCTAGTGATATCACCAAATGACAAGCATTTTATGGTGTAGTCCTTAGTGAATAATTTAGAATAACACAATAATAGTGTTACAATAAAAATGTCACCATGAACAATTTTATTAGAACAATTGTTTAATTACCATTCTCCACAAAATCATGCTTTTAAGAATATAACAAGTGAAAAAAATAAAATAATTTACTTTCTGTTTATATATAAACACAGAGCTGTTTACCTCTTCCAAATTACATATTTACATATAAATTTCAGGTTTTAAAATACAATAAGAAATACTCCTTTGCTTATTGTTAATTATATGCTAATAGTCTATCTTTGTAAAACTGAAGTACTAACAATTAGTGGTTATTTTATTATAATAGTATCTTTCCCTGTTTCACTCTCCTAGCAAGTGTTATTTTAAAAAGTATATATTTCAATTAGTAAATTAAAATTGTTTTTTCAAAAAAATTTAGGTTATACTGTCATGTCTAAACAGGATTCCTTTAGCTGGATATGACACAATTATAATTTATTTTTATTGCATTATATTATTTATTTTTATTTATATATAATTTTATATCTATACATTATTTGTTATATTTATAAAACATAATATATATAAAACAGTCTACATATTTATTTCAAATAGTTTACATAAATGTACCATTATTACATAAATTCTAAATGGCATTCATTTTTGTAAAATAATTATGTTTAGAATTAAATTCCTAAATTGTTAATTGAACAGTATACAATTGAACAATATTGCATAAAATAGCATAATTTGTATCCATATTTACAAGAAGTTTAACAAAGAAAGATGTGGAATATTTAACTCATTCATTTCCAGTTTTTTTGTTTGTTATTTTACTGTGATTAAGTCTGATATTTGATTTGTGAGGGCTCACAAAACAAAACAGAACAAAACAAAACAAAAAGGTTTGCTAAGCACTTTATAAATATTATCTCAATTTATACTCACAATAACCCTGTGAGGTAGGTGCTATTGCTATCCCCATTTTACAGATAAGGAAACTAAGGCAGACCAATGTTAAGTGATTTGCCCAGAGTCATACAGCTAAGTAAGTGAACATTCAAAATGGAATCCCTAGACCATCTTGCTGAAAGAATGGGGAAGGAAAGCAAGAAGATGAAAGCAGCTTTTATACAACACAGTTTTAAAGTCTAAAACATCAGAAATATTGCCAGGAGGTAAATGCAGGATGGCCATCCTGGTTCTCTCCACAAAATGGAGGGCCTAGGAGAATTCACAAATGGCAGAAGAGAGAGGTCTTTGCGGAAGGGTGGGCCAGGTCTAGCATGCCACAAGGATGGTTGGATATTCTAGAGCAAGGAGACCTTAGGTTTTTAGAGAAGTCTCAGAATAAGACAGCAGCAGCAGAAAAATGGTTTTGAATTCCACAAAAACATATTATCTATCTATTTATCTACCTATCAGTCTATCTGTCTGTCTGTCTGTCTTTGTTCCTGAATCCCTGGTTAAGAATGCTCGGATATTGCAAGAAATAAATTATATTTCTTTCCTACATTTCTATGTTGTAGGCCAATGCTAGTTGGTATATAGAATATCTTTAGAATTTCTCCCCTCTATTCATTTCCAGATTCTCTGTAACAGAAGTCACAGAAGAAAGCTACCCCACTGGCTTCCAGTCAACATTCATCAACATTTGGTTATACAGATAATTGAGGCAAATGCAGATAATGTAAAATCTATTCTATAAAAAAAAAAGATGTATCTCTTCAGACCTGACCTCAAACTATTTCTACATCGACACAGTGACTGACATGAAATGAGTTCACACAGGGAAGTTTTGCAAAGGCAAACACTGGCAGGAGAGGAAGAGGGAGGGGATTTAGATCTTTCTTTCACATGAGAACCTCCCCACCGCCACCACACTGTGACCTTGAGTCTCTTTCCTTATCTTATGATAAACCAGTCAAACCACACCCTGGCTCTCTGGCTACAGAGACATTTGTCTAAGATTTATAGAGAGGAATTTGACAGCTTCTTTTGTAGCTTAGCACCCACCAACTCCTGATGTCTTACATTTATCAGCTCTCTTTTAATAATGGATTCCTGAGGAATGCACAATTTAATAGTTACCATAGCATGACTGAGACAGCTGTCTGCTGCACTGACATTCTACTGATGCAGCTTTCCTTGGAAATGCATATAGAAGTTATATCAATGGAGGATTTTGGAGATTGGCACCATTCAAATCCCTCTGTTTCGTTCCAGTTTACTTCTGTCTTTGTGTGTGGGCTTGCAGGTCTTTTCTTGTTTTGTAAAAACAAACAAACAAAACACAATGATATAGTGGCTTTTCATCTAAGGTATTTTATTAAGCCCTTTTTCTACTTAAATCTCAGTTGTAATAATAATAGTAGTAACAGTAATAAAAGGTCATATTTATATTTCACTATATAGTATACATGAAGCTTTACTGACAACAGCCTTCTGAAGTAGGTAATGCAAACCTTTTTTCCTGTTCCATAGATTAAGAAATTAAGGATTTCAGAGAAGCCAAAATTTATCTAAATAGGGTCTCATAACAAATGTAAAAGACTGGGTTGATCAGGTGATATTAGATGAATTATTACGTGAGCCATGGGATTCCAACTCCAGAGCCCCTTCAACTACAATAAGGAAAGAAAATGGAAAAAAAAATACCATAATTACCTGAAAATTTTCCTCATTTTATAAATCATCTTCCTCCTTAATTTAGCCATGTTTAGCAATAATGAAATATGAAGTACAGCTGTTTACCACTTTTATAGGAAGAGAACATTAGCAGAAGTCAGAAACTGGTTCTGGTTCTGATCATGGCTTCTGGCACCATGCCTAAAGTAATGTGTGTTGGGAGTGAAAATACTTGGCATAATCACTGCTGCAGGAGCAGGCAATGGACTTCATCCAATAGCAGCAGTAGTCTCTCTGGAGCCTGGTAGAAGTGTTGGAGCCTCTCCGTCTAAGCTCAGGACTCCCTGGGGACAGCTGTGGCTGATGCTTCTGCCAGGGCGCCTGTTAATGCTGTTTGTGGAGATTCCCAGATTCCCAAGAGCAGGCATATGAACAAACCACATAAGCTGGGAAGTGCAAATCATTTCATGTGATCGGAGGGATTTAGAGCAGGAAGGAAACAAATATTATTCAGCAAAACTTTGTCATCTTATAGATAAGGAAACTGAATTACAGAGAAATTATTTCCCCAAGGTCACGCATTAAATAACAAGCGTATCTGGAATTTGAATCTGAGTCTTTGGCCTCCCAATTCAGTACTCTTTCCACTTCACTTTGGGTTACATTCATAAATAAGACCAAATATATTTAAAAACAAATCTAATGAAAAGAATATAGCAATAATTTCTAAACAATCCTTTGTAATTAGAAACCTTTTGTTTTTGTTTTTTCTCTTTTTGAGGGGACATTTTATGTATTTAATAGACCAAGGGGGATTACCTACAGCCTAGAAGCCACATATAGCCTTCTAGGTCCTTGGGTGCAGCCTTTTCATAGAGTCCAAGTTTTACTGAACAAATTCTTTTAGTAAGGGGATTTGGTCAAAGGGCCAAATTTGGAGACCTAGAGGAATGCATGTGGCCTTGAAGCCACAGGTTCCCCACCCCTGAAATGGACTAATAAATGCATTAAGATAATTCTCAGATCTTGTATGTGTCAACTGTTGTAGTTCATGAGATTCTTATAGGCTGAAACAGGCTTAAAATAGTTGATTATCCCCCTCCATGTACCAAGATCATATCAGGAGTTAATAATTTAGTTTATATTATGTGAAAGTATGACATACTGGAAATTTGTATGAATTATTTGTATGAATAGTTGGCTTCCAGTTCAGCTTGGCTCTGATTCTTACAAAGTCACATGAATCAGTCACTAAAATTCCCCAATAATTTCATTCAGTGCAATGTGACAAATATTTGTTAAGCACCTCACATGTGCTCTTTTAGGGTATACAAAGACCAAAAGTGACCCCAAGGAGGTACTTCAGAGAAGATGTGATTAACAATTTAGATCTGGAATGGAACATAGAGTCCATCTTATCCAACTCCATCATTTTAAATTTGATGATTTTGAGGTCTAGAGAGGTATAATAGGACCAAAAATGTAGAGATGGGAAAGATGCCAGTCTAACTGTTCAAATAACTTTACTTTACATAAGAGGAAACTGAGATATAAAGGTGAAGAAATTACTTGGCTGAAGTCTCACAATGTGAGAGGCAACATCTGAACCCAAGTCAATGAAACATGGATATAGAGCTGGAAGGTGCCTTTGAAAAAGGAAGTCATGAAATACAACCCCTCCTTTGACAGAAGAGCAATGAAAAACAAAACAAAACAAACAAATGAACAAACTTGCCTATGCTTACATAGTTGCTAAGTGTCAGAGAAGTAATTTAAACTTGAGTCCTTTAACTCCAGATGCAGTGCCCTTTCTGTTACAACACACTCTATCATACAATCATACAGAAATATGAATGATAAAGTTCCAGTTTAGAATCAGAGAGGGTTGGATGAACTATACTATTGATTCCAACTCTGAAATTCCCCAATACTGAGTTCTATAAGAATGAAAAAGTTAAATAGAAAGGTTAATCCACCATAATTTCCTTAAAAAAAAAGAGTATGTGAGATCCTGACCCCTTCACTTACTGAGAAGACAGCTTTCAGTCTCAGTCCCTCAGAGAGTTAATGTTATTCTCTCATTCTAATGTCCTCATAGACCAGATGGTCAGCAGACTATTCATAAAGATAAAATTTGGGGACTCTTCTCATTTCTGTGGCTTAAACACCTATGCAAAAATAAAAAAAAAATTGAGATTGTTATTCTAAGGAAGTGAAAATGACAAAGGAAAGCAAAAACAGGGGGCAGAGCCAAAATGGTGGAGAGAAGGGAGGAACTCAGCTGTCCCAAATTCAACTGCAAATAACCTTAAAAAACACCTCAAATTGAATTCTAGAACAGCAAATCCCACCAAAAAAATGGGGTGAAAACATTTTCATCCCAAGAGAATTTAGAAGGTTGGCAGGAAAGGTCTGTCCCAATGGAAGAAGAATGGAGTACAGTCCAGCAGCATCAGGCAGAGCCTCAGCAAGGTAGGGGTAAGGCCGTAATATCCTGCCCAAGTGATGCTGCAATAGGTTATTCTGGGCACCAGTCAGCAGCAGGCCTTGGGGACAAGCAAATTGGTTGCAGCAGTTTCCAGAGCTCTTGCCCACAGTCACTAAGAGAGCTGGACAACTGGTCAGAAGGAGATTAAAGGGTTCCATTGCTGGAGGTGAGTGGAAGACACTGTTACATTGCCCATACGGTTTGCAGTTCCAGGGTGAGGAGGAAGACTAATGCATCAGAGTTGTGGCCATAGGGCAGCAGGGACTTTGGTCACAGTTCCAGGGCACAAAAGCTGTAGTCACTCATGGACCAAAGAATAGGCCAAAGCACACACCCCTCCTTAGATCAAACTGCTTAAGAAGAGCTGAAAACTTAAACGACCCCAGAACTAGCTCTGAAACAAATTGCATCAAAAGCCTAAAGCTTGAAACAGTGCTCCCTCCCTCTGGGATCAAAACCCAACTTTAACATAAAGTTAAAAACAAAGAAATAGCCTGGAAAATTAGCAAATAAAAACAACAACAACAACAATAAAATAAGCTAATTAGAGAAAGTTATCATGGTGACAAGGAATATCAAAACATAAAATGAGAATACAACAAATTTAAAATCATTACATCCAAAGTCTCAAAGAGAAATGTGAATTGACCTCAGGGCCAAAAAGAAATTCCTGAATAAGCTTAAAAAAAAAAAAAGAAGAAGAAGGAGAAGGAGGAGGAGGAGGAGGAGGAGGAAAGAGAAGAAGAGGAAGAAGAATAGGAAAAATGGGAAAAGAAATGAGAGTGGTACAAGGAAATCATTTAAAAAGAGTCAACAATTTGACAAAGGATGCACAAAAATACAAAATAAAATTACACATATAAAGAAGGAATAGGCAAAATTATAAAAGAGGTCCAGGGGCAGGCAGGTGGCGCTGTGGATAGAACTCCAGCCTTGGAATCAGGAGGACCTGAGTTCAAATCCAATCTCAGAAAACTGACACTTACTAGCTGTGTGAGTCACTTAATCCCAAATGCCTCACAAAAAAACAAAAATAATAAATAAAAGAGGTTCAAAAAAATCACTGAAGAGAAGAACTGCTTAAAAAGTAGGATTCACTAAACAGAAGGAGATACAAAAGCTCACTAAAGAAAATAATTCTTTAAAAATTAGAATTGGGATGCATATTATCACCACTATTATTCAAAATTGTGCTAGAAATGTTAGCTATAGGATAAAAGGAAAGACTATGAGCTACTTTTATCATCATTATCATCATTATTCCTTGGGTGGCTAGGCATAACTCTCTCATGTTGCTAACAACAACAACAACAACAACAACAACAACAACAATAATAATAATAATAAAATAATAATAGTAATAATACTCTGTTCTCTTCAATGTAGAAATAAGTGGCCTTTTTTTCCCCCAAAAAATGTAGTGCTTTAGAACATAAGAGCCCAACTTTAATATGAAGTTTAAAGTTAAGAAATACACTTGAAAAATGAACAAACAACAAAAAAGATCCTTACCATAGAAAGTTACCATAATATCAGGGAAGGTCAAAACACAAATTTAGATAAAAACAACAATATCAAATTGCTACATCCAAAGCCTCAGAAAAAAAATATGAATTGGTTTGAGGCCATGGAAGAGCTCAAGGAAAAAAAAAAGATTTCAAAACTGAAAAGAGAGAGGTAGAGGAAAATTTGGGGGGAAAAAAAGTGATGCAAGAAAATCATGAAAAGATTCCATAGCATATTAAAGGAAGCACAAAACAAAGTGAAGAAAATAACACCCTAAAAAACAAAATAGAGCAAATGATGAAAGAAGCTTGAAAATCCAATAAAGAGGAGAATGCCTTAAAAATAATTAGCTAAATAGAAAAGGTGGTACAAAAATTAACTAACAAAAATTCATTAAAAAATAGAATTGAACGAGTTGAAGCTAATGGCTTCATGAGACATCAAGAAGCAATTTTTAAAAAATCAAAAGACAGAAATTGAAGAAAATATCTCACTTGAGGGGAAAAATAATTGATGTGAACAATAGATCAAGAAGAGATCATGTAAGAATTATTGGACTGCCCAAGCCTAGACATCATCTTTAATGATATTACCAAGTAAAACTGCCCTGATATTCTAGAATCAGAGGGTGAACTAGAAACTGAAAGAATGCACACACACACACACACACACACACACACACACACACACACACACCCCTCCTGAAAGACATCCCAAAATGAAAACTCCCAGGAATATTACAGCCAAATTCTAGAGTTCTTATATCAAGGAGAACTTCTTGCAAGCAGAGAAAAACAAACAATACCAATGTTGTGAAGCCACAGTTAGGATAACAAAAGATTTAGCAGCTTTCACACTAAAGGAACAGAAGGTTTAGAACATGATATTCTAAAGGGCAAAGGAGCTAGGATTACAACCAATCATTATTTACCCAGCAAAACTGAGTATAATCCCTCAGGGAAAAAAAAATAAATGCATATTCTATTTAATAGAGGACTTCCAATCATTCTTGATGAAAAGGCTATAGAATAGCCTTTCTATTCTATAGAATTGAAAACTTGACTTTCAAATACAAGATTCAAGGGAAGAAAAAATAAATTAATAAATGAACAAACAAATGAATAAATGAATGAATGAATGAATAAACAAATAAATGGGAAGAATAAATCATAAGGGATTCAATAATGTTACACTGTTTACATTCTTAAATGGGAATATGACACTTATGACTCATAAGAACTTTGTCACTATTGGGCTAGTCAAAAGGAGTAATACACACACACATATGTAAGTGGTGAGACAGGAATTCACTGGGAGAAAATTAAAGGGAGACAAAATGGGGTAAATCATCTCACATAAGAGGCACAAAAGAACTTTTACAGTCAGAGGAGGTGGGAGATTTGGGGAAAATGCTTGAATCATATTCACATCAGAATTGGCTCAAAGAAAGAATAATATGCACACTCAGTTGAGTATAGAAATATGTGTATGTATGTATGTGTGTGTATATATGTGCGTGTGTGTGTGTGTGTGTATAAATGTAGGAAGAGAACTGAATAATAGGGCTGAAATAAAGGAAGGTGGATTGGGGGAGGCAGTAGTCAGAAGCAAAATGCTTTTAAATAGATGGGGAAATATAATGGAGAGAAATAGTTTTAGTAATCATAACTGTGGAAAAAGTTTATAGCAAATGTCACCAATAAGTGTCTCATTTTTTCAGACATATAGAGAACTGAGTCAAATTTGTAAAATAAAAATGAAAGCCATTCCACAATTCATAAATGTTAGGACATAAACAGGCAGTTGTCAGATGAAGAAATCAAACCTATCTATAGTAATATGAAAACAAATGGTCTAAATAATTATTGGTTAGAAAAATGCAAGAAAGACCTAGAAACTGAGGGGAAGCCCATAAATTGTGGAATGGCTGTATGAGTTGTGGTATATAATTGTGATGGAATACTATTGTACCATAAGAAATGATGGGCAGGATGTTTTCAGAAGAACCAGGAAAGACATGCACTAATGCAAAGTGACATGAGCATAACCAGGACAACAATGTGTACAGTAACAGCAACATTATACAATAATCAAGTGTGAATGACTTAGCTATTCCCTGCAATATGATAATTCAAGAAAATTCTGAATTACTTATGATGAAAAATGATATCCATCACCAGAGGAAAAAAAAAGGTGATGGAGTCTGACTACAAAGTGAAGTATACTTTTTTAAAAATTTTCTTTCTTTCTTTTCTTTCTTTCTTTCTTTCTTTCTTTCTTTCTTTCTTTCTTTCTTTCTTTTTCTTTCTTTCTTTCTTTCTTTCTTTCTGTCTGTCTAGTATTTCTTTCATAACATGACTAATATTGCAATGCATTTTTCAAGATAACCCATATATAATCTATTTCAAATTGCTTAAATTCTTAATGAGGGGGATGGGTATGAGGGAGAAGGAGAATTTGGAACTCAAAATTTTGTGAAAAAACAAATTTTATAATTTGTTTTTATATGAAATTTGGGAAAATGAAATATTAAATTATGTTTTTAAAGAGGGAAATCAGAAAATGTGGAACATTTTTATATTGTTTCTCTGATAAAGGTCTCATTTTTTTGAATATGTAGTGAACTGGGTCAAATTCATAAGAATAGAGTAATTCCTCACTAATAAATGTTCAAAAGATATGCATAGACACTTTTCAGATGAAAAAATCAAAGCTATCAATAACCATATGAAAAAAAAGTTCTATGTCACAGGATGCAAATTAAAACAACTCAGAGGTTGTTTTACCTATTTGGCTAATATGACATAAAACAAATATGTTAGAGGGTATGTTGGAAAATTTGGAAACTAATCCAATGTTGCTGGAGTTTTGAAGTGTTTCAATAATTCTGGAGGACAATTTGGAACTATGCCCAAAGGGATATCAAATTCTGTGTACCTTTTGACCCGGCAATACCATTACTAGATCTGTATCCAAACACGTCTAAAAAAGATAAAAGGATCAACTTGAACAAAAAAATATACGACAGTTCTTTTTGTGGTGTCAAAGAGGTGGAAATTGAGGGGATGCCTACCAACTTGGGAGTGATTGAACAACTTGTGGTATATAATAGTACTGTTTATAAAGAATGGTAAGCAGGATGCTCTCAGAAAAACCTGGAAAGACTCATATGCAGTGATGCAAAGTAAAATGAGCAGAGCCAGTAGAACATTTTACATAGTAACAGCAATACAAAGATCCAAAATAATTCCAAAGGACTTGTGGTGAAAAATGCTATCTACCTCCAAACAAAGAACTAATGGAATCTGTATGCAAATCTAAGCATACTTTTAAAAACATTCTTTGGTTTTTTTTGTTTATTTGTTTTGGTTTGTGTTTTCTTTTACAACATAATTAATACGGAAATATGTTTATTGGGACTGTGCATGTATATCAGATTATTTTATTTAAATAAGAAAGAAGAGATTTTGGAGCTCAAATTAAAAAAAAAGAATGTTAAAATAGTTTTCACACGTAATTGGGGTAACAAAATTATTTTATTATTAGTCTATTATTCAATAGACTGAAAATTTAAAAAAAAACATATATGTAGAGATATTAATAGTTGGGAGAGCACAGTGAAGATTTCACAGACACCATGGCACCTATCTGAGCTTTGAAGAGAGATAAGGATTTTGAAACATTGTGACAAAGAAAGAGTGCATTCTTGTGCAAATGGGGAAATGCTTAGATGCAGGAAAATTATGTCTCATTGTGGAGGTATATGGTGTGAAATATTCTGTTTTCATTGGAGCATTTAGTTGTGATAGAGAATGATATGGAATATCTGGGTATGCATGTGGGAAGCAAATTTTCAAGTGCCTTAAATTCCAGTCTAAGTGATTTTTACTTCGTGCTAGAAGTGATTGGAAACGATTGAAGGCTCTTGAACAGGGGAGTCATTTGACCAGATTTATGCCTTACTTTGCTAAGGAGAGATTTTAAAAAGCAAGAGACTTAATGAAAAATAAATAACGAATTCAGATAATAGAATATATAGGTCTGGAATAGGGTGGCAGCATGCTGAGTAGAAAGAAAAAGAAAGTGCCAAGAAGAAAGTCAAAGTTGATTCCAATGTCAGGAACATAGATAACCTGGAGGATAGTAATTCCATAAACATCAGTAGGAAAATTTGAAGGTAGGGTAGTGTAATCCAGAGGGGATTAGGACTGCTCAGTACTTTTCTTTAGGTTCAGATCTTAAGATACAAAGACACAAGATTGATGCCACATTAACAAATAATTGAGTTTATTTGACAATGATTAAGGCAATAGAGAAGTAGGAATTAAAATAATGTGCATATGCATAAGATCCAGTGAATCAACATAGAACAAAGAAAGGATAGAAATAGACAAAGAAAGAAAGAAGAATAAATCACCAAACCTGATTGGCAAAGACCTCCAAAGATCCTGTTCCCAAGTGGCCCTTTTCATATCTACATAAACTGCAGGAAAACAACCTTAGAACAAGGAGGGAGCTTGGGCAGAGCTCCAGATGCCTATATTTTATGTGTGTGCCCAAGGATAAGCCAGATCCTTGGACACACACATATTTCTTGAGATAAGAGTTATTCTGCCCAAGTAACATAGTTTGTTTATTCTTTGATGTTCCATTCCCTTGTTGCTCCAAGTCACACAAACTAACTTTAAATTACATCCCATATGTCAGGTCAGGAGGCAGTCATGTGAGGGGACTGGGGAGGATCTCCTCAGTTTCCCTTTAGATTACCTTCTTTATGTCAGGTCATGAGGTGGTCATGTGAGGGACTGGGGAGGATTTCCTCAGTTTCCCTTACAGGTAGATTTAGAAGGGAAGATAATGGATTGTGTTTTGCAAATGTTGAAAATGAAATGCCAATGGAACATCTGTTAGTGATGTCTTTGAAGCAGCTGGAGATGTTGAATTGGAATGAAGATTGATATATTATTCCAATAGAGATTACAGTTGAATCCATGGAATTAGATTAGATTAGATTACAAAGAGAATAAGAAGAGCCTTGGGTTCAAGACTAAGCCATGAAAAGGAGGTAATTGATATAATAAAGAAAGTCCCAATAGAACCAAAATTTTTATAGCAGCACTTTTTGGTAGCATAATTAAAAAGTAGATGCCCATCAAGTAGGGAATAGCTAATCAACTCTGATACATTGATATAATAATGGAGTTATTATTATTTTGTAAGAAATGTTGACTGTGTTGACTACAAAGAACTGCAGACTTACATAATATGCAAAATGAAGTAAGAAGAACCAAGAAAACAATATACAAGATGGAAGTAATGAAAATGGAAATAGCATTCACAAAACAAATGAAAGTGATTGATACAGAATGAAAAACAATAAGCTTGGCTCCCCAAAAGATACATGACAAGACACCTTGCATAGCTACTTTGCAGATATGGAAGGTACACAGGTTTGTGTTACAACAAATCATTTCACACTTTTTGAATGCATTTAACATTTTTTCTTCCTCTTTTTTTTCTTTAAAAATATTGTCAAATGAGATTTCTTATGGAGAGATTTCCACATTAAGAGGTTCAAACACTTACGGAAACATTTCTCTTGAATAAAAATGAAATCAAGACAAGAAATAACAAAATTAAGTGGAAAATCCAAATGCAAAGAATAGTAATGAAAAACCTTGATTTATTAGCATGGAAGCAAATGGTATGTTGCTGAGACTAACCCTAGTTTATGATTCAGCAACCCCAGTTTTTGGAAATCAGTGCATTACATACAACAATATTTTCATCTATCTTTTTTACTTCTCAATTTTTTTTCAAAAAAAGTTGCTTAGAAACCTAAATAAGCCAAAGAACAATTAATACCTCCCAAATAATCTGAGTCTTGAAATAAATATTATATATATATATATATATATATATATGGAGAGAGAGAGAGAGAGAGAGAGAGAGAGAGAGAGAGAGAGAGAGAGAGAGAGAGGGAGGGAGGGAGAAGGAGAAACATGGGGAAAAGAGGATGAAGAGAAATAAACAATAATGACAATTGTAAATGTGAATGGTATGAACTCACCTGTCAAACAGAAGCAGGCAGCATAGCAGATTAAAAATCACAATCCTACAATATGTTGTTTACAAGAAATATATTTAAAACAGAGAGACATTCCTAGAATAATGGTAAGGGGCTGAAGGAGAATCCATTATGTTTCAGCTGCAGGAAAAAAAAAGCAGAAATAGCAATCATGATCTCAGACAAAGCAAAAGCAAAAATAGATGTAGTTAAAAGAGATAAGCAAGTAAATTATATTTTGCTAAAAGTTGCCATAACCATAAAGTAATATCAATACTAAACATATGCACACCAAATCACATAGCATCCAGATTTGTAAAGGAGAAATTAAATGAGTTACAAGAGGAAATAGTTAAATTATATTAATGCAGAAACCTTAAGTCTTCCCTCTCTGAACTAGATAAATCTGACTAAAAATAAATATGAAGGAACTTAAGGAGCTCAATTGAATTTTAGAAAAGTTAGATAGGATAGACGTTTGGAGAAAATTTAATGAGAATAGAAATGAATATACATTTTTTCTCAGCAGTTCATGGAATTCTCCATGCGTCATGGAACAAAACTCACAATGAAATGCAGAAAAGTAGAAATATTAAATACATTCATTTCAGGTCTAATAAAAAAATGGATTCAATAAAAGTATGTGAAAAAAATAGTTTAAATTGTTTGGAAACCAAATAATCTAATCCTAGAAAACAGTATTAGGTCAAAGAACAAATAGTAGAAGCAATTAGTAATTTCATTAAAGAGAATGACAGTGGGGCAGCTAGGTGGTGCAGTGGATAGAGCACCAGCCCTGAATTCAGGTGGACCTGAT
The DNA here is from genome assembly GCF_003287225.1 of Phascolarctos cinereus. NCBI lineage: Eukaryota > Metazoa > Chordata > Mammalia > Diprotodontia > Phascolarctidae > Phascolarctos > Phascolarctos cinereus. The sequence goes on from NW_027556098.1 coordinate 287,825,423, forward strand.
TTCAAATCCGGCTTTAGACCAAACACATGACACTTATTAGCTGTGTGACTCTGTGAAAGTCACTTAACCCTAATTGCCTTAAAAATAAAAAATAAAAAGAAATAAAGAGAATGACAATGAGGAGTCAACATACCAAAATTTATGGGATTCACACAAAGCAGTATTTAAGGGAAAATGTATGTCTCTAAGGGATTACTATTGAAAAAAATAGAGAAAGAGCAGATCAGTGAATTGGACATGCAACTAAAACTTAAAAAAAAAACTAGAAAAAAGAGAAATTAAAAAAAATTCAACACTAAATTGGGAAAAAAATGGTTACTTTGATATAAGAAACAAGAAAATTAAATTACCAATATCAAAAATGAAAACGGTGATTTCACCAACAATGAATGTGAAACTAAAGCAATTATTCAGAACTACGTTGGCCAACTATATGCCTACAAATCTGAGAATCTAAGTGAAATGGGTGAACATTTACAGATTAAGAACTTCTGAGATTAAGAAAAGTGGAAAGATAATATATAAATAACTCTCTTAGAAAAAGAAATTGAATAATCAGTAAATGAGCTCCTTCAGAAAAACATTGCCTGGATTACAAGGATTTACAAGTAAATTCTAAAACTAAAAAAAAAATTAAAAAAGCATTGAAGAACCAATGCATATCAAATAACAAAAGATCAAAAATATCAAAGGAATATCAATTAAAAAAAATGAAAAATGGCTGCCAAATAGCACCAGATTTCAAAGTATATTACAAAACAGTCATCATCAAAAGCGTTTTGATGCTGGCTTAGAAATAGATCAGTGAATCAGTACAACAAATTAGGTACAAAATGCACAATAGCAAATAACCAAGGTAATTTAGTGTTTGATGGACCCAAAGATCCAAGATTGTGGGGTAAGAACTCCACATTGGACATCAAGGCACTGGGGAGAGGCAGTGAAATATATGGCCCAGCTATCACCGTGGAGAGAGCTAAATGACTTTTAAAGGTATTATTTATTAATGATTTTATTCTCTCACTTTTGAAACATTATAGCAGCTCTCTTTCTGTGGCAAAAATTGGAAATTGCAGAGATGCCCATCAATTAGGGAATGGCTGAACAACTTCCGATATACAATTGTGATGGAATACTACTGTGCTATAAGAAATGATGAGCTCAATGATTTTAGAAAGGAAAAAAAATCACAGAAAGACTTACTGAAAATAATGAAGAGCAAAATGAGCAGAACCAAGAGAATGTTGTGTATAGTAACAGCAGTATTGTTTTAAGAATGACTGTGAGGGGCAGCAAGGTGGTGCAGTGCATACAGCTCCAGCCTTGGAATCAGGAGGACCTCAGTTCAAATCTGCCCTCAGACACTTGACACATAACTAGCTGTGTGACCCTGGGCAAGTCACTTAACCCCAATTGCCTAACCAAAAAAAAAAAAGCAAAACAATAAAATAAATAAAATAAAAAATAAGAATGACTTTGATCAAATAAGTTATTTTATCTATTATAAATACTCAAATTAACTATAAAGAACATACAAAGAAATATGTTATCTGCATAAAAGGAAAGAACTGATAATTGGAAGTATGTATAGAATAATTTTAAATAAATAAATATATATGTATATATACATATACATACATACATATATACATACATACATATATACATATACATACACACATATAAGTGTGTATATATATGAACTATATATATGTGTGTGTATATATATATATATGCACACATACTTATTTGTGTCACTTAGTAGCTGTCTCTATGGTAGGGGGGAAAGAAGAAAAAAAAGGAAATTTACATGATAATCTTGTTGCACATTTTAAAGGAATGGAAAGTTGTGCATGGTAGATTTGAAGTTTAATCTTTTTTATTGTACCATGTAAGGGAAATTCTTGCTTTATTCCATATATGAATACCTCCAGGAAGAAGTTTCACTGTTGTTCTGCACTCTGTAAGATTAAGGATGCTGGGGACCATGCTCCATAGCAATGAAACCAAAACCACCAGTTAAATAACTAGAAAGCTGCAGTAATGATTATTTCTCTTTTCACATGTTCTTTGTTTTCTTCTTTCAGAAATTGGTGCTATTGATTGTTTGATAACCTAACATCTTAACAAAATTGCATCTATGATAGTGACATTATCTGGTGGTTGTTCAACCATGTCCAAATTTGAAAGACTATGTGTATTTCAGGACTGAAAATTATGACTGGAAACTTGAAATTTTATTTTTTGAGATAGAATCTGATCTGTGACATGTGGAATCACTTCTGACCAATTATCTGTTCTGTTCTGTGGCATTTTTGCTGAGAGACATATTTCTTTTCAGCCTGTCAGCTGTACAGACTTGGTGATGAGTTGGTTGCTCCTCTGAAGGTGACTTTTCATCTTCATTTTAGGGGGTTGGAGGGAGGTCCCTTCCTAAGTTCAGAAAATTGAGGGTTTCTCAATTAATGTCAGAACATGGGGAGGTGTTTTAATGTCAAGAGTTTGAAGGCTGTTAACTGCATAAAGTAATGGTCTGCTCATGTTGAAGATGGAGTATCTTCATTATTACCTGCTATAACCATCTTCTCTGGAGCTGTACCATTGTACTAGCATTTGGGACTCCTTGGAACCTTGTCTCTAACTCAGAAGGTAGTAAAGCTATTTTTTTTTCTGGAACTCTCATTCTCTGGATACTCCCTTTAGTGTATTCCATCTCTTTCTGGATATACTTCATTTCTGCCATATCAGCTGTGAGAAAAGGAAATTTGGCCCCACTTATCCTTCCTAAAGGGGTGTCAGTGCTTTATAATCTGCTCATTTTGGCAATTGTAGGTGTACTTTTACAAAGACTATTCAAACACTAGTACCTTGTGGCTCTGTTTATATAAGTCCCACACAGACTTGATTTCTTTTTCTTTCGAGCTTTGGGAAAGATCATGAACACTACTTTCCCAGAAAAGTATTTCATCTATGTCTTTCTATATGCCCTATCTGCTTCTGAGCTTCATATCAAATCCTTGAACTTGTATCAGCTATACTTGGTGCTTCTCTTCAATGAGGGCTTCTTGGGCAGGTTCCCCTGGTAGGGGACCTCTGGTTGAATACTCTAAGAGGCTGTAGACTAGTCTCATGAAGGCACTGGGGAGAGGCCAAATGACTTTTAAAGGTGTTATTTATTAATGTTTTTATTCTTTCACTTTTAAAGCCCTTCACACCTTGGTCCCTCTCTACCTTTCCAATCTTCTTAGATTTGGCCAGTTATGATCCAGTTACACTAACCTTCTTGCTATTCCTCACCAATGACACTCCATCTCCTGACTCTGGCTTTTCATATTTTTGCCGTGCCTGGAATGCTTCTCCTCTTTAAATTTTCCTTCTGACTTCTCTGGCTTATTTTCAGTATAGAAATTAGCCAAAGCTACAAGCTGATCTTGATTTATTGTTTTGTTGATTTCTTAGCATAGGATAAAAAAAAAGGAATGTAGATTAAAATGAAAACTTATGGAAAATATGGTCATTAACCCTTTGTCTACATATTGCTGCCCCCCCATCTTCCACTAGTTTCTTCCATTTCAGATTGCTTTCCATTTACACTGTATATATTTTATTTGAATATAAGTATTTGCAAGTTTTCTCTCATTAAAATATTGTTGTTTCTCTTCACTTCAGAAAAGGACCAATAACATCATAGTTGATATCTTAACTTGTGAATGAACTGGATTTAAATGAGGCAGAGTTGCACGAAGTCATCAGCATCGTTACCTATTCCAGGATCATTAAAGTCTAGTGGCAAGACAAAGTCAAGGTGAGTGGTGATGGCTTAAGATACAGTGGATAATCTTGTTGTTGTTGATGTCTCACCAAGCTCTAAATACTCCACAGCTCCTGCTTCAGCTACTTTTATGGCAATTAGAGAAAATCTAATATGTGTAAGATACACGAGGTAATATTTTTGTGTTGGTCACTTGGCTAATTTTATTTTTCTTCTCATCTTTCTTATTTTCATTTTAAAAAGAAATTCTTAGGGACAGGTAGGGGTGAATGGATAGAGCATTGGCTCTGGATTCAGGAGGAGCTGTGTTCAAATCCAGCCTCAGACACATAACACTTACTAGCTCTGTGACCCTGGGCAAGTCACTTAACCACATTGCTAGCCAAATAAAAGAAAAGAAAAATGAATTCTTTGTTTTAAGGGATAAATCTATTGGAGGAAGGATATTGGGGTAATCTAGATGATGGAAAGTCAAAATTACAATAAAATATTTTTGCAATAATTTAAGCTCCTAGATACTGAGGAGTGTCTTTGTGTCTGTAGTTTTATCCTCAGTACATAGCATGTTCTTTGTCAAGTAGTTGTGTTTAACTTTTTTTCCCTTCAATTCATTCACTCACTCATTCAGCCAACACTAGAGACCAGTATATGCTAATCTTTAAATCTGACAAAAATACAAATTTAAAGCTGTCTCTGACCATTATCCTAAAATAATTTTAATAACAATTTTTTCATTTTTAGGATCCTATTTGAAAGCAATCTCTACTGAATTCATTTATTGGTCTTTCTCATGTAAGTCCTTCTATCCTATCTTATCTTCTCTATCCACATTACCTTCCTAAGAATGTCTACATCTTTTTTAAAGTTTTAGAAAATTTTATGTGAATGAGAAAGAAAAAGGATGCATGAAATTAGGATCAAACAAAATGAGAGGTTCCTTCACACCCCTGAAGATGTGGTACAGTGAAGAACTGCCACTGATTTCAATGAGAATTCACTGTATAGATATACTCCACAGGCACACAGAATATGAATGTGCCTAGAAATATCAAGACACACTCAATTTGGGAAAGCAAAAGTTAAAGGAGGTCATCAAGGGAAATCACAAGAATAGAAAAATAACAAAATAAGTTAAGAAAGTGAAATATGTCAACTGGACTAGAACAAGCATCTAACCTGGGAATGGCCAGAGCCTAACAGAGCAGGCCAGAGGCAGTTGTGTCAGGGATTAAACTGAAGTTTAATTGATTTCAAAGTGAAGAAAATGTTTATAAGCAGAAACTCTACCCCACCCTTTGCACACACACCTACTTCCCAAGGAGGCTTAACATGCTGGGGCAAAGACAGGTCTTATATACACTAAACACACATGCAGACACACACGGACACACACAGATACTCACAGACACATGTAGTCTGGACCACAACATAATCATTCTTATCAGTTCCCCTGACAGGCTCATGTGTGGACAATGCAAGAGTTCCTGGGTCCTGTGGGAACAGTTCTTAAATTAATTGTCTGAAGTTTTAAGGGTTGTTGAGCCTTGTGATTATTCAGTGTGATACAGAACCAGAGTTAACATGGTGGGAACAGGAATATAGTACCTGATTCAGTTTGCTTGGCTGTTATAAGAAACAGGGATTGTGAGCATGTCAGGAGATGTGATAGATGGCTTTGGGCTGCAACACATTGGCTGTCAGGCCCCTGGAAAATAGAGGAGCTTCTACAAATCTAAACAGTTATTGATTGATATATGAAAATCATAAATCCCTCAGTGAACACATGGTTTTGGTCAAAGCAATACACTGTGTGAAAGGGTAAGATCATCCAGAGTACGAAGGATTGTTGTTATGCCAAGCTCAGGGCACAACCTCTTTACTTGTCCCTAGCTCTGGGAAAAAGGTTGTCTCTGATTACCTTGACATCCCATAGGAAGTTTTTTCAACAAATGACTGATTCATTTGAAATCTATAGAATCCTATGTAGATCACCTTCATTGAATGAGGATCTGTACAAATGACTGGATTTTTTTTTAAACTATTGTTTCTGTCTGTCTCTCTCTCACACACACACACAGGCACGTGCGCGCGCTCGCGCACACACACACACACACACACACACACACTGTACTGCCTAAATTCATAGATTGCTAACAAGGAAAGTAGTTTTTTACAGAGTGAACAAACATATTTTGCAGTTTATTTAGTCTTTTGGAACTTATGAGCTGTCTCCAGTTTCCTGTTTTAAAACGTTCATAACAGTTTTAGAAGTTCCCCAATTTTAGCTATGGCTAAAATCGAGTGACACATTTATATTACACTCTCCTTTTACCTATGAGTCTGTAGAGGCATTTCACGCACTTAAGTGTCTGAAATCTTATTCCAGAGAGTCAATAAAAATAATTCATTCTAGGAAGTGGTTTAAAGTTTGCTCATCAAGTGACATTCAGTATATCAGGTAAGTCTCTTAATCACTCTTTTAGATAGGCCTTATCAAGATGATTACCTCTGTAAGAGGAAACTGAGGCTAAGAAAGGTTAATGAGTTGCCCATTGTCACATAGCTAGGAAGAATGATTTGAACCCAGGACCTTTTGATTGAAACTGCCATATCTGTGGTTAGTAAAAGAATGCTGAAAGGGTTTGTTTGGTTGGTTGTTTGTTTGCCAATACAAGATATTGTTCTATAAACAGTGAACTGTTTGTAAAACAGTGTCACATTGGAACCTCAGCAATAAGCCGGTTGACCTGAACATGATAAATGTATTAGGCTAGCAGTAACCAATAAATTGGGTCAGCTGTCTCTCATGATGACCAAAGACCCAGAGTAAAGACCAACATGGTATTTTAAACCTAGGCACATCTTCCTTTTGATTGGCCTGACAATATATCATTTGGACCTTCCCTGTCAAAGGCAAGAAAATCCCAACTGATAGACATTTTAATGAAGTGGGTTGAGAATTACCTCAGCTCCACCCTAAAACTTCATAATCCTCAAGTGATAAGATTAGTCAACCACTGAGGGAAGGTAGGTGGGCCTTCTGGTGTGGCTGATCATGCTCCTCTGCCAACTGAATGCTTATTGCTGTCTCATAAAGATCTAGCTGTCTGTAGCAATCTTGGCTAGGAAAAACAAAACAAAACAAAACAAAACATATAAAAACAAAAACAAACAAACAAACCAAAAAACGTCTCAATCAAGTTCTTGCCCTCTGCCCTGGAGACCAAATCATCCTTAATTTTGAAAAGGAAAAGCATGGTCAGTAGAATGATCCCCTAGGGAGAGCCTAGTGGAAACTGCTTTTCAATGTACAGGATAAAAAGAAGAGGAGTATCCCACATTAAACCTGTCAATTAGCAGATGTCCCAAGGGCTAGGAGTCATCACATTCCTCAATCAAGCCTTAGTACACACTAGGAGAGGTCTCCTTTGGAGCTAGGCTGACAGAGGAGTTTTGACAAAATTGGGAAAAGGATGGATTACAGAGTAATATTAATTATCAAATGATACAGTATAATGTTAATTTTACTCAGTATCCTATTCATTATGGCAGGTGAACAAAGATACAATTTAATCTTCCTCTCATCAAAGGAGATTCAAGAAACTGAACTGCGTAGATAATTTCCCTTAACTCTTTCCCTTCCAGCCTCACTGGTGCACTACTCAATTGACTACCAATCTCTTTGATATATCTGATAGAGTTCCACCCCAAATATCTTTCCCTCAACATAATTTACATAGATGAAATGCCCTAAATTAAATATATTGACATTTTAAGCCCTTAGCAAAATACTTATAATAGTAGTAATAATAATAATTCATCTTTTTTTTTTAAATGGGTAAAGGGACATTTTTATTGTATTGTTATTGTGAAAAGATCATAAAACTAGGAATCAGGGGACCTCTGAGATTTATTAGAAGTGTCATCTTGTGCAAATCATCTAACTTCATTAGAGAGATGATAGCTAGCTAGCTTTACTATATTTATTAAGTACTTATTATATGCTAAGCACCGTGCTATGCACTGGGAAGCCAGGGGGAAAAAAGAAACAAAAAACAAGACATTCTTTACACTGAAAGAGCTTCTATCTAATAACAGAACACAGACTACAAAACATACCTATAAAGTCGAGGAGAGAGAAGAGGGAACTAAAGCTGGGGACTGGATGCTGAGGAAGTGAAGCAGTTCTGAGCAGGGCATGAAGTGAATATACCTGTGGGGAGGGGAAAAGGACCACATATTTATCAATTTCCTACTATGTGTCAGGCATTATTTTATAGTTTAGGAAACTGAGGTTAAGTGCCTTGACCAGAGTCATACTGATAGTAAGTGTGTGAAATCTGATCAGAACTCCTACCCATTGAGCTATCCATCCCTTCATGAAAATTCTCTTCCTTCAGGCATTCACCAATCAGTAGAGTAGTACAGAGACACTGAAGTCTTACTTTCTATTTTCCAAATCCACAAACTAAAATTAGAGAAAAAAATGACCTTTAACACTCCTTGTGACTTTAAAATTCTAATATTCTTCATTTGACTAACTAAAAATATATCGTTGTCTCCTTCAAGCCAAGAGGTTATATAAAAGTTGAGTATGTGTTGCCTCTATTCACTTTCTTTCTCTCTTTGCCTCTCTCTCTCTCTGTATTTCTCATTTCCCTATCTCTGGCTGTTAGTCTGTACTCTGTCTTTCTGCTTCTGTCTTTCTCACTGTCTCTCTCTTTCTCTCTCTCTCTCTCTCTCTCTCTCTCTCTCTCTCTCTCTCTCTCTGTCTCTCTCTCTGTCTCTCTCTCTGTCACACACACACACACACACATATAGACACACACACTGTGAAGTCCTATACAATAAAAAAAAGAGCTCCATAAATGTGATTTATTATTTGGCATTATTTATTATTATTTCAACTTAATTGCAATTTTTATTACAGCTATAATGCCACAGCTTATATGTCAACATCTGTTGCAGAGGGTGAAAATGCTAATCTATGAAAAATTTTATAAAACCTCACAGTCCAACTCAAATTTTATTTGATTATTAGGTAACTTCAGTACATTGATGGACATAGGAGAAGGAGAAGAAAAAATATAATGGAAAATAGTGCTCAGAATTATGAAATCTAAGAAATTAGAGTTTATGAACTATCGATAAGCCTCAAACCTACATTCCCATGTTTAGTTTTTTTCAGAAGACAATTGGAAAATTGGGGGAGGGAGTAATCAAAAGCAAACACTTCTAAAGAGGGACAGGGTCAAAAGAAGGAATAAAATAAATGAGGGGGTGGGATAGGATGAAGGGAAATATAGTTAGTTTTTCACGACATGACTACTATGTAAGTGTTTTGCATGACTACACATGTACAACCTGTATCAAGTTGCTTGCCTTCTCAGTGAGGGTGGGTGGGGAGGGAGGAGAGGTGAAAATTTAGAACCCAAAATTTTAAAAACAAAAGTTAAAAAAATTGTTTTCATATGCAACTGGGAAATAAGATATATAGGAAATGGGGTATCAAAATTCTGCCCTACAGGAAAATTGAAGGGGAAGGGGATAAGAGAAGTAGAAGAGAGATAGAAGAGAGGGCAGATTAAGAGTATTCACAATGTATGCTATTTTAGGGTGGGGGGATGGATGAGATAGGGAGAAAATTTGGAACTCAAAATCTTGTGGAAGTGAATGTTGAAAACTAAAAATAAAAAAAAATAATTTAAAAAAATTCTAGAGTGGAAGAACACAGAAAAAGATGGAGTGAAACAATTTTCCAGCCCAAGACAACTTAGATGGTTGTCAGGAGAGGTCTGTTGCAACAGGGTGAGAGAGGAGCATAGTTCAGCACAGGCCTCACCCGTATAGACCCCATCAGCACAGACCCGGCCCCAGCAAATCAGGAGCAGGCCTTGTTGCCACTGAATGAGTTGATACAGTGGCAGTTTCCAGACCTCTCAACCCACAGAAGCCAAAGACAAATTAGAAGGTCATTAGGAATGGTCTGTCACACCCAGGTGAGAATGGAGCACAGTCCAACACAAACCATGCCAGCACAGACCCAGCCCCAGCAAACCAGGAGCAGGCCTTGGGTGCCACTGAATCAGCAGTGTCAGTTGCCACTTCTGGAGCTCTCAGCCCATAGATGGTAAGGCAGTTGAACACAACTGTCCAGAAGAAGATTACTGGGGTCTCTTTGCTAGCACCAGGTAGGACTCTCTAGTTTTTCTCATACTCAGATCTGATTGCAGTTGTAGATGGCAGTCCCAGGCCAAGGAGTACTATTACACTGCAGCTTGTGGCCACCGTGGAGCAGGAACCCTTGTCAAAGTTCAAGGGCAGAAAAGAGTGTTTGTGTCACTCACAGACCAGAGCAGAGCCTAGGAGAGTAGTAAACATCTGTCTTTAGATCATACCACCTTGGAAGAACTGAAAACTTAGTATCTAGAAGTATCTTTGAAAACAGCTGCAGTGTTGGTGGAGTTAGTGAACTGATTCAACCATTCTGTAAATCAATTTGGAATTATGCCAAAAGTGCTATAAAGTCATGCAAACCCCTTGATCTGACAGTGCCACTACTAGGTCTGCATTCCAAAAGAGATTAAAAAAAAACAACAACAGGAAAAGTACCTATATGTACAAAAATATTTATAGCAGCTCTTTTCTGGTAGCAAAGAATTAGAAATTGAGGGGATGCTCATCAACTGGGGAATGGCTGAACAATTTATGTTATGTAATTATGATGGAATACTATTGTGCTATAATAAATGATGATCAGGATTCTCACAGAAAAAAAAAAACTGGAAAGACTTACACAAATTGATGCAAAGTGGAATGGATTGTGTACAAATAATAGCAGTATTATAATATGATCAGCTTTGAATGACTTATCTATTCTCAGCAATATAATGATCCAGGACAGCTCTGAAGGACGTATGATGAAAAATGCTATCCATCCCTAGAGAAAGACCTGATGGTGTTTGAATACAAATTGAAGCACACTTTTTTTTAACTTTATTTTTCTTGAGGTTTTTTGGTCTATGTTTTCTTTTACAACATGATTATCATGGAAATATTTTGCATGACTACACTTGTGTAATCTATATCCAATTGCTTGCCTTCTTGGGGGGGGGATGAAGGTAGAGAATTTGGAACTCCAAGTTTTAAAAATGAATGTTAAAAACTGTTTTTACATATAACTGGGGAAAAATAAAGTAGTGAAGAAATTTTTTTAAAAAGAAAAAAAGAAGTGGAAAGCACTGAATATGGCCAAAACTGAACAAAAAGAACACATACATACACCAATCAAATAGACTACATTAGAAGAAGAAAGAATTGACCAATCTGGAAATCATTTCTAAATTAACTGTCTTATATAGTCAGACCATTTCCTCATCAAAATAGTATTTTTTTAAAAAATCATTATCAGATTATAAGGAATAATAAAATTTGAAGATATTTCATATAATTATAAGTATTCAAACCTGATTTACTCAAGCTATTGATAATGAAAAATAAAAGACAAATAAAACTATCATCTTTCATACCGAAATTTAACAGCTGTGAAGCAATTACCAAAACAAAGGGTTAAAGGGCCTCAGAAACCAACTTAGATAATAGATACCGACTCTTATTGTCATAAAAAGATATGTGGTGGGAAAAGGCAGCATTTGCATAGAAGACAGACCCATTAACAATATATAAAGAAATGGCATTTCAGAGAATTACAAGTTTTTATCACTTTGGAAGATAGGGAAGAGTTGTTAAGAAAAACATGATTTTTTTGTCCTTGTTGGAAGCTAGGTCTCACCATTTTACTCAGGCTGTAAATACAGGTGCTGTTCATGGCCTCACTTTTATAATATTCAGCACGGGAAGTGTTTCCAATTTGCACCAGATTCCCAGGTAGATGGCTAAGGCATATCCTGGATCTGCCTGAATCCAGCAGACCAAATCTGGTAGCTTCACCATTCATTGAAGCAGACCTAAAAACAACAGTGACTACCCAGCTGAAGCTAACCTTCTCCTCAGAGCTCAACTGAATTCCTATCCACCCTAATTTTACACATAGACTACTCTTCACATTCATTGATTAAATAATAAAACAATACATAACTACCTTTTATCTCCTCTTTTTTTTGAAATCTTCATTGCTAAATTAGCATACCTCATATAGGCCTATGAATTTTATAATAAAATTTTAATCAAATTTGTTTATACAGGTAAGGCCCTACAAAAATTATTTGCCATTGACTCTTCCTTCTCACTAGGGATTGGTGCTGTTAGTAGCAACAGCAGCAATGCTAGTGGTAAAATTTTATTTGGCTTCAATTTTAGGAAGCAGCAAAGAACAGTAGCTATCAGGATATTATTGTTTAGGGGAATGGGAACAGGGAATTATGGTCAAAGCTTGATGTAATCTGGTGAGCTGAGTCAAAGTGGGTTGTAATATAGATGATGGGACACAAGAGGAAGCCAAGAAAGACCAGTCAGAGAGATAGGTGGTAATCAAGGACTAGTGTGTCATCAAAATGTAAAGAGGAGAGATTCTGAAGACTAGAGAGGATAGAATAAAGTGAATGTGAAAATAGAAAGGTTAGCCTAGGCAAGGATAATGGCCATTTCTTGGTCAGAAATTCAGAAAAAGGAGGAGGGAAAAGGAGAGGATATCAAAGGATTTTTAAATGAAGAGAAGGAACTTAGTTTGAATGGTTTTAATTTTCTCAGCAAAGCCAAGACCTTCAGCTGAGAAAAAAGGACAAGGAGGAAGGGATACCTATCTCTTTTCCTTGCAGAGATAATGGTCTGAAGCTGTCGAACAGTGCACATAATAGTAGGCAAATGTGGTTAAAGATTAGTTTTACTGAACTGCTTTTTTTCCCTCTTTTTATTCTCTCTGTCTCTGTCTCTTTGTCTATCTGTCTATCTCTCTCTGTCTCTCTCTTTTCAAATAAGGAATGGCTCCTTGGACATGAGAATAAGGAGAAATATATTTGAAATGTATTTGGAAATAAAAAAACTATAGAAAAATGATATCAAGAAAATTAGTTTGGCAAAAGTTCATTTAATAAATATCAAATTTACCTTAAAACTCTTATTTTTGGAGAATATAATGATTCTAGTCAATAATAAAAGCTCCATGAGTGGAAGAACCATGTCTGATCTAATGTTTCTATTTTCTCTAAAGCCAAACAGTGCTGGCTGCTCTTTATTGTAATTAATAAAAATGAATTAGAATTATCTTGTCATTTTCTAAAACTTTTTCATTCCAATTCAACGATCATTTTGATATTATATACATACTTTTAGATACTTAGTGGTGACTGCCTTAAAATTTGGCTTTTCCTTTTGTATTAAAGTAGATATTTAGTCTGCTTTTTTGTTTTGTTTTGCTTTTACATAACCTCATATTCACTAAATGTATACCACCACATTGACATATACAAAGGGATTGCTCCTTCATCATTCCTTCCAAAATATCTTTAATATGATTTCTCCTTTATCGTTTTATATATGTTTATATATTTTATTTTTTATTTATATTTATGTTGTATATATTTTATATATTATATTTTATTATATATGTTTTTGTGTGTATGCATTTATATGAAACAATAATTTAGTATATATTACTTTACATGATAATATTATACATGTTTTAATATAATGGGATATAATATAGTCTATTGGATATGCATGTATGTATAGCTACATATATATGTACGTATGTATATATATATGAGATGGTAAAAAAGATGTCACTAGGAAAATAAATATTGTTTATAGAGAGGATGAGTCATACGGTGATGGTAAAACATAATTGAGGGATAGTTCACATACCCACTTGATATCTATGAAATATCAACAAGGGTGAAGAAAGACATGCAGAATGTTTTATAGTCTTCCTGTGGCAGATTAGTGGGAAAATATGGACAATGATCACTTGGGCTAGACAGGCATGAATCAGCTGAGAGCTGCATCTTTAAGGATATTACCACATCAATGAGTTCACAAATGTATTTTCTTCAGAAAAAAACTGCTTTTGTAACACTGGGCAAGTCACTTGGCCTCTCTCTTCCTCAGGTTTTCCAAATATCAATGAGGAAGTTATACTTAACAGCTTCTTATGCTTCTTCCAGATCTAAATCTATAATAGTTCTATTACTGGAGTTTATTTTTTTTATACATGTTATGATATCATTGACTGCTAACATGGAATAATAGAAAACTTTAGGGTCAAGAAGACATTGATTCCCACATAATACTTTTATGACCATGGAAACTTGATGCAACAAATCAGTGTTCACAACCAGCTTTCTAGTTATAAATCTATCAATAGAGGAATTTTCCACACTGATGGAACCACCAAAAAAATCATTGATATATAGCTTAATCTGCATATGCTCAGTATATTTTCCAACTGTTTTTCCTTTGTTTACTTGGTAAGAGTTCTATTATATGTGTATATTGATATCTCAGTTTATCTTTATGTACCTTAACCTTGTTTTCACTGCTATAGGCACATGGCATTTTTGTAACTATCTTCCACTGATTGGCATCTAGCAAATCATGTGTGTCAAACTAAGAGAACAAGGAATCTTCATTGGATTTTTAAATTCCCTTCTGTCTTTGACATTGCAAATTCATAATAACATGTTCCTAAAGCAAAATATGTGAAGTAAAATGAACATCATTGAACAGTTCTGTCTTTGATATCCTAGAAGCTTAAATGACCTCTTCTTTTTCATTGCAATCTTTAATGTCTTTAGTCCCTTAGCTATGAGAATACTGGCTCCCATATTCCATTCAATATATCCTCTAAGATGAAATTATTGGTGATCAGATTCCTAAAAAAAATATTGTCTAGTAAGGGGATCCCCTTGAATTCTGAAATATAAAGTATTTGTCATAATGATATGAGAAAACTTGAGGATTTTTTTAACTAGTGACCATGACTTGTTTATTGTTTTTATTTGTTTTATTTTCAGGACTTAAATCTTTTTATTCTTACAGATAAAGCCTTACATGTTAATGCTGGCAATGAGACAAGAGGAACATTAAGATTAAATAGAAAAGTTCTGTGTTGTTTGAGTTAATTTTTGTCATCATATGAAGCCAGGATTTATGAAAGGAAAACAGATTACTCCAACAAAGCATTAAAAATGATACAATGCAAAATGGTGCAAACTTAGAATAGTTTTTCCCATAGGATGTCATGCCAGAGTTATGATCTCATAATTAAGATCATATTCAGATGTTTTGTTTTTAAATCTCTCTTGTGGCTTGTTACTTTTTATGAAGTAACTTACTTACTTTGCTATTCTCCAAAGTAAGCATATTTTGTAGGTGGTAAATTCTGATACTTAGTCTTTTCCATTATCTTTTGACATAGGTAATATAATAAAGTAAGTGGATTAAAAAGACAGCAAGATTATGATGAATTTTTAACTGACCCTTCCTCTATTTCCCACCACCACCAAAAACAAAACAAAAAGTAGACAACCTTTCAGGAGTGTAACTTCCTTGTGTCTAATAACATGTCTCGGAACTCTGGCATGCAGTTCTCTGTCAGGAAGTTACATGGATTCATTAAAACCATCCCTATCAGTTAATCACAACCAGTGGAGCCAGAGACTTACAGAGAAAGGACAGAAATGCAGTCAAATGATGACAACCCTTCAGATAACATGTCAGAATGATATTCTATTCAGCTGCCCATTATTAAAGAAATAAAAATGGACTTACATATACCAGCCCTGTGGACTATTCTGATAGCAGCAATCTGATGGGCCTCTAGTTTAGAGTTACTTAAATTAATATTCTGCTGGAGCCAGAGAGAAAACTTTTGGGGAGTGGGTAGTACAGCAAACCAGTAGAGTATTTGCAGTGGTTAAGGAGATAACAAAGTCAGAGAAAGATATTTTAGATATCAACTTAAGGAAGTATAAGCTCAGGAATCAGGAAGCTGCTCTAGAAAAGACAAAGAACAATAAGACAAAGTGATTCAGAATGACGTTCATAAATTAAGGATTCAGGAAAAGAAATAAAAAAGAAGTGTTGAATATAAGGAAAGATAAGCAAATTGGAGTTACAAGAACAAGAAGATACAGAATGTAAATAGACAGAATCAGTTATTTGACACACTTTTCTTTGTTTTATAACCATGTTCCTCCTCAAATTTCTGGCCTTATTGATGACTTTCAGGTGTATATTAATATAAGCGTAACATTTTGCAACTGAAAGACTCATGTAAGGATAAATAAATCAAATAATTTTCTACTATTAATGAATCCGTTCTTTAATTGTCCTGCTCTGTATTTCCCTCTGATTGAGCCCATTTAAGATGTGAATAAATTGGATGTACTGTCTCTGTGTTTCTAGGGGAATGAGGACTGCTTCTAGAATATTTCTTTCCAAGGTAAACAGAGAACTGTCATGACTAATATAACTGTCCAGAGTAAAAATGACTTATATAAAGCTTAATAAAAGCTCTCCATTTGCTTTGAAATATAACTCTTTATTACTTTTCTCTTGAGGGACATCAACCAAAGGAGCTGAGGGTGGATATACACACACATACACAAACACACACACACACACACACACACACACACACACAAAATCTATTGAAAACAAATGGAAAGAACATTGATCTTAAAATGAGAATGAGAGAACCTGGGTTTTAATCACAGATTTACTATCTGTATGACCCAAGTCATGTCACTGATTATTAATTTCCTCATTCGAAAAAATGGGATTAAATACTTAAATATTGTGAGGAAAATGTTTTATAAATCCTAATATATTGAAAAAATCAAATTATTATAAATAGGTATTTGATCTTGGAAAAGTCAATTAATCAATTTTTTTTCCTGATTCCTCACTTTCATCATCTGTAAAATATGATCATTAACTCATAAAACATTTTTGAAGATTAAATACAATTGTCATTTCTCCTCACTCAAAATTTATTGTGTAGTATCATGAGCTCTATATGTTCTAAAAGAAGGTATCTGCATCAGTGTTTTAGGGAGAGATTTCCAAAGGAATATACTTGGAACAATAAGCTCCCTGCCAAACTTCATGCTGTTATCCAATTCAATGGCACCCTATCCTCTATTCTGGAATCTTGTTCTCTCTTTTGTAGTAATCTGTCTCAAAACCCACCTATGACATGCTCTTGTAATTTTTTCCTCTGCTCCTACTTTTCTGCTGCTGAATTGTCCTAGAGAAAAATCTCTTAATGGGTTCACTACAAGTCTAAATTATTTAATCTCAACTGGACTGTCAATACTGTAAGGAAATTACCCCTCCTTATTACATCTTCTATCAACCCAGTACAATAACTATTCTAAACGTAAAACTTTTCACACCATTCCCTCCCCACTACTGTCACAGCTGAGAATGTCTCCTTATACTAAATCACAAAAGTCCATTCAATATGAGCTGATTCTTCCACCTTTCTCAAGGCAAAAACTTTTGATATCATCTATAACCATCTCTACCTTTATTTCCTGTCTCTGTTATAGAATTGATTCCTCTCTGCAGGACCAAACAATCTACATGTACCCTTCTACACATGTGCCTTTGATTCCATATCCCTCCAAATTCACTGGGAGATTGTCCCTTGTATCCTCTCCTTTCACTTTATAATCTTGATTACCTGAAGACCAGACAGGATAGAAGAGTATGAAGAAGCAACACTGCCCAACTTATCCAAAAATTAGCCTAACAAAGAACTCAAAAGAGCACAGTACTGAGTAGTAATCAGAAACCTAAGGAGAAACCAAAATATGTAATTTATTCAGCATAAGTTCACAAATACAAGCAAGTGACAAAGTACATAATTATGACATAAGGATAGGATGAGATAATGGAGCCAGTCCCCAAGAACATAATACAGTCATAGTGATCTCACTTTAACTCAGGAGAGGCGACTGTGGAGACAGACTCAGAGATCTGAACATGACATCAGTGCTGTTGATATAACAACATAGAATCTTGGTCTCAGCCTGAGATACTTTTCTTTCCTATTTTTTTTTAACTTGCAACTCTCCCTTTTGAGGGAAGGAAAGGTGAGAAAGAGCTATTGTTGAGAATGAAAGAGTGAGTTGATAAGGGAGACATATAGTAGGACTGCCTAACAACAGAGGACCCAGTTGAGATTATATAACATTAATTTGTAGTGGACCTAGTCAGAAAACTTATAGGATTTTCTCAATCTTTGGTCATCTGCATATGTGTAAAAGTAAAAGTGATAAATGGTAAGAGTTATCTAAGGCTGAGGGTTTTCTGGGATTAATCAGCAATATGATAACGAAGTAAGCATAGAAGAGAAAAATGAAAAACTGAACTGGTTTATCAGTGGGTCAGCATAGGAAAAAGAGGAGGCAGTGCTTATTGCAGGGGAGATAATCTGAGATAAAGTTGAAATTTCAAGGGGATGGAGACCATGGTATGGATGAAGAGTAAGGCTTTGGTAAAGAATGGAAGAGGAAGGTGTGAAAAGTCAATAGATTATGTTTGTATTTCAGAATTCTTGAATTGGAGATATTATGTATTTGTGGGTTATGGTAAGGAAAAAGGTATGACCATCTTTGTTGTGGCTGAGGTAAAGTGGGTGAGTATCTCATGAGAGATGAGTACATTAAGGAACTGAGTAGGTAGGGCATTTTAGGGATATTCAGTAAGTATATTGAAGTCCCCCAATAGGAAATGATGTTTCAAAGTTTAATTAGTTCCAATCCCAGTAGGCTTTCCATATCATTCTTCTTCTTACCAAACAGGAAAACAGTAAGAGCTAAGTGACTTGCTAGGATGTATACAAATTTTAGATCTATAGATAGATAACGTAATTTTAGCAGTAATAGCACATACATGTTAAGTACTTGAGGAGATACTCAGTATTAAGTATTGAATATTTGAGGTGTTTAAATTTGAACATGTCACCATTCATTCACTTACTCAGTAGTACTGAGTATAAGGGATTTATTTAAAAAAAAAGTTGGGCTTAGTTAAACATGCTACATATGATGATGTGAATGAATTACTTGCATAGCTATAATACTCCAGCTTTCAAAGTTATTTAAACAAGCCTTGTATTTGTCTTTGTCTGATTTGTGTTACCACGTAGCTCAGCATCAATTTAACAGATATGGACTAATCCAGGGTCATCAGTAAGTCAGGAATATCTGAACTCTCTCCACCCTATGGATTAGTGGAGACACAAATAACAAGTCACATTCTCAAAGAGTTATAATATCATCACTAGCCATCAGAGGGAGAACAATGCCTCAAAGAACACAGTAATGTTGCCAGCCACTTAAATAATTGCCTCATTTGGTAAATGAATAGTTGCAATAAATCCCTCCTTTGCATAAAGTACCACTTCTTGAGTTTTAGTTTAGGAGATGGATGATTTATAAGTTCAAGGACATACCTGAGGCAGAATTTTCTCTGCCAATGTAGATCTGAACTTATTCTGCAATTTATAGTCTTAGGCTATGACACAAAGATGTTAAGTGACTTGCCCTGAGTCAAACAACCAGCTTATGTCAGAGGATAGTCTTGAACCCATGTCTTCCTGATTCAGAGGTCAGTTCTGTATCCATTATAAACTATGCTCCTCAGATTAAATGTTAATATTTTAAAATAGTAATTGCTGCAACATTTTTGGTTGTGACCCCTACCCTACAGTGTAATTTATTTTCTTAGATCCTCTTCTCATTCTCAAATGATTAAAAAAAGTGAAGTAGAAATTCACTTCAGCATTAATATACATGAGTATGAAATTGAACAGTCAAATCTTCCTTTCCTACTGAGAAAGGCATTGATACACCTAGTTTTCCTTCTGTTTGCTCTCCCAGGATTCTGTGTGAAAGGGAAAACTCCTTGCACAATATGAGATTCATAGAAGGAGGAAGTAGCTTCTCCACTTTGGCTCACCAATCTCATTGCCAAGCAGAGTTCTGAGAAGTCTAAATAAATGTGGCAGTTGTTTTGAATGACTGAAGGTTGATGGTACTCTCAACAGTAACAAAGAAATTCAGAAAAGATATGAGTTTTCAAGAATCACTGAATTCAAATGCAAATTCAGGCACATTAGCTGTCACTCTAAGTAAGTCAATTAACCACTACTTGCCTCCATTTTTTAATTTGTAAAACAGAGGTATTAATAACACTGAACTGAGGGATTATTATTAGGATTAAATGAAATAATATTTTTTTAAAAACTCAAAGAATTTAGCATGGTACCTGGCACATGGTAAGTACTATATAAATGCTTATTCCCTCTACCCCTTACCATTCATTTCTCCTCTACTATCATAACTCAGAACCACATCATCTTTCACCTGGACTATTGTAATAAGCTTCTAATTGGGCTTCTAACCTCAATTCTCTTTCCACTCTAATCTATACTCAGCTTCCAAAATAATTGTACTAAAATTTGAGTTTGACCATATCACCATTCATCCCATTTACTCAATAAATTCTAGTGCCTCCTGGAATTATTACTATCAGGGTCTAATGTCATCTTCTGTTTGACATGTAATGTTTTTCAAAACTTGACCCTTCCTACATTTCTAATCTTCTTAAATTCATATCTCCCTAAAGGCACTTCAAGGTCTAGGTTAATGCCCTACATGCTATTTCTTGAAGATGACAGGACATTTATCTTCTGCTCATCACTGTGCCTGACACATAGTAAATATCTTAATAAATGGTTTAATGATGGCTATATTATTTGTTTGATTCTTGCATATTATTTCCCTTGCAAATTTGGTGGACTGACACCCCCAGCTCTCCACATGTATGCAATGGGTTTCACATTCTAATGCTACATATGAATAAGCAACATTTTGAAGCATGAGGAATTGGATAGCATTTGATTAAGCTGATTTACAGTGGGTAGGGCATTTTACCAATAAGGAGAATATGTTGATCTTAAATCCCTCATAAAATGGAAACATGCTATTGTTTGCTGGATAGATTAGTAATACAAGGTACTGTATGCATTCTTAATATGAGATGTGGCATTTAATAAAACAAGTACAAGTCTCAGTCCAAATCAATGAACAAGTGAAAATAAGCGTTAGAAGCTCCTCATAAATTATCACAACCATTCATTTTCCAAATGAGGCAATTAATTAAGATTTGAGTACAATGTAAAAAATGTAAAAGAAAAAAGTCTGACAACAGTGTGCCATAGTGAGCAAAATTAGGGGGAAAAAGCTCTCAAATATTGTTCATGGTATTCCTAATGAACAAACACAATTAGTGGGATTGTAAATGACACCTGTGGAGTCATAAAGTTCTACTGAAAATCTCAGACTTCTAAGTAAATGCTCACAAATATCAGAAATTACATTGAATTTTCTCACTGCAGCCTAAAAAACAAAAACAAACTAGAAATAATCTGTAAAGCCAAAGTTTCTCAAGTTTTGTTTTCTGTGAGCTTTATGGTTTCAATAGTGTTTTTGGACTATTTCATCCCAAGAAAATATAAATTTGCTACTTTCTAGTAACATTAAAAAAGAGGGGGGGTCAGTGGTCTCACTGAAAGCTTGTACTGATTCTACAGAAAGTGCTTTGTAATTATTTTTTATATATTTTGTAATTATGTTTCAAGTGCTATCAGGGATTAGAGAGACCTTTGACATAAGTACAGGAGAAAATTTGGTAGAAGAGATCCTTTAAGCTAAGTTTTGATTTGCAAAATCAAATTAAAAAAATATTTAATGAGTAAAAAAGACAGTGGCACCTTGTATTTCTCTGTCTTTTAACCAGTTGTGTAATGGTAAAGATATGTTTTATTGGGGAATATCAGTTGTTGAGCTTATTTGTTCCCCTCCCATTCCTTAATCAAAATATTTCTCAGTCTGTGCATAGATTACTTTTAATTGAAATATATTTTAGCATTACCTTTATTTTTTAGTATCCTCATTCCCCTCACCCTACCTAGAGAATAATCCCTTTTAACAAAGATTTTATAAGAAAAAGAAGAAAGAAGCAATTCATCAAAACCACCAACTGTGCCAAACAAAACTGTCAACATGTGCTGTTTCACATATTCATTGTGACCAAGTCTGCTCAGAGAGTGGCCTTTACACTGTTGTAGTCATTGTTAATGCAGTTTTTATGGTACCACTTATTTCTCTCTGTATCAGTTAATGTAAGTTTTCTAAATCTTCTCTGCATGCTGCAATTTATTCTTTGTGACTATGAGATACTGAACTTTTTTTTATCAATTAAGTTGTATATGTGTGTGTGTTTGATATTTGAAAGTAACTTCTGAGTTGTATTTGGTTTAAAAAAATCACATCTTAAGCCACAAAATGAAATTGTTTACACACACACACACACACGCACACACACACACAACTCCTTATACTATAGCTATTTTTTTTTCTGTTCTGTAAAACCAGAAGTTATTTTGATGACAGATTCTTAAAACTTTTAATATTCTACCAGGTTGGCTTTTAATTGTTAACTGCAACTTGATTATACTCTCTGCTGTTGCCATTTTCAGAGGCATCTGCTGCAAACTTTTGTGTATTTATCATGGAATTGTCATTTATTTGTCTTTCTTTCCTATACAAAGTCTTCCCCCCAATTCAACAATATGCTAGGCTTTTAACCAATGAAACTCCAAACTGCAGAACATTGAAATCCAGGGAAAAACTGCTTCATTATATCCATAATGGGTCATCTAAAAGGTTGGCCTTTGAGGCTCATCTCACACAAAGATGGCTACATGATATACTTTAAAGTATCCCTAAAAGTTATTAAGTTGCCCACACATACACACACTTACATCAACTAATGCTTGCAATGGTACTCTTAGAATTTTGTGTCTAAGGCCAAGCTTTCACAGCTACTTAAAGTCAAAGACACTTAAAATGGGTCACAGATTTTGTATTCTCAGTCATGTGTACCTAACTAAGAATTGGTTTCAAAGTTTTCCAATGCTTTCCATTAAAGTAAGGCTTGAGAGAGAGAGAGACAATAGACAACTCAATCAAAGGGCAAAATAAATGCAAAACTGAACTCTCCCCATTTCCCAATTCTTCTTATGATATATATTCTTCTATCATTAAATTTGGAGTTAAAAATTGTATAATAACATGCTGCCCTGCTCATTTGAAAACTATGGGATTGTAGTCCAAAAAGGCTGGATGAATTGACCATGGTTATACAAAAAGTGAGTTGTAGAGACAAAATAAAAATATATGCCTTTGAATATAAATCTGTCTCTTTCCATTTAGCCACACTATCGACATTACTTCCCTTAGCCTTGACCTCATCCTTCACCACCCTTTCTCTCTGGGATAGTGCTGCATTCAGTACAAGGCAATTCTCTGGTCATTAGTTCTGGAAAGGCTAATGCCCACATCAGACGCATCTTGAATATTATCTTAGGTTTTATACCACTTTAAGAAGGACATCTCTAAAGTGGAGAGCATTTAAGGGAGAGGAACCAGGATGGCAAAGGGCCTTGAGTTTAAGCCATATAAGAATTAGTTGAAGGAACCCTAAATGTTTGGCCTAGAGATGAGAAGACTCAAAAGATGGGGAGAGGGAGGTGATAGCTGTTATGTATTTGAGTAGCTGACATAGGGAAGAGAGATTAACTTTATTGTGTTTGGTACCAGAGATCAAAAACAGGAACAACATATGAAAATTGCAAATAGGCCAATTTAGGCTTAATGTCAGGGTTAAAACAACAACAACAACAACAACAAACCAAACCAAACTTTCTAACAATTTGAACAGAATGAGTTTCTTTGAGAAGGGATACATTTCCTATCCTTGAAGATCTTCAAGCAGAGTCTAGATGACCACTGTCGGGTTATGTTATAGTGGTGGATTTCTTCTGGTTATGTGATTCAAAAAAAACAACTACATGGGACACAATAGCAAACATTCATACAATGCTTTAAAGCTGGCAAAGTGCTTTAGAAATATTATCTCATTTAATAGTCATAGAAACCCTAGAAACTAGGTGTTATTATTATCCCCCATTTTAAAGATGAGGAGACTAAGGCGCATAGAGTTTAAGTGATTGATCCAGGGCAAGAGAACTCATAAGTGGCAGAGACTAGATTTGAATTCAGTATTTTTTCTGACTCCAGATTCAGAATTCTATGTACTGTAGTACTTAGCTCCCTAAGAGAAGCTACTGAGGTTCCTTCCTAGCCTCATATTCTGTGATTGGTATATTTACATTTGAACGTCACTATAAGCTTCTGAGCTCTAAGGCATCTCACATTTCTTAGCTCCTTTAAATCTATGAGAATTTATAATTTCTTAAAATATAAACATTCGCCAAGTATCCTGGTTGTGGCAGATGATGTGTGAGCTTCTGCCTCAAGCAACAAGGGAGTATCAAATAGGATGCTCTGTGGAAGTTAGAGAAATGTCCATTTATTCAACTGTAGGCAAGCACCTGCTTGTCAGAGTGGTTTCATCCCCACTGCGTTGGGAGTGTGGAGGATAGACATGGTGAAAGCCAGTGAATTGTATTTGCGCCGTCTACCCAACCATATTTTAGACTCAACCTGGTAAACTCTCTTCATATCTTATGGGTAAGGGGAAGATCCTGAGAATCAGAAGGAGTGGAAACCCTCAGAAACATCTCATAATTATCACCTATCCTTTGCTTCAATACTTTCAGTTAGAGGGAAATGTGTAATCTAAAACTGTGCCAATCACTCCATCTGCCCTTAGATGAGTTGTTGATCAAAGTTTTAAAAAGCTAAAACCAAACCCAAATTCCTAGGGTCATTATACTACTAGAACTTCCAAGTTATGGAGATATTTAATAACTTTTTTGTTGATTTGCATTGAATCAGACTTTCTTGCCCTCCCTGTTTCTTTTTAAACATTTATTTTGTCATTCACTTTTCTGAAGTTAAAAATGGTGGTGTGAAAAGAATTATTTTTTTCTTCAGCCCATAAGCATCACCTTCCCTTTCCTGGAGTAAGGAAACATCTTAGTTGGTGCTAGTTCACGTTGGTGATGACTTGTAAGCTTCCCAAAGGAAGGTCTAGAAAATAAGTTTGTATTGCATATAATAAGTACTAACTATTTTTAATTCACTCAATTATTCCTTTAAAAAAATATTAATACAGAGAGTGCTTATGAGGAAAGGTAGAGAGAGGCTTAAATTAAATCCCTACTGTTGAAGCAAATGCACTGTCACACATTGTGATTGCTTTTCTTGTCTTTAGCCTGTTTGTGTTTAGTTTTCCAGTTCATTACCACACAAATCTGAAGAGCAAGGTAAAAGCACATGTGCTGAATCTTGAACCATGTCCATTAGGGCATTCAGGTGAGATGTTATAAAATGAAAAGAAAAAGGGTACACTTACCTCTAGTCCATACTGTGTTTAATTCTATTCCATTCAGTAAATATTATTAAAATATCTTTTATGTATGAGGCAATGTTTTTTTTATTTTTTACTATGATGATAAAATAAGATAATCTTATAGCCTATAAAGACTTTAAAATCTAATAGAAGAGATAAAACATGTATACTAATAATTAAAATATGAATAAGAATATATTACTCCCAAAGAAGAGAGGCATTATGGTGTAGTATATAAAGACTTGGCCTCAGAATCAGGGAGTCTTGAGTTCCAATCCTGCTTCTATCACACATTGCCTATGTGACCCTAGGCAAGTTATACAAATTCCTGGCTCCCCTAACAATCTTCTAATAATACTATAAATAGTAGCAAATGTAACAATCTGCTTTGGTAGAAGGGATTTCTTCCCTGGGGTCTCCTTACACCAAATAAATCATAAGTCCTACCACAAATAGAAAATAATACCCAAAATAAATGTACAAATTATTAGGAAAGACTCAAGGAATGAGAGATCACATTCAGCTGGCAAGAAGAGGGAAAACTTCATGATGACTCAGCCCTGAATTGTTAGGTGCTTACTATGTGTCAGGAATTGTGATAAATGCTGGGGATACAAAGAAAGGCAATATACAGCCCTAGATTTTGAACAGAATGTTGTACATTTAACAATAAACCGAGGTTTACTTATCCTTAACATTAATTCGTTGATTCATTGCATAACTATTTCTTAGGTGTCTACTATGTGTCAGGCACTGTATTAAGCAATGAAGATACAAATATAAATGAAAAAAATAAAGAAAAAAAAGACAACCCCTGTCTTCAGGTAGCTCACAATCTAATTGGGTAGTCAACATGCAAACAGCTATGTACAAACAAGATATGTAAATGGACAGTAGGATAAATTGGAAATATTCAACAGAAGGGAAGCACTATAATTAAAAGGCATAGCTAAAGTTTTCCTGTAGAAGGTGAGATTTTAGCTGAGACTTGTAAGAAGGCAGGGAAACCAGGAGTCAGAGATGAGGAGGGAAAGCATTCCAGGAATGGGGAACAGCCAAAGAAAATATACAGAGCTGAGATGGAGGGGAAAATGTGAAAATAGCATAGAGACAGGAAATGGTAGGATGGGGTTAGAGGATAATGAATAATCATGTTTGGATCAAATAAAAACTATTTAAAAAGGAAAAAGTAGAAATTGAGAGAGACAGCATGGCCTTATTGAAAGAGCTGGACTCCTAGGGTTTGAGTTATTCCTGAGAGACACTTTTTGTGACTCTGGACAAGGAATATGTCTGCTTCATCAAGTGCCTTGAAGTAAACATAGTTGTCAGAGTCAGTTAATGAACTGTTCTGGTAGAGGGCATTCTCACACTGGAGTTGTAAAATGACAAATTCTTCTGCAACATCCTGTGAACAACGCAGAGATGAAAAGTAACCTTAGGTAGGTGATAGGCAAAACACACTTAGCCTTTGAGGAGATAGCCATATGATTAATTATTCATTTAACTGAAAATTCTGAAAAAAAAATACTGAATTCATAATAGGAGCACATGCACCTTATGTTTTACTTCATTTCAAAGAGTTGTTAGCTGTTTCTGTGAAAATCAGGAACTAGTTCACAGATAATTAGGTGCAGAGGATGAGAAGAAAGATCAAACACTAGTACACATAGGAAAAGAAAAAGGAACAGTAGATTTTTTCTGAACACATCTTTCCAAAGGGATTTGAATGTAATACAATTAAAATCATGTATGATGCATTCAGATTGGAGTGATAATCATTATTTCACAAACATGCAGACTGATAAAGACGTTGCCTAAACTGATACAGGAACATGATGAAATTTATGGAGAATGATAAAAACAAAGTATGCATAGAGTACAACATTAAAATAATAGAAAGTTCCAGTCAGATTCACTTAGGGCTGGTTAATTTAATTTCTTGTCCTTGCCAGTATTGATTTTGGTATTTTTCCTAACATGCAGGCCTTTTTGAAATTAATGGGGAAAAAAAAGTTATATCTCTGATTAGACCAGGGATTTACAGTCAGTGTCTGTCACTGACATTCATATTCTCATGTATGTACATCTCCATTTTAGTAATCAGACTCATCATTGTCATTATTGGTATCATCTTTCATTTATTGGTATGGTACTTTTCATTCAAATTGTTTTAAAGACTGTAAGTGAATTATTTAATTTTGTCCATATTCAAATGCAGCTGTCATTAGGGAAGAAGTGAACAGCTTAGACTCTGAGGCTGTTAGAGGTGAAAGAGACCTTAGAGCTCAAGTGGTTCACCTCCATTCCTTTACAGATAAAGAAACTGAGTCACAGAGTGTGATATGATTTGCGTAATGTTACACAGACAATTAGTCACAGGTCTAGTACCAGAAAACAAGGCTCCTAATTTTAATATTTGTAAAGAAATGTAATATGCTGGGATGAATGAGCATATCGATGCAGACTAAAACTGGAACAATAACAAACATAAGTATAAAAAGCAGCTGAATAGATAAGGTCAAAGGATATATAGTAGTAGAGAAATGTAATCTATGAATTTATCTTACTTGATTTAAAGGCATCAGGATATAATAGAAAGAAAATGAGATGACAAGTAAAGACTTTGGCTCTATTCCCAGTTTTGACATTCAACAATTTATTTATCCCAAGAGAGCTTCTTCATTTTGACTTAAATGAACACACTTACTGAACATCTACATGTGTAAAGTACTGGACTAATTTCTGCAGGCATGAAGACATAAATGAAATAGTATAGGAATTCAAGGGACTTATATCAGGAGATGAAGGGGGAGATGGGGTAGAGAACAGAGATAATAGATGTGCAGAAAATTGATAATTAGCCAAAGAAATTCATTTCAAGAGGAGTGAAATACTCACAGGTGGGAAAGGGCTGAGGTGATCAGGAAAAACTTTGTGTAGAAGGTGGTATTTGAAGTATTCTTTGAAAGAAATTAGGGATTCAAAGAAGAAGGTATCAGAAGGGAGTGGAATGTATTTGAGATCCGAAAAGAGAGAAGATGGAGGGGATGTAGTCAAAATAGTGCAATAAAGGAAGCAGCTTTGCTTTGCTCCCCCAGCATCCCTCTTCCACAATGATCTAGAAAATGCACCAGATCAAATTCTAATTAGGAAAGCCAAGAAAAATCACAGTGTCATTTTCCATCTCAGGACAAGCTAAGTGGAAAGACAAAGACATCTATAGAAACTGGGGCATTGAGCAGGCCAGAGTGTAAGGTGATAACAGAAGAGCACATTCCAGTGACAACGAATGAAAGAAAGCAGAGACAAAGCATCAGGGCAAGAAGCCTGACGGCCAAAAGAGATTTCAGGGAATTGTGCACAAACTCTTTTTTTTTTTTTTTGAAATTATAAAGCTTGTACTCTGAGAACATTCTACTTAATTAGATTTCAAGGTTATTTATTCTTTGGTTTCTTATACATGGTACTTTCAACCATATGGCATAATGTATAAACTTTTAGTTAGTATACAAATTCTGACTACTCAGCTAAATGTTCAAAAATTCAAGTATTTTTTTGTGGCTATCATTTGTTCTGTTGCTCCTTTTGTAATAGTTTCAGATTAATGACAAATTACTGTTTTCTAAAGAAATATATTATTTTCAAATGTTATTACAGTCTCTTTTTGAAGCAAAGAACCTAGAATCTATGGTTTGTAATTCTCAGCACAAAATTACTGCTGTACTTATATCAAACAAATGACATGGAAATTATAGCTTTAAAGCAGAAAATATTTGAATATTTTGTATTTAGATGTTTGTCATTACTATGT
Organism: Phascolarctos cinereus; assembly: GCF_003287225.1. Taxonomy (NCBI): domain Eukaryota; kingdom Metazoa; phylum Chordata; class Mammalia; order Diprotodontia; family Phascolarctidae; genus Phascolarctos; species Phascolarctos cinereus. Next base: position 287,854,360 of record NW_027556098.1, read on the forward strand.
TTCCATGATTGAGAACAATGACTGAGAATGCATTGTAAAAAAGAAAAGAAAAGAAAAAAAAACAATACCCTAAAAAGGAGCTAAATTTAGTTGGAAGTAACTATTGGTACTTTTCAATACACTAGTGGATTTGTTTATGGAAATTAATATCTTAATTCATCTCAAATGTAAAGATAGAAAATTACCTTCTATAAAGATGCATCACATTCACTGTTTAGAATTTCATGTGGCATAACACTTCAGTCACTAGTTATAGCATCAAATATGCTCATTGTAGGAACCTCAGGGGATTTAAAAACTCATTTACTCCATATTTACCATTCCTTCTAATTTTAAAAAGCATTTGTTGACTAGAAGAAAGAACAAATACAAAAAAAAGCAAGTTTGGATTTTTTAAAGAAAAATTGTGGGGGGTTTTTGTTTACCTTTTTTTCTACATAAATATTTACAGAGTAAGACTTTTATAATAGACTACAGGTGGAATGGAAAATGCCAAATATTTTCATCATGACATATTTTCTCTGTTTTTTAATAAAGGGGAGAGGGACACAGATTAGACCCCCACGTAACCGACTCATCAAATTGCTCTTGCGTTAAGAAAATAATAAATTCAGGATAAAGGTCAAAGATAGTATCGTGGTAGAGAGACATTTTTTCTGCATAAAAAGAACTTTAAAGTAAATATTTTGATTTTGTGATTGCAGGGAAAATAATTGATACATTTATATTATTTTACTGTTATAAATATGGAATTAAACGGAGATAATTTTGAAAGAAAAAGGAAAGAAATAGGTAAAGGAGTCCTATTAAATTCCTTCTATGACACAAATATGGTTTTCATACATAAATCAAGGAGAGTCAAAATAGAAACATGAGAACTGAGGATAAAAAGAAATTATAGACCAATTTTCTTGATGAATTTTGCTGCAAAATTTTTCAATGAAATATAAACAAGGAGATCATAGTAATATGTTACAATGATCATACACTAAAACTAGGCTAGATTTATACAAGGAATGCAAAACTGCTTCAGCATTAGGAAAACTATAAGTATAATTGGCCGTGTTAATAATAAAAAAAAGAATAGAAAAATCATATTATTATTTTCAGAGAAGTAGAAAAATCTTTTGTGCTAGGTGGTTTAGTGAATAGAATCCTGGTCCTAGAGTCAGGAAGATCTGAATTTAAATCTGACCTCAGACCCTTACTAGCTGTGCTATCCTGGGCACATCATTTAAGCCTGTTTGCTTCATTTTCCTTGTCTGTAAAATGAGTTGGAGAAGGAAATGGAAAACCATTCCCGTATTTTTCTGCAGAAAGAAGAGTTTCACAAAGAGTTGGACAGGAATGAAAATAACTAAACAAGTATCTCTCTAGCAACAAGAGTCAGAATTAAGAAACAAGCTGGAGGACTTTCTAGTAAGATTAAAAGTGAATCAAGGTTGTCTATTATCACCCTTACCATTCAACATTTTACTAGAAAAGATTGCTACAGGAAAAAGAAAATAAAAGAAAAGGAATAAGAATAGATAGTGATTTAACTTTCCTTTTATCATCAGCATGCTTAGTTTCAATTCCACGGAATTGTATTTACTTGCACAAGGTACCTTCCAATGATTTCCTCCATCCCCCTTCTTTTCAGCTTCCTTTGTGTGCTCTCTTAACTCATTGGTTGTAAGCTCCTTGAGAGCAAGGAATACATTTCTTTTTCTTATTTGTATCCCCAGCAATTAGCACAGTTCTGAGAACATAGTAAGCCCTTAATAAATGCTTACTAAAGTGAATGGAATTGAAAGAGAGAAAAAAAAAAACTGTCATTTTATAGACAATATGAAAATTTATTCAAGAAAACCCTAGAGTGTAAACTAAAATGAATAAAAGCAAATTAAAACAATGAACAACTTCAGCAAATTTTCAGGGTGTAAAATAAATCCACGTAAATCACCACATTTCTGTGAGATTTCACAAATCTACCATTCTATGTCATATGAATCCAATGACTCTAGAGATAATAGGGAACCATAGGACATTTTTTTGAGTACAGAAAGATGTGGTCAAACCTATATTTTGACAGTTTGACAGTATTATGTTGAATAAATTAAATATTAAAGAAACCAAGCAGAAAGATCAATTAGAAGGCTAGAGGTGATAAAGGTCCAAACTAGTGGTGAGGCTCTTGTAACTGTAAAGAAGACCAATGGGAAAGAGGTTGTAGAGGTCAAATTGTCAAGATTTATTTAAGGATCATGTAATTAAACATTATATGCTTCAGTTTTCTTATTTGATCCATTGAAGTCAGGATGGTTATGTGGCTCTTATGAGACAAAACATAAGAAATTGGTTTAAAAGATACAGGAAAAAAATAAATTACCATATATTGTTAAGAGAAGTCCCTCTCTCATAGCCTACAAATGAATAACATCTATTACGTTTGAGCCAGGTCATTGCTTTACCTCTCATGAGAGTCAATATGGTAAAAGCAATGTTTTCAAGATAAGTCCTAATGATAGAGAATATAATAGAACATAGACTGATAATTTTTGCTGCAATATCAAGACATCATATCCTTTGAAATTTGTATAGAAAAAATAACATTATGTTTTGTTAACTAACATTAACCCATCCTGAATTATTTCAGGCTGACAAATTGCTCAGCAAATCCACATCAGGTGATTTCATCATATATATTTTAACTACCTCAAAATTTGTAGATTTCTCTAGATACCTGAAAAAGCCTTAGCAATTAGGAAGGTGAAGTGTTCCAGTTTTTCTACTTTGTAGGAATGGGGAAACATACTTAATTTTTTTTTTTTGTGCAACTGACTTATCTGTAACTTGAAAATCCTTGAAAAAGAAAATCCCTTGAATAGAACCAAGATAGTGGAATAACAGGAAGAAATACAGGGAGTTCTGTTCCCACCACAATCATCTGAACCAACCTAGAAATTACAAGAAGGTCGATAAAGAGAGATAGATGGAAATTTTGAGGACGACACTCATTGACTTTGCCCAAGGCCAAGATAAGATTTTAAATCTATACACGGCATAGCAAGGTTATACAGGATCCAGGAATAGGGTTTGTGATTAGACAGAAGACCTGAAGAGGAAACTGTCTGCAGGATGTAAGAACAGGCAACATAATTAAATATGTCTTGTTAGTGGTTCTATTTCTTAATTTTTTTTTTAAAAAAAAAATTGAAAGAAGAGGAAAAGGAATATCCTGGAGTAGAGTAAGGAAAAAGAAACCTAAGGAAAATTATCCCACATAATCTGGAAAACTATTCTAAAACAGGGGGAAAGGATGGGGGAAACACTTACATTTGACTGTTCCTCTTAATTGAAATGGCAAAAGAGGGAAGAAGGAGAGGGAGAAAGAGAGAGAGAGAGAGAGAGAGAGAGAGAGAGAGAGAGAGAGAGAGAGAGAGAGAGAGAGAGAGAGAGATAATTACATACAGAAAGAGAAGTGAAAGGAGAGAATGGAGAAGGAAATTAGGGGATGAGTAGCTCAAGGGAGAGATTAGTTTTAAATTAAACTCTGATTAAAATGTACAAAAACACTTAAAGCTCTTTTTTTGAGGAGGCAAAGAATTAGAAATTGAGTGCCTGCTGTTCATCATTGGGAAATGGCTAAACAAGTTATTCTATACAAATTGATGGAACACCATTCTTCTGACATAAATTACAAAAGGGACAATTGTTGCAAAACCTGGGAAGTGTTTTAGAAGGGATGCAGAGTGAAATGAGTAGGACAAGGAGAATAATTTATACAATGGCAATTACATTGTAAAGGTAAACAACTTTGTAAGACTTAGGTTCTTTAATCAACATAATGATCAACTATGATTCCAGAAAACTAATGTTAAAGAAAGCAAATTGCCCACCTCCTGTTAAGAAGGGTAAAAGATAGGGGCAGCTAGGTGGCACAGTGGATAGAGCACTGAAGTAGGAGTACCTGAATTCAAATCCGGCCTCAGGCACATAACGCTCAATAGCCATGTGACTCTGGGCAAGTCACTTAACCCCAATTGCCTCACTAAATGAATAAAGAAATAGGGAAAAAAATTAAAAAAGAAAGGTAAAAGATTCATGGAGAAGAATAGCATACACACACACACAGAGACATCTACTGTGCCATCTTTCTGACTACAACTAAAATAGATTTTTTTTTCTATTTAACCAGTGATCTGTGTAAAAGATGTTCAAATAATGTTGGTACTGAAGAAACAATTACCTTAAGAACTGAATCATTCCCCCATTGACTGTTTTCTATGATGTAGAAAGGATCAGACTGTTACTTAATCCATCAGTTAATTGTACAGCTAGGAATTGATTGTGTGTGTGTGTGTGTGTGTGTGTGTGTGTGTGTGTGTGTGTGTGTGTGTGTGAGAGCACTAACAGCATTACCCACAGGCCCCCAGCTATGTCAGAATGAATTCAGTGTATATGCTTGGCGTTTCCCCAATATGGCTGAACTATTCCCAGTGCTTAAACGAATAATGTGTTGTGCCTAGACAGAAGATCTCAGACAATTCCCCACTTCCATTGTGATGAGAAACCCTGCCTGAGCACATGGGGTAGCAAGACTGGCTCCAAGTATTATACAGATTTATGTATATGATGTGGGACATTCCAAAAGTACTAAAATTGTAGGGAAAAAAAGCTTTCATCTATCCTCTAAGTTCCATCTCTATATCTGGGAATCTTTTCAATCTTTACTGACTGACAACATTCTTAAGATTTAGGTGGATGATTTATTGAAACATCATAATGTTAAACAGCAAGAATATATTGGGGGAAAAAATTAGTTTTCAAATAGTAAAACTGTAAATGAACTGCTTCATCTCATTTAATCCCCTGCCTACTAATAAAAGAAGGGAGAGAAGGATCAAGGGAAGGGCTTAAAGATTTGGAAATCACCAAAATATGCTTAATGTGCACTTAAGGAAAACCAAAATTGAGATTCATTTTTTAAAGAACTACTTCTATCTCAATTTCAATGTGGCTGAGAGATTTCAATCCAGCACTCAATCTCATCAATTTCCTATGCTCTTTTCTTGGGAAGCTGGTCACACGCAGATGCAGTGTTCCTGTGTGGCCATTACAATTACCCAGAATCTATTCCCATTCTTCTTTTTTCACTGAGTAGAGCTACAGTGGCAGTAGTGAAATGGAACCACAATTAAAAATAGTAAGCAAGTTTAGACTGTTTGTCACATAGGATTTTCAAGTCTTTCAGATTTTTTTTTCCATTCCTGGCTTCATGGAAAAACAGCATGAAATGGAAGACAGAGGTATCTAACCTCCCAGTTCCTGTGCATATGGAAGGAATGGAATGAAATGGTGAATTGGCCATCTTCCCAGGTGAAAGAAAAAAAAAAGCAACAGTCCAAGAAACACGGCTGAGTTAATATGCCAACAGGCAAAATTTTGCTCTCCCTCCCAATATCTTGCATCATTTTGTCATGTCCTGAAACTACGCTACAGAGATTCTTACAGGTCCAGTTTTCTCACATATATTTATCACACAGGAAGGTGATTTCTAGTGATAATATTAAAAATATTAATAATTTCATGGCATTATAGATCTTTTTTTTTTCCTTTTAAGAGAGAAATAGTAAGGGTGGGGGAGCTGGGAGAGGTTTGTTGCACCAATAATGTGCGAGAGTGATCCTTAGATTTTGAGTACCATGAATGGTATGGTGCCAAAATACACAGGAACATGTAATCTACAGGTCTTGTCATTTCTAAATTTGACTTTTTTGATGTGCTTTGTTATTTTAAAAAATGGTTATTAGGGGTTTTTGATCATGTAAAGTGTGTTGACCTTATTTTTCTATAAAAATAAAATTTTCCCCATCCTGTCTCTTCAGTTCATTCTCCCCCATCCCTTGCCCCTTCTGTTCCCCCCTACCCTCATCTTTGGTCCCTTAAGAATCTAGTGAAAGAAAGTTATCGATGATATTTCTTTGCATATAACATTCTCAGTGTGAATGAGAGTGGCTTCTTGGTTTATACTCATGAAGAATTACACAGAGTCAACCAAGGAATCCAAAAGAAAATAAAAATTGGTTTTAGGGCATTTATACTTCCAACAGAGACCAGGGACACCTTTTAAATCATTTGCATAGATATAAAGCTAATAGTAAATCCATGAATAATGGATTTCAAAGTGAGAGTGGTCCAGGTTGATCTATGATTTAAAAAAGAAATAACCAAAACCTGAGTTACAAGCTTGCTTTCATCATCTTTTGTGGAGAAGTTTTAAAGGGGAGTCAAATATTTTTATTTTCCTATTACATTAGTCTTGGAAATGTTCTAAAAATAAATGTAAACAATATATTATTTTGAAATCCCTTATTAAGTGTTTATATCAAGTACATCAAGTGACAGCAGGAATGGTTTTGGTTTTTCAAACTTTTTGTCTTAATGCTCCTATAACATTATTCAAACTAAAGTTTTCTTTCTTTTTACTGTTTTTAAACATTTTATTTGAAGTTTTGAGTTCCAAATTCTATCCCTCCTTCCCCTCCCATTTCCCTGTGAAGGCAAGCAATCAAATATATGGTTATATATGTGTTATTATGCACAGTATTTCTGTATTAGTCACTACCATTTTAATTAGGACCGTTTTTGCTTTTGCTTAGTCTGAAATGAAGGTAGCTACTTCTACCTTTTTTTTAACTTCAGCTGGAAAATGAGATTATTCTTCAGCTATTATTTTAAATTTAAGTGTAGAGTCATGTGCGATATACATTACAAATGTATCATACATACATATGTATGTGTATATATGCATATGTGTATATAACCCAGTTATTTCAAAATCAAAATTATTATATCACTACTAATATTAGTATAATTTCAGTTCATACATATACACATACATATATTTCTGAATGACCGAGACCTACTGCTGCCAATATTACAACTAACAAGAGTGATAAAATAATTACCCAAATAGCTTGTTTCTGTCAAAACAAGACAAACTAAACCTGTAGTCATCAAGGAAAATACTGTGATTTTATATGTCACCAGAGTTTTTGAAATTCTGATTCAAAGCTCAAAAAGAAATACTTATATAAAGTATGCAGCACCTTTGAAATATCAGTCTTAGTGTACACTTTTGAAAAAGTAAAAAATATCAAAAATATATTTAGAAAGTAGCCAAAGAAATCTATATAAAATTAGTGAAATACTGTGACCATCAACCTGAAACAGCTATGGAAAACTTATTATTACCTTATGAAAAGAATGATGAGGATTTGGTAAGTGTTTTTAGATTGCTTGATAAAAAAGTGAAACATGTATAGAAATGCTTCCTGTATACATACTTCAAAAAGTAACACTAAGAACTGATAGTAGGTACACCTCACTGAATTTCTTAAGCATAAATGATATTGACATTTTCTCTGAATGAAATCTGTCATGGATAACATCCAAGACAGAAAAATGCTTCCCTGCTTCAACATGGCCAAAATCCATGAGAACAAAATGAAAAGTATATTTCAAAATGGGAATACCAAACAAATTTTAAAGTGTTAAGTAAATGAAAAACAATAAAAAATAGTAAGCACTAATATAGAAATGGAGAATTTTATGAGAATAATACAAGACTAAGTCACTGCTACCAGAAATTAGAAGTTATATTTGAGGAGTTTGTGCTTATTAATTGGAACAGATTTTTCAAGGAAATATTAATACTTTGGAAAATATCATTGTGAACTACAAAATATTTAAAAAAAACATGAAAAATTGGCTACAATTATGCCTCAGAAGCTCACTAAATTAATATAATAGTCAATATTCTCCACAGAAAATAAATCCCCACATTATAAACAAAGGCCTCAACAAAGCTTTAAGAATTCAAAAGAGAAGCTATAGTGAAGATGAACCATTATCATAGACAGTTGTAGTTCACAATTACCGAAATACAACACTGATCCTTTAAAATTTAAGAGTGTTTTTAATAGATGTCATGGTGCTTACTACTAGTAGTCTCCAAAGTTTATGGAATTGAAATCTTTGACCAAACAGAAATAAGCAAGGAAGAAATAAAAATCATGGGAACTGGGTCAGGTATATATCCCCTCATTAGACGCTTTACTGTAGTTTTCCTGAAGATGATTTTAATGAACTTAGAGAAGATGCACATATATCTCTATTATTTTATTCAGTTTAAAGAGACATTTAACCCACCCATTTAATAGTGAATATCAAATTCCACATGAAACACTATTAGATTAATGACATATCTGAAGACTGTTTCATTCACAAATTCCATCAAAATACATGAGAATGGTAATGATGATGATGTTGTATGGGGATTAATTCCAGTTTCAACAGATGAAATGACTAAGTTAAAGAATGGAATCAAAGACTCTATAGGTAACATGGACTCAGACAACAGTAATAAATCCAAATGCATCAAATGAATGGATGCCATTTAGATTTGTTTGTAGAAAGGGGAATTAGATGGCTTATAATAGTAATTATGGACCAGATCATAGGAATCAGTAAGTACAGAAATGTTATTCTTAAGGAGCCTGGATTTCTGATCAATGTAAAGTATTCACAGTAATAATGGAAACAATAGACACATCACTGCAGATTTAATACTTAGAAAGACATGAATTGGTGGCTAGAATTATATATCATCAGCTCACCTTTTTTTTTTTTTATCAATTAACAGATTGCGAATCCCAATGCTCTGAATTTGAATCTCAAAATCTCCTTAAGAAAGGAACTTAACCAAAAAAAACTCTACTTGAACTAAGACAGTACCATAGTCTAAACTGTTGATCACAGTCATCTCAGCATGCTGTTTATGTATCTGAAACACCCTTAATTTATTTCATTTTTCCAAATACTAATAATATATAAGAACAAATGTGAAAACAACAAAAGTTTTTAGCATATTAAGACCTGATTGAATAAAGTAAAATCATATCAGAATAGGTTGAAGTGCATATCATCCATGTTGCCCTGGATGCTACTAGAGTTGTACTGAGCTTGCTTTCTTCAATGAGCCTCCAAAGAATGTTTTTATCCTAGTGCTTTTATTAAACTAGAAACAATAACTATTCATTTAATAATCAAAAGAATATTGAATATAAAGCATTTGTAATGTGAATAGTGATGTGTCCTGAGACCAATTACTTCTGAAACTCTTTGAATTGATGAATAAGGTTATTTTTATTGAAAACTAGGAGGAGAGGGATAGGAAGTAGACTGGTATAGTAGATCAAGATCTGCTTTTAGGGTCAGGAACACTTGAATCCTGCCTCTGAAAAATATTGACTAAGTGACCATTGCCAAATCACTTAAACTCTTATTTCCTTGTGTAATTCAAGGAAAAATGGTAGAACAATTGCTAATTTCCATTGGTGGATCAGCTTCCTCAATAGGAATTCTCCTCAGAAATGAAATAATAGATCTGAAACCAAAGTACTATACATTTTAGAGTGCTTTGACATTCACTAATGACAACAATAAGACAACATATCAAAAATTTTGCAATGCAGCCAAAGTATGCCTTTGGGGAAAACATATCTCTAAGTACTTCAGTCAATAAAAATAAGAAAGAACAGTTCATCAAATTGGGCATGATAACTGAAAAAATAGAAAACTTACAAATTTTAAAAGCTTAATTAAATGAAAAAATACAAACTATGAAAACTGAAAAAGGTATTAAGAAAAAGAAAAATAAAGTATGTAATTTGTTAATTTGATTAAAAACAATGAGAAAACTAAATTACCAGTGTAAAAGGAAGAAGCAGAATTCTAAATGAATGTATAAATACTGGATATCATTTCAAAGTATCTTCCCTGGTTTATGCCAATAAAGCTCACATCTTAAATGGAACAGATATTTATCAAAAAATATCTCAGAGGAAGAAATTGAACAAAGCAGAAATAAACTTCTAAAGAAAATCTCTAGAAATAAATGGATTCTCAAGTGAACTCTACCAAACTTTAACCAAAATATCTAATACTATACTGTATTTTCAAAATTTTCAAAAAGATTACCTCAATTAATTCTATAACAAAAAGTATATATATGATCTTGATACCTAAACTATGGAGATGAAAAACAGAAAAAAAAAACCTACATGATTACCTCAAAGTAACATTAATTCTATCTATCTATCTATCTATCTATCTATCTATTTGTCTATCTATCTATCTATCTATCTATCTATCTATCTATCTATCTATCTGTCTGTCTATCTATTTGTCTATCTATCTATCTATCTATCTATCTATCTATCTATCTATCTATCTATCTATCTATCTATGTGTAAATGATACATATGAAATCTCCACAACCTGTAATAATAGTTTTAAGCTATGATTAGGTTAGATTTATATCAAGAACTCTGGGGAAGTTTGATATTAGGAAAATATAAATATAATTAACAATGTTAATAACAAAGGTAAAATACTTATATTTGTATCAGTAGATGAACAAAATGTATTTTCTGCAGGAGTAATGCATTTTAATTAAAAACACTAAAAAAAATATGAATAATTGTACTTTCTCTTAAGATGTTAAATAGGCTATGTCTAAAACCAAGAGTCAACATTATATACTATAGTTCTTTCCAATGAGATCAGGGATGGAATAGGAAGTCAACTGAAAACTAATTGAAACAATTACGAACTTCACCAAATTTTCATGTTGTAAAAGCAGAGAGATCAACAAGATTATTCTATATTACAAAAAAAAAACTGAGGAAGAGATAGAAAGAGCAAATCCATTTAAAAGAACTTCACATTGTATAACATACTTGGGAGGCTCCCTGTCAAGACAAAAACAGGGACTATATTAACTACAAATCATTGAACATGAAGACAGATTCAAATAACTGCAGATTTTTAAAATTGTGCCTAGACAATAGAATAATAATAATAATAAATAAAAAACCCTGCAATATTAGGTAAGTTAATTCAACTGTTTAGTGTCATATGAATGAATAATGATTATTTTATAGAACTAAAAATAATGGCAACATTTATCTGAAAGCATGAATGTTCAAGAATCTCAAGGGAAACCCCAGGGGTTGGTAATAGGAAAGAAAGGATCCCAACACTACCAGTCTCAACCTATTCTACAACTGATTAATTCTCAAAAACTTTCACATGATACTCATCAGACTATTTTACTAAAGATAGTTCTTTCAACCTATTCAGATTGAACATAACTAATTGTTATAGCATCCAAATTTATTTTAAGGGTAATAGTAAAATTTATGCGAAGAAATTATGTGACAATATTCTGGGGGAACCTGGGGCAGAAAATTATAGATGGACATCCACAAAAATTATATGATGCAACCCTTTTAGTCAGCCTATCTGATTTCTAATTGATATGTCCAATTGCAATACTTCTTATACTTAACCTCAATATAATTAAAATCATGAACATTATTGGGGAAACCAGCTTAAGAAAGAGGCATTGTACTAAACTTAGGGTTTTGGGGGATTTTTTCCCATTTTTTATAATTAGATGCATCAGCTAAATAATTATGGCCATCTTCCAACAGGCTGACTTGTGCTAGCATTTCCCTCTGTGACTAACCTGCATTTCTGCTTTCTTTGCCCCTTGGTTTCATCAGCCTTTGCCAGTGACACTAGTGCTTTGTTGTAGTCAGTGAAGTTGATAAATGAAGTCCCCCTTTATGGAAGCAGGAACTATTAATAAAACTGCTCTTAATGGGTGGCTTGAATGCCTCTTGCCATAGGGGCCCCTCTACTGACATTCAGGAAGCAATAAAAGGCTTATTCATCACTGTTCTTTATCGATCAGGCAAACATGCCGACTTCAGTTTAAGATCACAATGCTATGGTGAATTTTTATATTTTATTGTCATGGTCAGAATGTTTGCCCTCTTTTGAACAGATGTAATAGATCATTAAAATCAGTGAAGAGAGTGCACTTATCTGTGTCTACATAAGGTAAATAAGACATGTCATTTGTTCCATAGAATACTTTTTCTGCTTCTGTTTCCTTGTATACAAGGAAGAGAAGAACAAGAGTTAGGGACCACAGCTGATTCAATAACTTGACAGCAAATTATCATAAAAAAATCAACAAATGTTCATATCTCATTAACTAGTTTAAAAGGAAACATGATTAGCATGGGTATTATAAGTATTAGGTGTGCCTTAAAGGTCACTCAGCATCTTTTGGACAATGAACCAGTGTTAGAGAATCAAAGTCACAAAATTTAAAAAATTGAAAGTAACCTCAGTGGCTTTTTATTCCAACCTAAACTTGAAAAAAATATTTTCCAAATATCTAATCAGTTGTCCTCAGAAGTTGTTTAAAGATCTCTGGTAAAAGTCAGTGTCTCATGTCACTGTATGTTATTCTACTTTTCAATAAATTTTATCATTAGGTTCCTGTGAGTTATGACCATCCTAAATTTTCTTTATTGGAACTTGTAACAATGTCTTCTAGTACTGGTCACCAGGAATCAGGCAGAAAAAAAATATATATTAAAAAAATATATATTTTCCACACACCAAGCCTTCAAACAATTAAAGACAACCGTTTTGATCCCTTCTTTTAGGCTACTTTTGAATGTCTTTGCTTGAAAGATATAGAGGAAGAGAGGTTACTGTCCATCAGTACTCCTAAGGACCTGAATTCTCATAATAGGACTCTCACTCAAGTGAGGTGCTGCCCTAAAATGTCTATCTATATTAATGTAAACATAATAACTCCAGTCTTCATTTTCCTTAGTGTTGTTAATGGCATGTATTGAGTCCAGAGTGTTCTAAATGTTTATCAAAGTGAATACATGACTTTAAATTATTCTTAATTCAATTTTTTGAATTTGGAATTAATTTATAAATTAAATTGGAATTTGGGGGAGCAAAAAGAACAAATTTTCTACTGCACTATGTTGAAAGTACACACACACATATACTCACACACATGGTTGTGTTTTTGGTGAGAATCCAGATGCTAACTTCCTACCAGTATCACATTTTCTATGAGTAGCTTGTGGCATTTCTCTCAGATGGTGGATTATTGATTATCAATGGATTACTGTGTTCTATCAGACAACTCAAAATAAATACCACCAGCCTTTATCTCAAACAAGAAGTTTCACTAATCACAGTTTAGGAAAAACTTTTCTAGGACTTGCATCTCAAACTTAAATTTTTCCTAGAGTTAAATGCCAACCATTAGAAATTATTTCTATATGCTTGCAAATTCTCAGCAAGACAAAACCCAAAGAAGCTTTTTGGCAATTTTACACATTAAAACAATAATCAACAATAGTCAAATTGTTTTAGCGATAACCACATTATGAAAAGTTGCTTGACATAATTCCCTGATGCCAAACACTTATCTCAACTGTCTCTCAAACTTCTGGGGAACATGGGAAGTTCTGGTGAACAGAGGGAATTGGGATATGGGAGCTTTAACTAGAGAAGATTGGCTCCCCAAATCCACCATCAGGTGCCTTCATAACAAAGGGAAAGGGCAAGAGGAAAGCATAAGGAGGGAGTATTCATACAATAGAACCTCAAATAGGCAGGGAAGGGCTATGTCTTGAGATGTCCCTTAGTTTCCTCTTCAATGCCCACAACAGACAGGTTGAGGGGGCAGATAGGGCCAAAGTAATTGAGTAAAATAGAGAACAGAGAACATATCTATGATAAAGTGGATAACCTTACCTTCAACCTTGATTTTTTGCCCAGGGTTCAGTGAGAGAGATGGAGAGAGATGGAGAAAGCGGGAACACTACCAAGCCCCAGACTCCCCTGTCATTCTCAGTCTTGAGAAGACTGGAGGATGGGGTATGGGGGGGCAACTCCACCACTTTTCCAACCTTGAGGACAATCCTTCCTCCAACGTCAATCGTGGTCACATCTTGAGCACAGTCCCAGAGGCATTGGTCATGGGGGTTCCCTCTAGGGGGCTGAACTGAAGGGGCATTCCTTGGACAAGTGGGCCTCCTTGTGGCCCTCACTGCCTGAGTTGGTGGGCTACCTTTGGGGGGAAAACCTGCAAGGGCACTCCTTGGACCAGTAACCATCTTGGTGGCATTGAAAGCAGGTTTTCCCACCATCAGAGTTGCCAGGAGCACCCTTGGGTCTGTTTTTGGCCATCGCAGCAGTCAAGAATTGAGAATGTTCTCTGCCTCTAGCCCTTTTCCTTCTTTTTCTTTCCTCTGCTGCTACTAAGTCTCTGGATTCAGGAGGACCTGAGTTCAAATCCAGCCTCAGACATTTGACACTTACTAGCTGTGTGACCCTGGGCAAATCACTTAACCCCATTGCCTAGCAAAAAAGAAAAAGAAGAAGGCATATATGTAATTGCACTTTAAACACATCTATCTTTCAATATAGAACTTGTCATTAGCTAAAAGAAATGTAAATATTTTATATCATAACTAGCTATTCATTTTCATCAGTTGGTTAGCTGGCTAAAAATTATCCTTTGTCAGCAAGGGATCTTACAAAAGTCTCCTACCATTTTACATTCTATATTTATATAAGCAAAGATAAAGAAATATACTCTGTGCAGAAACATATTTAAGAATGTGTTTGTCTGGTATTGAGCCAAATATTACCAACCTTTATTCAAATAACAATATCTTGGCATAAAAATTACTTTTATTTATATTACATCAAATATCTTACAAGTTATAAGTTCTTTCATTAAAATTCTATTCAAATGAAATTTTAAAAATGTAAAAGAAATGTGGTGTAAAGTCTTATAGATAATAATCAGCATTAGAACATGATGGATGAAAATTCTTATAGTATATCCCATATGAATTATCTGCAATTCTTTGTTATGTCAAGTTTCCATAAATATAAATAAAATAAATACTTGTATCTTATAGTTTTAACTATATAACTTATATTTTAATTTGGGACTTATTCAGTGAAAGTTATGATTGCAGGCGTTACAACTTAATAAATCCAAAAGAATATTATGAGCAGTATATTAAATGACCCTGGGTATTCACAACATATTTTGTTGTTGTTCTGAGGAAAAGTGTTGATGAAATACAAAATGTTGGGGACCACTACACTAAATAAACTATGGTTAAAAAATATAGTAAGTAAAGTTGAAATAATTTTGTAGTTGAAAAGAAATTTCAAAATTAAATTTAAAATCTATAATTTCCTACTAATTAAGACTGTGAAGCTTAAATAAAATTAAGAACATTGAATTGAAGGTCATTATATCATGAGAGAACTTTCAGGCTTTTCTCTCAATCAAAAAAACAAAAAAAATAAAACAAACAAAAACAAACAAACAAAAAAAGTAACAGCACTACCTTACCCCAAATACAGTTGACATTTTTTTCTAATTTTCAGATATGTGAATTCATTGAATTTGTTTATTGGATTGAATGTTGGTGGTGATGGTAGTGGTGTAATATTTGTTTTTAACAAAATGTCCTGGGAGCCAAGATGGAGGAGTAAACATTAAATTCCTGTAGTTCTCCCATATTTACCTCCAAACAACCATAAAATAGTGCTCCAGAACAAATCCTGTAACAGTGGAGCCAGCAGAGAAATAAGGTAGAGCAATACTTTAGCCTGGGAGACTTAGAGGATTGGGAAGAAAGGTCCCTCTCACTTTGGTAAGAAGGGAGCACAGTCCAGGAATTGAAGTTCCCAACAAGCCAGCATTAAGCCCCACCTCAGCAAATCAGTGAGAGATCCTGAGCCCCAATGTATTGCAACAGGCAAATACCAATGCCAGAACCCACCATGTTCCTTAAAATAGCCCAGGAAACTGGTAAACTCAAGTTCTCAGAACTACCACATACTTCAGTGTAGACCTGGGCAGGAGCTTAGAAAAGATAATGGGTTAGATAATAAGATTAATTCTTAGATAGCTATTCATTTTTTAGTGTGGTTAAATAATTTGTTCATGTTACCAGAGTTAGTATGCATCAAAGACATGGTTCTAACCCACTTCTCACTAAACCCAAGTCCAGCAAAATATCCATTATGTTGTGTTATCTAAAAGAACTGAATGTGTGTTAGCTTATTCCTTTCTAACTTCACACAATTCTACTTATGTGAACCAAGGTTATCTTACCAAAAAAAAAATTATATATCTCTATATGTATCTACACACGCACACACACACACACACACACACACACGTTCAAAACTGCATGAAAACATATAGTGTTACTTGTTATGTGGTAAAATTTAAGATAAGTCTGGTCTGACTTGGACTTTATCTAAGGGGATTCAACAAGAAAGTGTCCAATATTTCTTATTATAAAGTGCTTTTAGTAATGAGGCAGGCAAGAACTCTAAGGATACAATAATTGGTTAGAATCTTAATATGTGTAGATTTCATACTTATCTTTTTAGACATATGGATGTCTGCAGTTTATAAAAAAATCAAAGAAGAAAAGATTAAATAATCTTAATTTCCCAATATCCACTCAATTGCCCATTTTTTGTTTTAAAGAGGAGTACTACTATCAAAAATTAAGAGTGAATTCACCACCAAGGAAGAGGAAATTAAAACAATCATTAGGAACTATTTTGTCTAACTTTATACCAATAAATTTGACAATCTCAGTGAAATGGATGAATACTTACAAAAATATAAATTACCCTAATTAACAGAAGAGGAAGTAAAATACTTAAATAACCCCAACTCAAAAAAAGAAATTGAACAAGCCATTGATGAACTTCCTAGGAAAAAATCTCCAGGGCCAGATGGATTTGCAAGCAAATTCCATCAACCATTTAAAGAACAATTAATTCCAATACTATATAGACTATTTGGGAAAATAGACAAAGAAGGAGTCTTGCCAAATTCTTTTTATGATAAAAATATGGTGCTGATACCTAAACTGGGAAGAGCCAAAAAAGAGAAAGAAAATTTTTGACCAATTTCTGTAATGAATATACATGCAAAAATTTTAAATAAAATATTAGCAAATACATTACAGTAACTTATTATGAGGATAATACGCTATGACCACTATCAGCATAATTGAACATATCAACAACAAAACTAGAAGAAAACACATGATCATCTCAATAGATGTGGAAAAAGCTTTTGACAAAATACAACACCCATTCCTATTAAAAACACTAGTGAGCATAGGAATAAATGGAATCTTCCTTAAAATAGTAACTGGCATCTACTTAAAACTTTCAGCAAGCATCATATATAATGGGGACAAGTTAGAAGCATTTCCAATAAAATCAGGGGTGAGAACAAGGGTGGCCATTTTCATCACTGTTGTTAAATATCATACTGGAAAAGATAGCTTTAGCAATAAGATGAGAAAAAGAAATTAAGGGTATTAGAATATGTAAAGAAGAAACAAACCTGTCATTCTTTGAGGATGACACAATGATATACTTAGGGAATCCTAGAGAGTCAAGTAAAAAAACTACTTGAAATAGCAAACAACTTTAGCAAAGTTGCAGACTATAAAATAAACCCACATAAATCATTGGCATTTCTATATATTACAAACAATGCCCAACAGCATGAGATAGAAAGAAAAATCCCATTTGAAGTTACTGTAGACATTATAAAATATTTAGAAGTCTGCCTATCAAAACAAATCCAGGAACTGTTTGAACATCATTACAAAACACTTTCTACACAAATAATGTCAGATTTAATAATTGGAAAAACAGCAATTGCTCCTGTGTAGACTGGGCTAATATTATAAAAATGACAATTCTACCTAAGCTAATTTACTTATTCAGTGCCATACCAATGAAATTACCAAAAAAAAATATTTTATAGAGTTAGAAAAAATAATAACAAGATTCATTTTGAAGAACCAATGGTCCATAATATCAAGGGAACTAATAAAAAGGAACACACGGGAAGGTGGCCAAGCTGTTCCAGAAATTTAATTGTATTATAAAGAAGCAATCATCAAAACTACTTGTTATTGGCTAAGAAAAAGGGTGATGGATCACTGGAATAGGTTGGGTATGCAAGACACTGTAGTCAATGACTATACTACTCTACTCTCTGATAAACAAAAAGAACCCAGCTTCTAGGATAAGAACTCACTATTTGACAAAAACTTCTGGGAAAACTGGAAAAGAGTATGGCAGAAACTAGGCATAGACCAAAATCTCACACCATATTCCAAAATAAAGTCAAAATGGGTTCATGATTTAGATATAAAGGCTAATACTGTAAGAAAACTGGGAGAGCAATGAATAGTTTACCTATCAGATTTATGGAGAACAGAAGAATTCGTGATCAAACAGGAGATAGAGAACACTACAGAATGTGAAATAGATAACTGATTACATTAAATTGAAAAGTTTTTCACAAAGACAATGCAACCAAGAGTAGAAGGAAAGTAGAAAATTGGGAAAGAATTTTTACAACTAGTGTCTCTGATAAGGGCCTCATTTCTAAAATACATGGAGAATTAAGTCAAATTTATAAGAATACAAGTCATTCCTCAATTGATAAATGGACAAAGGATATGAACAGGTAATTCTCAGACGAAAAAATTAAAACCAACTATAGCTATATGAAAAAGTGCTCTAAATCACTATTGATTACAGAAATTGAAATCAAAACCACTGTGAGTTACCACATCACACCTATCAGATTGGACAACATGACAAAGCAGGAAACTGATAAATTTTAGATATGTGGGAATACTGGAACATGAATGCATTATTGGTGGAATTGTGAAATGATCCAACCATTTTGGAGAGCAATTTTGAACTATGCCCAAAGGGCTATAAAAATTGACCCAGCAATAGCACTTCTAGGGCTATATCCCAAAGACATCATACAATTGGAAAAGGACCTACATGTACAAAAATATTTATAACAGCTCTTTTTGTGGTGGCAAAGAATTGGAAATTCAGAGGATGCCCATCATTGGCGAATGGCTGAACAAACTGCAGTATATGAATATAATAAATTAATATTGTGCTATAAGAAATGATGAACAGGTAGATTTCAGAAAAACCTAGAAAGACTTGTATGGTCTGTTGCTGAGTGAAGTGAGCAGAACCAAGAGGACTTTGTACACAATAACAGCCACATTATGCAATGACTAAGATTGTTAGACTGAACCCTTCTCAGCAATGCAAACATCTAAGACATCTCCAAAGGCCTCATCATGGAAAATGCTATCCATATCCATAGCAAGAATTATGGAGTTTGAATGCAGATTGAATAATACTATTTGCCATTTTTTTCTTCTATTGTGTTTTGTTAACTTTTTCTGGTGGTTTTCTCCTGTTTGTTCTAATTCCTACTTACATAATCACTAATGTGAAAATATGTTTAATAGGAATGTACATATATAGCCTATAACAAATTGCAGGTTGCCTTGGGGAGGGAGGCAGCAAGGGAGGGGGAGAAAAATTAAAAAAAAAACCTCAGAAGCTTATGTAAGTGCTTGTTGATGAATCAAAATAAGCTAATAATAATAATTTTTTGAAAATAGACTAACCCAAATGGCAAAAGAGGTCCAAAAAGTCAGTGAGGAGAAGAGTACCTTCAAAAGCAGAATTGGACAAATGAAAAAGGAAGCCCAAATGCTCACTGAAGGAAATACTTCCTTAAAAATTATAGTGGAGGCTCAGATTCTTATAATCTAGCTAATAGCTCACTAATGTTCAAACTCCTTAAGAGTCTGTCTAATATGATCGATGTTCTAATAAACCTTGTATTTGGCTGCAAAAAAATTGTAATGGAGTAAATGGAAGTTAATGACTCCTTGAAAATCAAGAAATTATAGAATGAAACTAAAAAAATGGAAAAAAAATAGGAAACAATAGAAATATTACATTGGAAAAACTACTGACCTAGAAAATAGATCCAGGAGAGATAATTTAACAATTATCAGACTACCTGCAAGCAAAGAAAAAAAGTAACCTAGACATCATGTTTCAAGAAATTATCAAGGAAAACTGACTGATACTCTAGAACCACAGGGTAAAATAGAAATTGAAAAAATCCACCAATCACCTCCCAAAAGAGATCCCAAAAGGAAAACTCTTAGGAATACAATAGTCAAATTCCATAGTTTCCAGGCCAAGGAGAAAATATTGCAAGCCACCAGAAAGAAATAATTTATGTATTGTGGAAACACAATCAGGATAACACAAGATTTAGAAGGTTCTACATTAAGTGATCAAAGGGCTTGGGATATGATATTCCAGAGGTCAATGAACTAGGATTATAGCCAAAACTCATCTACCCAGCAAAACTGATTATAGTCCTTCAGGGGAAGAATGGATATTCAATGAAATAGAGGACTTTCAAGCATTTGTTATGAAAAGATCAGAGTTGAATATAATTTTTGACTTTCAATTGCAAGACTCAAGAGAAGCATGAAAAGGTAAAAAGGAAAGAGAAGTCATAACTTATCAGGGTAGTTGGAGGCAATACACACACACACACATATATATGTGTGTATATATACATATACTATATATACACACACACATACATATGTATGTATGCATGTATACATCTGTATGTATGCATATATATATAAATATACACTTACACACATATACATATAGATAGATATATAGACAAATGTCACATGGTGAGCTGAATATGAAGCGATGATATCTAAAAAATACAATTAAGTAGTGAGAGAGGATTGTAGTAGGAGAAGGAGAAATGGAGAGGTAGAATGAGGTAAATTTTCTCACACAGAAGAGGAAAGAAAAGCTTTTACAGTGGGGGGGGTTGAAGGGGAGAGGTGAGAGGGAATGAATGAATCTTACTCTCATTGGATTTGGTTTAAGGAGGGAACAACATACATAATTGAGCATGAAAATCTATCACACCCTACAGGAAAATAGGGGGGAAGGGGATAGGAGAGCAGGAGATGATAGAGGAGAGGGCAGATTGGGGGAGGGGGTAATGAGAAGCAAACATTTGGAAGAAGGACTGGGTCAAAGGAAAGAATAGAATAAATGGGGGGGCAAGATAGAATTTAGGGAAATATGGTTAGTATTTCATGACATGCCTATTATGAAAGAGTTTTGCATGACTACATTTGTATAAACTATATTGAATTGCTTGCCTTCTCTGTGATGGTGGGGAATGGGGGTGGGGAGGAGGAGAGAATTTGGGACTCAAAGTTTTACAAATGATTGTTAAAAATTGTTTTTACCCTCAACTGGGAAGTAAGATATACAGGCAATGGGGAATAGAAATCTGTCCTGCCCTACAGGAAAATAGAAGGGAAAGGGGATAAGAGAAGCGGTGGCTGTATAATAGAGGGAACGGCAGATTGGGGGAAGGGTTATTCGGGACACATTCCATCTTGTGTTTTTTTTCTTTTTTAAATTAATTTATTTTGATTTATCAATAATCACTTCATTAAGCATTTGAGTTTTAAATTTTTTTTCCCTCTCCCTCCCTACCTCCCTCCCCAAGATGGTGCTTCATCTAATATAGGCTATACATATACATTCTTATTAAATATTTTTTCACATTAGTGGTGATGTAATTAAGAATTAGAACTAATAGGAGGAACCACCAGAAAGAAAAAACAAACACACAAAAAAAATAGCAAATAGTATGCTTCAATCTGCATTCAAACTCCACAGTTCTTTCCCTGGATGTGGATAGCATTCTCCATCATGAGGCTTTTGGAGATGTCTTAGATCCTTGCACTGCTGAGAGGGATAAGTCTATCAAAGTCAGTCATCACTCAATGTGGCTGTTACTGTGTACAACATTCACCTGGTTCTGCTCACTGCACTCAGCATCAAACCATACATGTCTTTCCAGGTTTATCTGAAGTCTGCCTGTTCCTCATTTCTTACACCACAATAGTATTCCATTACCTTCATATATCATATTCATAATTATGACAACTTTCTGTGTCTTTATCTCCATCCTTTCCTCCCCGTTTGTGCTTTTCTTTCTCCTTTCTCTTTTTCCCTCCTCACTAATGTTTTGCTTTTGACCACCTCCTCGCTCAGTCCCACATCCCTTCTATTAGCCCCCTCCCTTTTCTTTCCCCTTTTCCTTCCTATTGCCTAAAGGGGGTGTTAGATTTCTATATCTAACTGATTATGTAATTCCCTTCTTCAGCTAAATCTGATGACAGCAAGGTTCAAACAATGCTCATCTCCCTCCCTTCTTTCCCTCTGCTGTAGTAGGTTTTTGTGCCTTTTCCTGTGATGTAATTTACCCTTGTCTGCCTCCTCTTTTCCTTTTCTGTCAGTACATTTTCTTGGTTAGATCAGATTAATTCACTTACTTGGATCTATTTCACCCACTTAATTAGATTTTTATCATCATTGCATCAAAGTCGATTTATACCCACCCCCTTTATGTATACCCCTTGAACTTGGTGTAATAACAATACAGTTCTAAAGAGTTACAGATGTCATCTTCCATTGTAGGTATATAAAGAGTTTGCCCTTATTAATAACATGTTTCTTGGCTGTCCCATTTACCTTTTTATGTCTCTCTTAAGTCTTGCATTTAAGATCAAATTTTCTGTTGAGCTCTGGTCTTTTTATGAGGAAGTTATGGAAGTGCCCTATTTTGTTGAATGTCCATCTCCTCCCCTTAAATATGCTCATTTTCACTGGTAGTTGATCCTTGGTTGCCATCCAAGCTCCTTTGCCTAATGGAATACCATATTCCACTCCCTACAGTGTTTTAATGTAGAAGCTACAAGGTCCTGTGTATTCCTGACTGTGGTTCCATGATATTTAAATGTTTTTTTTTTTTCTGGCTATTTGCAGTATTTTCTCTTTGACCTGGTAAATTTTGAATTTGGCTACTATATTCCTTTGCATTTTCAATTTGGGATCTGTTTCAGGAGGTGACCAGTGGATTCTTTCTATGGCTACTTTACCCTCTAGTTCTAGGACTTCAGGGCAGTTTTATGATTTCCTGAAAGATAACGTCTAGGCTCTTTTTTTTATCATGATTTTCAGCTAGACCAATAATTTTTAAATTGTCTCTCTTGGATCGATTTTCCAGGTCAGTTGTTTACCAATGAGATATTTTACATTTTTATCTATTTCCTTCATTCTTTTGTTTTTGTTTGACTGATTCTTGCTCTCTCATAAAGTCATTAGCTTCCATTTGCTCAATTCTAATTTTTAACAAATTATTTTCTTCCATTATATTTTCTACCTCCTTCCCCATTTGGCCAATTGTATTTTTTAGGGACTTGTTTTCTTCAGTTTACTTTTTTTTTTTCCAGTTGGCCAATTGTGCTTTTTAAGGACTTGTTTTCTACAGTTATTTTTTGTTCTTCCTTTTCTAAGCTATTGACTCTCTCTTACATACCTATCATTTCTTTTCCCCATTTTTTCTTCTACCTCTCTCATTTGATTTGTAAAATCCTTCTTGAGATCTTCTAAAAAGGCTTTTTGTGCTTCTGATCAGTTCATATTTCCTTTTGAGGCTCTAGATGTGGGTTTGTTGATAATGTCGTCCTCTTCAGAATTTCTGCCTTGATCTTCACTATTCCCATAATAAGGTATGTTTCTTTTTGCTCATGCTGTTTGCTTGTTTCCTGGCCTTTAAAGAGATTGGGCTCTCCTGCTGGGGAGCAGAGGGCACTGACCCAAGCTTCTTGTGTTGGGAGCCTAGGGCCTGGTTGATGGCTTTGTGTGCTGGGGCCTCCAATGTTGTTAGTTGGAACCTCTAGGGTTTTGGCAGCTTACCTGGTTTTGGGCTAGAAACAGCAGCACTGGAACTCCAAGGGTAGGACTGGGTAATTTGGTTCCTGGATATTTCCTGCTCCCCTAGGCCTTTCATTCCTTTTGCTTTCTCAGCTCTTTTCAGGTGGTTGTTGTAGGGTGTTCATTTGCCTGTGGCCCCTTGGAGCACTCCTTCCCTTAGTTTTGCTGGGGCACTGGGAGAGCCAGTTACTTTAGAATGCCAAAGCACCGAATGGTTTTCTGAGATGGTTTCCACCAGTTCCCCCATCTTCAATGAGGCACTCGGGGTCCAGGTCTGGGTGTTTGCCTGTTTTACCACCTGGGCTTCAGGATCTCCTCCTGGTATGCTGAGATAGGGCTTTTCAATAGCTTGCCAGGACAACTCCTGTTCTCTACTGCTCCCCTCCCCCAGGGTAAGTGGGTCCTTTCCAGTTAATCTCTCAAGCTACCTGGGCTACTGAACTGCTGCATCTCATCTTTCTTCTGGTTCAGCTGTTCCAGGGTTTTTCCTGGGGTGATATTTTCTGGGTTTTCAGGGGTTAATAAGGGAGGGTAAGAGAGAATCACCTTTTGCTCTGCCATCTTGGCTACTGGAAGCTGAATGCATGCCATCTTGAGGTGGGGAAAAGAGGAAAGATGGGGAGAAAAATTGGAACTCAATCTTATGGAAGTGAATGTTGAAAACTAAAAATAAATAAATTAATGTATTTTTTAAAAGACAATAAAATGTAATGTAATTTAAAGAAATAAAACATAAGGATGGGAAAAAAGTATATGTATCTGAATGTTAGAAAGACTAGGGATATCTTAAGAAATGAAGAAAACATAAAATATCAATATAAAAATTAAAGACTTCAGATTTGCATCATGTTTTTTTTCAGAAAGCAGATAAAAATATTTGAAGCTCTCTTCTAGCAGTATTGTCAACAGCTTTGAACAATTGAAGAATAGGAAAGATATTTACAAATTTATTTTTTTGTTTCCTTTTTTTCTTATTTGAAGGCTCCTTAAGTAAATGAGAAATAGCCCAATTTAACCCTCCCTATAAGATAGCAGTGGAATCAGCATGATAATTCTATTTATTCCCTGCAGTTATCTTAAAAAATAATAATAATACTTTATGGTTACTAATATAAAGAGCACTGGTAGACATCAGTGTTTTAATTCTTTCCATTTTTCATATGTAGTAATCAAACTGAACTATGTAGGCTAAAGGATATCATTGAACAGTGGTGCTTTGACATAGCTAGTGTAAAATCTTCACTGGATTAGGGAAAACATAGAATTATCTGAATGGACCTATGAAAACTGGTTATCAATTAAAGGTCCTTTTACTTCAAACTCTGGTTGAATGTACTTTGAAATAGTTATTCAAATGACCAAAACAAGTGATGAAAGATAACACCAAATTATATTTTGAACCATTTTATAACTCTTAAGGTATTGTCTTCATTGAAATGGCTAATTAGTCCCTTTTCTAGTTGTCAGTGGATAATCACCACACCAAACTATATTCATTGACAATGGTTTGGGCAGATTCAGGATAAATGCTAATAACTGAATGCAATTACTGCTGTTTGTTATGAGATTACAAATTGTCTCAGTCAAAATTGGGACATATCAATGAAGAAGTGGGGATGGGGGTGCTATTTTTTGTCACAGTATTTTGTTTTTGCTCTGAAAAAGGGTACATTTAGATCTCAAGACAGTATATCTGACATAATCCAGTTCAGGGATATTGAATATTCTTATAGAATGTATCAGCTCCTTAGTAAACAAACAAACAAACAAAGAAAAAAATACCCTGGAGTCAGGAGGAATTGAGTTCAAATCTAACCTCAGACATATAACACTTACTAGCTGGGCAAGTCACTTAACCCCAATCCTAACAAAAATGAATAAATAAATAAAAACACTAATTAGAAATTAATGTAATGGGAAATGTGGATAAGTTCTAGAAATACAGTGTGCCTTTACCCTTTGGCCTGTAGTAATGCCTCATTATATTGTAAAGGCTAGTGTTCCCTTTACAAATCTATATACAGTGTAATATATCAGTACAAATTATCTAAGTTGTTTATAAAGAAAAACATGGGCATAGTAACATTTTCATCTGTAGTGCACATGATAGTAGGAGTAACTGTTTTAATTCACAAATGCCTCAGTTTAGAACTCTTTGCTTTTCTTATCCCCAATTTATGGTATTAAAGCATTGCCCATGGTACTTTAAGGATAAATGACTTGATGACAAGGTCTTCCTGGCTACTTCATTTAGCACTGACTATACTTTCATTCATATCCCCTTATTCACTGATCATAGTAAGAGAGTTGACTTACTACTTATTCGCCATTGCTACCTTTAGGCTGTCCCCCTATGACTATCACTGAGTTATTCCCCTTCCTTTGAGAGTACATTCAATCCATATATATCACTTAATGAAGATTCTGGTAGATTTTGCCTAGAGACTTCCAGTGCACTCTCCTTCCTTCCTCAGTGAGTTTGATGCCTGGCTGTCTTTCTCTCCTCTTCACCTAATCCTGTCATAATAGGAAACTTCAAAATACATGTTAACACTTATTCAAATAAGTTTAAGTTCCAATAATTCAGCTTATTCTTTTCCATAGATATCTTCTCCCCACCACAACTACACACAGATATCTGTCCATACCATTAACCTTATCATCATCTACAAGTGCTCCAAGGGAAATAGGTTGTTCTGTGACAGTCATGGGGGTGGTCGTGG
Organism: Phascolarctos cinereus; assembly: GCF_003287225.1. Lineage (NCBI taxonomy): Eukaryota > Metazoa > Chordata > Mammalia > Diprotodontia > Phascolarctidae > Phascolarctos > Phascolarctos cinereus. The sequence continues at coordinate 287,880,762 of NW_027556098.1, forward strand.
TGGCGATGGTGTCACTCTCTTAGTTATTTCCAGCAAGATTCTTGCCAGAGTCATCCTTAATAAGCTTTCACCTGGAACATGATCATCTACCTGAGAGCTAGTGAGACTTCAGAAAGGACCAAGAAATGGTTGCAATGGTGTTTGCTGCTTAACAACTCCAAAAAAAAAATGTTAGGAGAAGAGAGATCTGTACATAACATTCATAGGTCTAATGAAGGTCTTTGACAGGGTCTGTCATGAGAACTGGTGGAAAATTATTACAAAATTTGGTTGCATGGAGAAGGTCATCAGTTTTGTACATCTGTTTCATGAAGGCATACTTGGCCAGATTTTGGATAGTGCATAATGCTCTCACAATTTCCCAGTCACTAATGGAGTGAAGCAGGGCTGTGTGTTTGCTCCTGTGCTTTTTAGCATGATGTTTTCTGTACTGTTGTTTGATGCCTTCAATGAGGACAAAACTGGCATCCCTAATATCAGCTACCACATTAGTGGTATATTCTTTAGCCTGAAAATACTACAAGCCAAGACCAAAGTGGAGTAAGAGTTGGTATATGACATTTTGTTCGCAGATTATGAACTCAGTGCAGCCTCTGAGGCTAAGATGCAACCAAGTATGTATCAGTTCTCTGCTGCTTGTGCTAATTTTGGCCTACCATTAACACTAAGAAAACACAGTCTCTCCACCAGCCAACACCACAACATCCATACTTGGAACCATCAGTTACAGTAAATGGACAAATTATGAATGATGTGGATAAGTTCACTTAACTTGTCAGAATACTTTCTAGAGATATATACATAGATAATGAGGTTGACATACACATTTCCAGAGCTAGTTTACTGTTTGGGAGACTGAAGGAAAGTGTGGGAGAGAAGAGGTATTAGACTACCTAACAAACTAGGGGTCTACACAGCTGTTGTGCTAACCTCATTGTTGTATGCCTGTGAAGCTTAGAGAGTATGCCAATGTCATGCCAGGAAATTGAATCACTTTCATTTCAATTGTCTTAGAAAGATTCTGAAGATCACAAGACAAGATAAGGTACAGGACACTGAGGTCCTTTATCAAGTTGAATTGCCACATATTTAAACTGTAATGCAGAGAGTGCAACTCTAATGGGCAGACCACATTGTTTGGATGTACAAAGTATGTTTGCTAAAAATACTGTTTTATACAGAACTCATGCAAGGCAAGTGCTCACATGGAGAACAGGAGAGGCAATACAGGACACACTCAAGATCTTTCTTTGAAGAACTTTGCAATTGACTGTGAGACATGAGAGAAATTGGCACACGAACAACCAGCATGGCATATCTGCTTCAAAGAAGGTACTGTACTCTATGAGCAAAGCAGAATTGCAGTAGCTCAAAAGAAATGTGAGATGCACATACATCACCACTCTAAGTGTTCATAGGGACTATTTGTGCCCAATCTGTGGTAGTGCCTTACAAGCTCAAATTGACAAAATTCAGACACATTCTAACTTCATAATGATGTCCTTTTTGAGAACAAAGGAGCAACTATCAATCTTTATAATATTGCTAATGCTATGTACATTTTTCTCCTAGTTCTCCTTACTTTGCTCTGCATCATTTCATACAAGTATTCCCATGCTTTTCTTCAATCATCTCCTTAGTTTTTTTTCTTATAACACAATATTATTCCATCACATTCATATACCTTAGCTTGTTCAGCCACTTTCCAATTGATGAGCATTCCCTCAGTTTTATGTTGTTTGTCACCAGAAAAGAGCTACTATTAATATTTTTGTACACATGGGCCATTTTCCTCTTTCATTGATTTCTTTGGCCTATAGACTTAGTAGTAGTATCTGTGGGTAAAGAAGTATATATGATTTAATTGTTTTTTGAACATAGTTACAAGTCATTTTGTGAAGTCGTGGGACTACTAAACAGCTTCACCAACAATACATTAATTCATTTATTTTCTCACACCCTATCTGACATCCATCATTTTCTTTTTTTGTCATGTCAGTCAATTTGATAAATCTGAGGTGATTCCTCAGAGCTGTTTTAATGTGGATTTCTCTATTAGTTTTTAAAGCATTTTTTTTGTATAGCGACTGATACTTTGAACTTCTTCCTCTGAAACCTGCCAATTCATAACCTCTAGTCATTTGGGGAATGGCTCTTTTTTTTTTTTTAGTGTATTCACTGCAATATAATGCATTTATTCACAACAGAATTGAACTGTACAACAGCAACAACAAATCATAGTCTGTATTTCCTGTAAGTTCAGCTTCATTGTTCTTCCTTTTAGAGTTATTTTTTTTAATTGATCTACTCCAATCTTTCACAAATCTAAGAGGCAAAATTTCTTTGTAACCAAAACAGATGTTTGGTAATGCTGGTGAAGTCATTATCAGCATCTCTGCTCAGGTAACTAGCTATCTTTATTTACAAACTATTCTTGGTTTCTTGGTAGTGAGGAAGTTTCTTAATTTTTCTGTTTATTTCCATGGCCTTGGACAAGCATCTGCTCTTCTTTCCTTCTAGTGGTGAATGGCTTTTATTTTTGTATATTTGAGTCAGTTCCCTATATATTTCAGAAATGAGATCTTTTTCAGAGAAATTCACTGCAGATTTTCCCAGTTTTCTTTTTTTCTAATTTTAGCTACATTTTTTACTTATACAAAGACTTCAATTTTAGATAATCAAAATTATCCACTTTAGCTACCGTGAATCTGTCTTTCTCTTGTTTCATTATAAACTTTTCTTCTATTCAGATAACAGGTAATTTCTTCCTTGCTCTAGTAATTCCTGTGTTAGTTTTCATTGAAAAAAAAAAAGGCTATTTGCCAAAATCTCAACCTCTCCCTTGTTCTTTATCTCACATCACTCAGATACTCTATGTCCCTATTTCCTTGACTCCTGATTCACATAAAGTGGCCCATCTCTAATTCATAAAGGACTGCATTCATAAATATCTACATTCCTTTCCACTTTCTCCAGCAAATTTCCCTTCTAGCACCCATAATCTCTCAATAATCTTTAAACTTCACTGTCAGCTGGCTATTTCCCTGTTGTGTACAAACATGGCCATGTCTAATCCATCCTGAGAAAAGCTCACTTGATTAATCTATCCATGCTATCACCTTTTATATCTCCTCTCCTTATGGCTAAGTTCTTTGGGAAGGTTATCTACAATAGATACCACTAGTTTCTTTCCTCTCACTCTCTTCTTAACTGTTTGAAGTCGTAATTCAAGTGAAATTGCTCTTTCCAAAGTAACTAATATTGTGTTCACACTTAAATATTGTGGCCCCTTCTCAATCTCAACCTCTCTGCATCCTTTTGCAACATAAATCACCCTCTTCTCTAGATACTCTTTCTCTCTAGATTTTTGTGACACTACTCTCTCCTGTCTCTTCTCCTACCTGTCCATCTCTTTGTCCTCTGCTGGTTTTCATCTATGCTATGTCAGTGAAAATTTTGAGGTCCCCAAAAGTTCTGTCTTGGAATCTCCACTTTTCTCTTTTCTTATATTGTTGATCTTAACTCAATTATCATCTATATGAAGATCACTCAAATTTATTTGTCCAAAAAGAGCTTAATCTCTTTCCAACTTCCATCCTCCAGATATCTATTAGATATCTTTAACTGGATGTTCAGTAGATATCTTAAACTCAAAAGCATAAACAAAATGAAACTCATTATGTTGCCCACTTCCCCCACTGAAAAAAAATCCTTGACTTCCTAACTTTCTTATTAATATTAAAGCTGTCACCATTCTACCATTTATCCTGGCAGGAAATATAGCTATTGTCTTTTTCTCTTCATTCTTTCTCACCCAGCCCCTATATCCTATCAGTTTTGAAGGGTTATATTTTCCACCTTCTTCTCATTTATATCTCCCCTGATTCCCTGTGACATTGCAAACATCCTGGTAAGTTCTTATTAACTCACATCTGGAATGGTGTTATAGCTTTCTCCTATCCCTTCTCCAAGTCTCTCCCTATTCCAATTCATTTTCTACTCAGCTGTCAATTTAATCTTCCTAAAACACCTTTCCAAGCAAATATGACTCTTACTCCAATTTCATAAAGCTCCAGTGGCTCCCTATTCATAACCATTACATTCATTACTTGGCCCCTTCCTACTTTTCTAGTCTTCTTACATCTTAATCCCCTTGATATACTCTGTGATCCACTGACACTTGCCTCTTTGCTATTCTTTTCACATTATACTCCATTTTTTGGCCCCAAACATTTTAACTGGCTATAGTTATTAATCTTAGACACTCCCTTCCCATCTCCCTGATTCCTGTTTTTATTTTCAGCTAAAGTCCTCCTTTCTGTAAGAATCCTTACTCAGTCTTTCTTATAGTTAGTATCTTCCTTCTGAAAATAGTCCCATTTTAGCCTGTGTGTATTGTTTTTGAACATAAATGCTTTCATATTATTTCCTTCTTAGACCAAAAATCACTTGTGAGAGCAAGGTGTTTTGTTTGTATTCCCAGGGCTTAGCACAGTAGTGGAGAAATAGTAGGCATTTAATAAGTCTTAGTTGACTGATCAACCTATGAGGTCCTACAGAAAGTTTGTGTTAGACATAGGGTTCATATAGGTCTTACAGACTCTCAGACTATTGCTGTAGCAACTTAACAGTGCTGAATTACTTTGAATATTATAATGTTCTCAAGCAAGCAAAAATTACTTTAGATTTCTCCATTTTAGGGTGTAAATGAACCCATTTCTGCTCATTTGTTCTGCACAAGATAGCAAAAAGTTATTGCTCAAGATGATTTGCAGGAAGACAATTTCTTTATAGCTTCCCATTCTGGAGCAATTTAAATTGACTTCTTACTCTTAGCTCATAATAGCATATATGTTCCATACTAGCACTGCCAATTCATTCATAGTACTAGGAAAACAGCAATGACTCAGGCACATGAGAATGTAGGTTCATATCATATTTTTAACATTTACTTATCCTCAAGTAAGGCCTTGAACCTGAATTGCCTCATTTATAAAAATATGGAGTTGGATTAGATGACCTTTGAAACCCATTCATTTGCTAGCTCATGATCCTATTATCCTTTAGTGCTTGAACCCAGGGCTATTTAGAAAATGGAAGAAGTCCCAATGGAAGCATCCCAATGCTTAGAAAAAAGTCAAAAAATGGTGTGCCAGAGAACCATTTAACTGACAGTTCTTTAATAGTTAACCCATTTTCAGTAATCAGTGTGCTCATTCTCTGTTTGGATTTATATGTGGTTATTTATTTGACTACTTTACAATACCCAGGGTTCCTGTATGCTTTACAAAATTACAACTGTAAATTAACCAACCATGTCCAATGATTGTTGGCACTAGAAGTGGAAAACCTAGTCTTGCCAAGGAGCTTGCAATGAAGAGGGGGAAAAATGGACCCCCTCTCTCCCACTTAACATTGTAAGCAAACACTGACCTTTTGAAGGATTTTTGAAACTATTCCAGTTGATTTAATGTCTGGTGCTGAGAATTTCTTTTTTTATCTGAAAAATTATGGTAAGAAATCCTCAGCCAGTCTTTATTGCTGAATATATACTAAGCTCAGTAAATCCTAAACTTTATTAAATTATCATAAGATTTGAAGATTCACTAGATCTAGAGTGACACATTCCTCATTTTTTATAATTACTTTTGTTAAAGAGGTACATTTGGAAGAAGTCTATTAGATTCTTACTGTTACAACTTATATTTAATATCTTCCTTCTCAAAGGAAGTTTTGTAAAAGGGACCCCTTTGGGAATATTGAATTCATGTTTCTCCCTTTCTTTCCTCTTCCATTTTGTGTTTTTTTTTAAAACATTTCTTTCTTACTTCCCCTATTTCTTATTTTAGCATCTGAATTGCATTCTGTGTGTGCACACTCACACACACACACATACTGAAAATTTATTTTCTCTGTGAGGAAGAATTGCCTTCTGGCATCTGATCATCTTTCTTTCAAGGTGTTGACAATACTCCTTCATATTGAATGTTGTTAATCCTCACCAAATCCCTCCTGACTAACCTACACACACACACATACATACACAAAAACAAAACAAAACTATATATGTGTGTGTGTGTGTGTGTGTATATATATTTGTTTTTTGATTTCTTTTTTCCTCTTTTCATTAATAAATTTCTATTCACCAATATTCAACAAGACTTTTGTGAAGCACTAGTAGATTTTACTTAGACCTTTAATTCAGAATAAATGAATTTTCTGCTTAGTCCAAATATCAAAGTTTTCACTTGGTGGCTTTAGGCTTCTCATTTTGCACTTTTCTCCATTTTCAAGCAACAAGATCATTTGAATTAATGAAAGAGAACATAGGCACAAATAATGAACAATCATGTAAAAAAATACTTATAGAACCTGAATTTCTAGTTAAAGTGAAATGAATAACAGTCCTTATAATTCATATTCCATGAATTTAAAACTTGAAACTGAAGAAGCTTGATTGTGTGTGTATGTTTATGCATCTATGTGTCTATGTGTTTGTTCCTATGGCACCTAGCAAATATTAGGTGCTGAACATATCTGTTTTTGTATGTAAGTGAACTTGCCATACTCACTTTCCTTGAGGATTTAACTATATGAATATTATCTGGCATTTCTTTAACATATTACTATTTTAAGGTTTTATAACTGTTGTTAACTAGGGTCACATGGCTAGTAAGTGTTTGAGAATGAATTTGAACTCAGATGTTCCTGACTCCAGGCCCAGTGTTCTATGCACTGAGCCATTTAGCCAATCTACTTTAAGGTTTACAAAATGCTTTATGTACTTTGGTTCATTTGAATGTCATAATGATGCTTTTACTTGGTTATTGTCATCCTTATGTTATGGATAAGGAAGCCAAAGTTAAATGATTTTGAGTTCATTCAGTTAGGCAATTTCGGAGGCAGAATTTGAATCCCGATCTTCCTGATTCTAATACCAGTGTTCCTCTTTTTTTGATATACTATCGTTAACTAGATTTTTTGATGCTTGACCAACATCTTTTGGCTGATCAAATAATTAAGTTTGTGGAATATTAGATTCAGGAGCTCTCCACATTAATGCCTTACCTGGAAGCCATGTCTGGACTTAATGATTATAATAAACTCCTGAACAATGCTTAAAATTGGCATAGAAAAGGAAAACCCTTCTACCAATTAGAAATGTCCAAAAACAGAAGAGCTTTTCAAGAATCTAGTTGGTTCCCATTTATTCTAAATGTTCAAACAAAAGCTGGATGTCTCTTTTGTTGTTGTTGTTACACTGTTACAGAGAGGATTCTTCTTCAAGTATGGCTTAGACTAGATGAGATAACCTAACATAACATTCAGCTCAGAAATTCTTTGGTTCTTTTCCGAAAGTTGTTTGAATATTGAAAAGATTGCCTATTCCATATTATTTGACACAATCAAACATTACATATACTTTTTTTTTCTGTGTGTAATGAAAAATAACCTGATTTTGCATGATCATTCCAATGTAAGACTTTTAGGATTATCATAATTTCAGAAGGACTCCTTAATGGCTTTAGTTCTCCATGGATCTCTGCTACAACAACCACAACTTTCAATCTAATTATCTGCAACATAGATATGGCCAATTTCTGACAACTAATGTGTTCTCGTCTTAAGTGAAGTTTCAGAGTTTGTGGAGAAATTGTAATTATTTTTTACCATTATATCTCATTATTCTGAAGACAATGAGCTGAAATATTTGAGTGATCTATTAGTAATATTGTCAATGCTAGCTCAAACCACAATTACATGTTATGAATAGGCTGCAAAAGGAAGTTGTACCTGCTTCCCACTCACATCCTTAATAAATATACACTGCAACCACGTTCAAAGTGAGTTTGTCTTGGCATTGCTCCTTACATTTTCACTCAAGAGGTCTTCTACCGGCTAGATCTACAAACCTATTAGGTCCATATTATTAGTCCTCTGACCTGGAGCTAATTTCTATCCCCTCATTGTTGTCTATTGTCCTAGGTTTTATTTTAAAGTCTCAAATTACTCAATCATATGCCTGTTACTTGCACAAAAGTCAGAAAAGATAAAATCTTGAATTGGCCTACTGAAGTAGGATTGGCTAATCAAGTTTATCAATTTTAATACCTCTCAATGGGTTTTCAACAATAACAATAAAAACAAGAGTCAATCATACTAATTTCCTCAATTCTAATTGTTCTGAGACTGTTCAACAGATAATGAGGCAGGAAATATAGCATCTGAAGAAGCAGTTACAAGGTTACATTTACATAAAGGTTGTCTCCCTAGATCAAGGCTGCTGGGGACAGGATAGAAGCTGGCCCAGTGATGTGCAGAATATTGCTTTTCCCAGGGGTCTTATGTTCAGGGTCCTAGGCTAGATCCATTTGGTTTAAGAGATGGTGCCAAGATGGTGGAGTAAACAGTAAGTTCCTCAAACTCTCCCTTATTGACCTTGAAAAACCCAGAAAATATCACCCCAGGAAAAATCCTGAAACAGGGGGAGCCAGCAGAAAGACAGGGTGCAGCAGATTTTTAGGTCATGAGGCAAGGGGGATTAGCAGGAATTGTCCCTCTTGCTGTGGCTGAAGGGGATGAGTACAGGACAGGAGGTATCCCAGCAAGCCAGCGACAAGCCCCACCTCAGCAAGCCATTAGGAGATCCTGAGTGAAGTGGAGTGAGCAAGTGCCAACACCATGATTCCCCTTGTGCTTGGCACAGCCAGGGGAACTGGCAGACACCAGTGCAGAGAACCACCAATTGTGCTGTAGAAGGGCATCCACCACCGGATGAACCTACCTGTGTTCTACCACAGCCCCAGATGAGGAGGTGACCTCCAGTAGTCAAACCATCTCCACTCACACACCCTGCCCTTCCAGCTTCAATATAACCCTGGGGAACTGCAAATAAAACCCACATGGCCTCTGCACACACCAGCCACCACCACCTGTTCCAGTGTAGCACCAGGTAAGCTACAGCCTCTACAGCCTCTAGATGCCAGAACCTGAGGATTCAGCACACAAAGCCAGTAATCAGACCCCTACCCCCCAGCACAAGAAGTGTGAGACAATAGCCCCTGTGCTGCAGAAGCAGGGATCAACTTTAAAAGCTAGTTAAAAGGAAAACAACATGAATAAGATGTAACATAGGAAAACAAAGACCATACATTGTTACTATAAGGACATGGAAAATCAAAACACAAATTCAGAAGAGGATAGCATTGTCAATCTACCCATATCTGAAACCTCAAAGGGGAATATGAACTGCTTTGAAACCCAAAAGGCCTTTTTGCAAGAGCTCAAGAGTGATTTTCAAAATTAATTAAAAGAGGTAGAAGAAAAATTGGGAAAGGAAATGAAAAGTATGCAAGAGACGTCAATAGCTTGGAAAAAGAAGGAAAAAATTAAATAAAAACCAAGACATTAAAAAGTATAATTGGCCAAATGGAAAAGAAGGTACAAAAGCTAACTGGAAAAATAATTCACTGAAGATTAGAACTAGGAAATTAGAAGGTAATGACTCTATGAGTCAGTGAAACAAATTTAGAAGAATGAAAAAAAAAATGGAAGAAAATGTAAAATACCTCATTGGAGAAGCAACTGACCTGGAAAATAGAACCAGGAGAGATAACTTGAGAATTATTGGTCTGCTTAGCAGCCATGATGAAAAAATATAAATAAAAAAGAGCCTGGACAGCATCTTTCTGGAGATCATCAAGGAAAACTTTCCTGAGGCCCTAGAACTAGAGAGTAAAATGGTCATTGAAAGAATCTACTGATCACCTCCTGAAAGAGATCACAGATTTAAAATACCAAGGAATACTGTAGCCAAATTTTAGAATTATCAGATCAAAGACAAAATCGTGTAAGCAGCAAGGAAAAAAACAATTCAGACTTCATGCAACAAAATTTAGGATTAAGCAGGACCTTGCACCTTCTTCATTAAAAGATTGGAGGGCTTGGAATATGACATTCCATAAGCAAAGGAGATTGTATTATAACCATGAATCAACTATGCAGCAAAATTTAGAATAATCTTTCAGGGGAAGAGATGGACATTCAGTGAAATAGGGGATTTCCATATTTTCCTGATGAATATACCAGAACTCAATGGAAAATTTTATCTTCAAATACAAGACTCAAGTGAGGCATAAAAAGGTAAACAGGGAAGGGTAAGAAAAAAAAAAGACATATTATTCAATAAGGTTAAACTGCTTACATCCCTACACGGGAAGACAATACTTATAACTTTTGAGAACTATATTTTTATTATGACATTTAGAAGGGATATACATAGACAGAGGGGGTGAGATTAAGTTGACTTTGATGAGATGATAAAAAATCTAATGAAATGGTGTAAAGGAAGTATAATGGGAGAAGAGGAAAGGAGGAAGCAGAAGAAGGTGAATTACATCACATGAAGAGGCACAAAAATATATTACAGTAGAGGGAAAGAAGGGAGATGATCATTGTTTGAACTTTGCCCTCATTGCATTTGGCTCAAGGAGAAAATAATATATTAAGTTAAGTATTGAATTTGAACTTGACATAGAGGCAGTAGGAGGGGAAAGGGGAAAGAAAAGGGAAGGGGGAATAGAAAGGAGGGAATAAGTAGTAAGGGAAATGGGAAAGAACGTGGAGGAAAATGATAGAAGGGAGGGAAGATTGAGGGAGGCAGTGGTCCAAAGCAAAACTCCTTTGAAGAGGGAAAGGGAAAAAGGAGATATAAAAACAAATTGGGGGGGAGAGGGAATAGAAGGATAGAAAAAAACAGATGGTAATCATAACTGTGAATGTGAATGGAATGAGCTTTCCCATAAAACAAAAGCAGATAGCAGAGTGGATTAAGAACCATATTCCTACAATGTGTTGTTCATAAGAAATACATTTGAAGCAGAGGGATTTACACAAAGTAAAGGCAAACTAAAAGGCTGGAGGAGAATATATTATGCTGTAGCTGAAGTTAAAAAAAAAATTAAGTGTCGTAATCCAGATCTATAGTAAGGAAACTATATCCTGCTAAAAGGCAGCATAGAAAATAATGTAATATCATTACTAAACATATATGTATGAAATGATATAGCATCCAAAATGTTGGAGTAGAAGTTAAGGGACTTACAGGAAGAAACAGACAACAAAATTATACTAGTGGGGTATCTCAACTTCCCCCTGTCAGAACTAGATAAATCTAACCACAAAATACACAAGAAAAAAGTTAAGGTGCTAAATAGCATTTTAGAAAAGTTAGATATGATAGATCACTGGAGAAAATTGAAGGAGGACAGAAAAGAATATACTTTTTTTCTTGGTGGAGTATGGCACCTACATAAAAATTGACCATGTACTAGGGCATAAAAACTTCACAATCCAATGTATAAAGGCAGAAATATTAAATGCATCCTTTTCAGATCATGATGCAATAAAAATTATATGTAACAAAGGACCATGAAAAGTTACAGTAAAAATCAATTGAGAACTAAAGAATCTAATCTAATCTAATCTAATTCTAACAATTGAGCATGTCAAAAAGCAAATCAATTCTAAGACAATGAGGATCATGAGAGACATACCAAAATTCATGGGATGTAGCAAAAGTGGTTCTTAGGGGAAATATTTATCTCTAAATGCTTACTGGAATAAAAAAGAGAAAGAAGACATCAATGAATTGGGCAGGCAACTAAAAAGCTAGAAAAAAAACAAATTGAAAATCCTCCACTAAATACCAAATCACAAATACTGAAAACCAAAGGAGAGATTATTAAAATTGAAATTAAGAAAACTGTTGTTCTAATAAATTAAAATAAGAGCTGGTTAAATAAAAAAAAAACAATAAAATAGATAAACCTTTGGTTAATTTGATTAAAAAAGAAAGAAAGAAGAAAGGCAAATTACCACTCTCAAAAGTGAAAAGTGTCAATTAACCACCAAGGAAGAAGAAATCAAAACAATACTTAGGAACGATTTTGTTCAACTGTATGCCAACAGATTTGACAAACTTCATGAAATGCACAAATATTTACAAAAAAAATGCCCAGATTAACAGAAGAGGAAGCAAAATACTTAAATAACCTCATCTCAGAAAAAGAAATTGAATAAACCATCACTGAACTCCTCAGGGGAAAAAAAAAAAAAAAAAAACTCCAGTGCCAGATGGATTTACAAGCAAATTCTATCAACCATTTAAAGAACAGTTAATTGCAATACAACATAGACTATTTGGGAAAATAACTGAAGAAGGAGTCCTACCAATTTCTTTTTATGATATCAATATGGTGCTGATAGCTAAACTGGGAAGATTCTAAACAGAGAAAGGCAATTATAGACCAATTTCCTTCATGAGTATAAATGCAAAAATTTTAAATAAAATATTAGCAAAGACAGTATAGCAACTTATTACGAGAACAATATACTATGACAAGGTAAGATTTGTACAAGGAATGGAGGGCTGATAAAGTATTAGGAGAACTATGGTCATAATTGATCATATCAACAACAAAACTAACATAAACCTCATGATTACCTTAACAGATCCAGAAAAAAAGCTTTTAACAAAATTCAACACCCATTCCTATTAAAAACACTAGAGAATATAGGAGTCAATGGAGTTTTCCTTGAAATGAAACATAGCATTTCTGTAAAACCATCAGCAAGCTTTATATGTAATGGGGATAAGCTAGAAGTATTTACAATAAGATCAGGGAGAAATAAGGATGTCCATTATCACCAAATGTTATTCAGTATGGTAATTTCCACATTAGGTTTAGCAAAAAGAGAAGGAAAAGAAATTGAAGGAATTACAATAGGCAAAACAGAAAGTAAGCTCTTTGCAGATGATATGATAATATACTTAGAGAATCCTAGAAAATCAATTAAAAATATTTGAAATAATGAACAACTTTAGCTAAGTTGCAGCACATAAAATAATCCCACATAAGTCATTGGCATTTCTATATATTACCAACAATGCCCAACAGCAAGAGATACAAAAATGATTTTGATTTAAAGTTACAGTAGGCATTATAAAATATTTGTGAGTCTACCCACCAAAACAAAGGCAGGAACTATATGAACACAATTACAAAACACGTTTCATACAAAATCAGATCTAAATAACTGGAATTACTCATGGATAGGCTAAGCTAGCATAATACAAATGACAATTCTACCTAAATTAATTTACTTATTCATTACCATACCAAATGAAACTAACAAAAAATATTTTATGAAGGGAGATAAAAAAATAATAAGAAGAAAATTCATCTGGAAGAACAAAAGAATATCAATGGAATTCATGAAAAGAAATGCTAGGGAATGTGGCCTAGCCATACCAGATCTTAAACTGCATTATAGAGCAGCAATCATCAAAACTACTTGGTAGTGGCTAAGAAATAAGGTGGTGGAGCTATGGAATAGGTTAATTATGCAAGACACAGTTGTCAATGAATATAGTAATCTATTGATAGTTAAACCCAAAGACCCCAAATTCTGGGATAAGAAGTCACTATTTGAAAAAAAAAAAACTACTGGGGAAACTGGAAATTAGTACGGCAGAAACTGGCATAGACTAACATCTTACACCTATACTAAAATAAAGTGAAAATGGGTATATTGTCTAGATAAAAAAGGATGAATCTATAAGCAAAATGGGAGAGCTAGAAATAGTTTACCTGTCAGATTTATAGAGAAGGGAAAAACTTATGGCCAAACAAGATATAGAGAACATTATAAAATGAAAAATGGAAAAATTTAATTACATTAAATTGAAGATTTGCACAGGGGACAACTAGGTGGTGCGCAGTGGATACAGCACTGGCCCTGGCGTCAGGAGGACCTCAGTTTAAATCCAGCCACAGACAATAGACACTCACTATCTGTGTGACCTGAGGTACGTCACTTAACCCCATTGCCAAATCCCTCCTCAAAAAAAAAATGACGTTTTTGGGGCAGCTAGTTGGCACAGTGGTTAGAGTGCCAGCCCTAAAGTCAGGAGGACCTGAGTTCAAATCTGGCCTGAGACCAAACACATGACACTTACTAGATGTGTGACCCTGGTCAAGTAAGTCACTTAACCCCAATTGCCAGTAAGAAAAAAAAAAACTTTTTTTGCACAAAGCCAATGCAACCAAGATTAGGAGGGAAGTAGAAAATTGGGAATAATTTTTGCATCCAATGTCTCTGATAGAGACCTCATATATAAAATATATAGAGAACTGAGTCAAATGTATAAGAATACAAGTCATCCCCAATTGATGAATGGTTAAAGGATATGAACAGGCAGTTTTCAGAAGAAGAAATTAAAGCTATCTGCAGTCATGCAACAAAATGCTGTAAATCACTATTGATTAGAGAAATGCAAATCAAAACAACTCTGAGGTACCACATCATACCTATCAAATTGGCCTATGTGACAAAACAGGAAAATGATAAATGTTGGAGAAGATGTGGGAAAATTGGAACACTAATGCATTGTTGGCAGAGTTATGAACTGATCCAACCATTTTGGAGAGCAATTTGGAACTATGCCCAATGGGCTATAAAAATGTGCATATCCTTTGATCCAGCAGTACCACTACTAGGTCTGTATCTCAAACAGATAAGAATAATGGGAAAGACCCCATGTACAAAAATACTTGTAGCAGCTCTTTTTGTGGCGGCCAAGAATTGGAAATTGAGAGGATGCCCATGAACTGGGGAATGGCTGAACACGTTGTGGTATATGAATGTAATGGAATACTAATATGGTATAAGAAATGATGAGCTAGCAGACTTCAGAAAAACCTGAAGGACTTATGTGAACTGGTGGTGAATGAAGTGAGCAGATCCAAGAGAACATTGTACACAGTAACAGCCATATTGTATAATGACTGACTTTGATAGGCTTAGCTCTTCTTAGCAGTAGAAGGATCTAAGGCAATTCCAAAAGACTTATAATGAAAAATGCTATCAGCATCCACAGAAAACTGTTGAGTCTGAATGCAGATCAATGTATATCATTTGCTCTCTCTCTCTCTCTTCTCTCTCTCTCTCTCTCTCTCTCTCTCTCTGTGTGTGTGTGTGTGTGTGTGTGTGTGTGTGTGTGTGTGTTATAGTGCCTCAATAAAACTTACACCTTTGGGACTAAGCATAGCTTCAAAACCAAAAATTTAAAAATCCATGATAATGAACAATAGATCACTTTTTTTCCCCCAAAGCATTAGCTTTGGGGTATAGTTAAAAAAAAAAAATGACTTTCCAATGGATAACCTGGATTCAAAGCAAGAATTTGAAGCTTACTATCTATTTGACTTTGAACAATTCTGTTAATATCTCTGACTTTAGTTTCCTCATCTATAAAAGCATGGACTGAGACACAATGCTTTCTGAGGTTCCTCCAACCTCTACATCTGTAGGGTAACATAAACTCAAAAGTCAATTGCTACTTAACTTTTCAGAAAGAATCTTCTTTTAGTCTAGTTCCAGGGGTGGGATATCTGTGGCCTCAAGTATGGCCTTTTGACTGAATCCTAACTTCACAGTACAAATCCCCTTAGTAGAAGGATTTGTTGGGGTGCAGAGCCAAGATGGCAGAGTAAAAGCAGTGACTTGTTTGAGCTGTCCCCCAAAGCCCTCTAAATACCTATAAAAGTGGCTCTAAACAAATTCTAGAGTAGCAGAACCCACAAAAAGATAGAATGAAATAAATTTCCAGTCCAAGACAACCTGGATGTTTGATGGGATAGGTCTATTGTGATGGGCTTAGAGGAGTGAAGTTCAGCATGGACCATGAAGGTAAAGACAGGGACTCAGTGAATCTGGAGCAGGCCTCATGGTACTGAATCACTAGCAGTTGTGGTGGTTTCCATCTTCTCTACCCACAAACTCCAAGGACAAATTAGAAGGTCAGTAAGAAAGGTCTGTCTGGTCTGGGTGAGAGAAGAGCACAGTCTAGCCACAGCCCTGGGGTGGCAGCTGCTTCTGGAGCTATCAGCCCACAGACAGTGAGAGCATCAAGCAGCTGATTAGAGAGGCACTGCAAGGATCTCTTCACTGGCAATGAGGCAGGATTCTCTTGCTTTGCCTGTGCTTGGATCTTGGTCACAGTTCTAGGTGGTGGTGCTGGGGCAAGGAAGACCTCTGGTGAGGCAGAGCTTGTGGTGTGGTGAAGTGGGAATCCTCTTTACAGTTCCAAGATGGAAAAGAATGTTTGTAGTCACTCACAGACTAGAGCACAGGCAAGGAAAGTAGTCAATACCTCACCTTTGATCATACCACCTTGGAAAACCAGAAAATTTACAGGTCCCTAGAAGTATTTCTGAAAACAGAAGCACAAAACCCAGGAATCTTGGGATAGTATACCTCCACAATGGAAGCACAGCTCTACCTTAACAAAGAGTTAAAAAGTCTAGTCATAGGCTGGGAAGATAGGCAAACAGCATAAAAAATATCTCATACTACAGAATCTTACTTTGGTGACAAAGAAGAACAAAACACAGAACCAGAAGACAACAAAGTCAAAGATCCTACATCCAAAGCCTCCAAGAAAAATATGAATTATTCCCAGGCCATGGAAGAGCTCAAAAAGTATTTTGAGAAGCAAATAAGAGAAATGGAAGAAAAATTGGGAAGAGAAACAAGAGTGATGCAAGAAAATCATGAAAAACAAATCAATACCTTGCTAAAGGAGACCCAAAAAAACACTGAAGAAAATAACAACTTAAAAAATAGCCTCAACAAATGACAAAAGAGTTCCAAAAAGCAAATGAGGAGAAGAATGCCTTGAATCTGCCAAATGTTAAAGGAAATCCAAGAGCTCACAGAAGAACTTAATTCTTAAAAATTAGAATGGAGCAAATGGAAGCTAATGAGTCTATGAGATATCAAGAAATTATAAAACAAAACCAAAAGAATGAAAAAAAATAGAAGAGAATGTGAAATATCACTGGAAAAAGAACTTACATGGGAAAATAGATCCAGAAGATATTAAAATTTTTTGAACTACCTGAAAGTCATGATGAAAAAAAAGAAAAAGGTCTGGACATCATCTTTCAAGAAATTATCAAGCAAAACTTCCCTGATATTCTAGAACCAGAGGGTAAAATAGAAATGGAAAAAAATCCACCCATCACCTGAAAGAGATCCCCAAAGGAAAACTCCTAGGAATATTATAGCCAAATTCCAGAGTTCCCAGGTCAAGTAGAAAATATTGCTAGCAGCCAGAAAGAAATAATTCAAGCACTGTGGAAACACAATCAGAATAACACAGGAGCTTCTACATTATGGACTGGAGGGCTTGGAAAATAATAATCCAGAGGGCAAAGGAGATAGTATTACAACCAAGAATCACCTACTGAGCAAAACTGAGTATAATCCTTCAGGGTAAAAATTGGATCTTCAATGAAATAGATGAATTTGAAGCAGTCCTGATGAAAAGACCAGACCTGAAAAGAAAATTTGACTTTCAAATAGAGGACTCAAGAGAAGCATGAAAAGGTAAACAGTAAAGATAAATTATAAGAGACTTATTAAACTTGAACTGTTTTCATTCTTACTTGGAAAGATGATATTTATAACTCATTTATCACTATGGAGGCTACTTCTCCAAAGCTACCTCCTCAATTCATTCAACATCTCTCATTTGGAAACTCAATTTTGAATCAAAGGGGTTTTCTTTCATTAATACAAAAAAAGGCCAAATCTTTTCATGCAATACTGTGATGTTAGTAAATGTTTAATACCACTCTCTCAAAAAAACACAGGTAACTTTCAAATTTAATCTGTATTATTAACATTATCTCCAACACTTTTTAAATTCCTGACAATCAAGAAGATGACAGACCACCAGGTCTTGATATGGAGATTTTTTTTTTGATTTCTGATGTGTAAATGTGCACACTGAAAACTTACCAATCGACTCTCCAGTGCTTCATAGGGGCTAACTTCTGCAAAGCCCTGCTCTCATTCATGACCAGCTAGAGGCCATTCTTTCCTCTTACTTTTTTTTAAATTTTATGAATTTGATTTGATTTACGAATAATCACTTCCATATGCTTTTGAGTTTAAAATTTTTCTCCACCTTCCTCCCCACCACCCTCCCCAAGATGGTGAATAATCTAATATATATAACATATAATCTAATATACATTTACATTCCTATTAAACATATTTTCAAGGTTAGTTGTGTTGTAAGTAAAAATTAAAATAGGAGGAACCATCAGTAAGAGGAAACAAAACTCAACAGAAGAGAAAAAAATAGCAATTCAACTTTCATAGTTCTTTCTTTGGATGTGAATAGCATTTTCCATCATGAAACCTCTAGAGATGTCTTAGATTCTTGTATTGCTGGGAAGGGTTAAGTTTATCAACATTAGTCATCACACAACGTGGCTGTTATTGTGTACATCATTCTCTTGGTTCTGCTCACTTCACTTAGCATCAGACCATACAAGTTTCCAGGTATTTCTGAAGTCCACCTGTTCATTATCTTATATCACAATAGTATTCCATTACATTCATATACCACCACTTGCTCAGCCATTCCCCAATTGATGGGCATCCTCTCAATTTCCAATTCTTTGCCACCAGAAAAAGAGCTGCTATAAATATTTTTGTACATGTGGGTTCTTTTCTCATTTGTATGATCTCTTTGGGATATAGTCCTAGAAGTGCTATTACTGGGTCAAAGGGTATTCACATTATTATAGCCCTTTGGGCATAGTTCCAAATTGTTCTCCAAAATGGTTGAATCATTTCACAACTCCACCAACAATGCAGTAGTGTTCCAATTTTCCCACATCTTCTCCAACATTCATCATTTTCCTGTTTTGTCATGTTGGCCAATCTGATAGGTGTGATGTGACAGCACCTTAGAGTTGTTTTGATTTGCATTTCTCTAGTAAATAGGCCATTGTTTTCTAAAAGAATGATTATCTTCATTGGAACAAAATGAGAGAGGGATGATGTTATTCTGTTGTTATCCATGTTCCAAACACCTAAAAAGTTTAATAATTTACAAGCAGTTAGCTACAATATTGACAACAATGCCTAAAAAGTCAGGTTCATAACAGATTTTCCCCACTTCTTCTCCCCAAAGCCCACCCTACCTCCAATAGCTTAATAATATTTATCATCATGCCCAAAGGCAGGGAGTTAAACTGCTAACACATCTATAATCAGGCCACTAACACAATGGAATAGGGTTTTCAGAGGCAATTGTACAGGGTGTATTTAAGCATGTCCTAATATCTTTAAAAAAGTTTTGCAGTTTAAATTAATCCCATGATATATTATTAAAAAATATAAGAGCTCATTTCATTATTTAGTGGCAATATGTTATTGTGGAATTCCTGTCCATATATAATTCTCTAGGTGAGGAAGATAAAGAAACATTAATCTACCTTGGTCAATTTGTATTAGTTCCTTCTCTGGTAAAAGATAAATGTCATAAAATTTCAATATATGTTTTTACATTCTTGGTTATTCACAAGAGCACTTTTATTTTTGCCCACATCTGTTTCTCTTTCTTTTTCCTTTTTTGATTTAATATTTTATTTTTTTCCCAATTACATGTAATAACAATTTTAAGATTTTATCTTTTTTCAAATTTTGTGTTCCAAAATCTGTACCTCCCTTGCCTGCCCTCCTCATTGAGAAGGCAAGCAATTTGAAATGGGATGTACATGAGTAGTCATGAAAAACACATTTCTATATAAGTAAGGGCACATTTTAAAATTTGTGTTGTATATGTATTGTTCCTTAAAATACAAACAAAAACACTTTAAGTTTATTGTCCTTAGTCTCTAATTAACTAAAATTTTGCCCTTAGAAATGAATAATCAATAAATGTCCACCTTAAATAAATAAATACTCAGAGTGTACTCTCTAACGAAAGCAATAGACACACCTTTCATATTCTTTGAGAAAAAAAATTACTGTGAGTTCCTGCAACATATAAGATAACTAAAATTTTACCAGTGGACCCCTACAACAAACAGGTCCATCCAAACAGTGTTTAACTTACTAGGAAAATCAATCCAGATGAACATTAATTGAACTCAGAAAAAAGCCAAAGTGATATGAGGTTTATTATTTAAGTTTTCCAAACCACCAGCAAAATATAAATCTATGGGCATATAATTCATATGTATCTCAAATAAGCCCTTTAGACACATGCTATATTAAGACAAACAGTCTGGATCCTCTCAAGTGAAATAAACACACACACACACATACACACACACACACTTATACACATTTGACTTGGATAGAGTCTCACAGTATATTTTAAATCAATTGCAAGACACTAGCATTGTGGAGATGCAACATTCATAGTGGACTCAATAAGAGACTTATCAGTACATAAGAAGTAATATATGAAGTTATCTTAAAGCAATCTTTCTGACTTTTAAAGAAAACAATAGAAAACTAAATGCCCAGGGTGAGGAGGAGTGCTGGCATGGTAAAGCTTGTAGTGCTGGTGGAGACTGAATCCTTCTCCCAGTTCCAAGGTGTATTGTCACCCATAGACCAGGGTACACACCAGGAAAGGAGTAAATAACTCACCCCTTATCATACCACCTTGGAAGAACTGAAAATGTACGGGTCCCTAGAAGTATTTCTGAAAACAGCTGCACAGAAGCCATGAAGCTTGGGACAGCACACCTTCCACACTGGAAGCAGAGCTGTACCTTAACAAAGAGTTAAAAAAAAGTCTAGTGATTGCCTGGAAACATGAAAAAACAGCACAGAAAATCTCAGAATACAGAATTTTTTTTCGGCAACAAAGATGATCAAAACATACAATCAGAAGAGGAAAACAAAGTCAAAGCTCCTACATCTAAAGTCTCCAAGAAATTATGAATCAGTCCCAGGCCATGGAAGAGCTCAAAAAGGAATGGAGAAACAAGTAAGGAAAGTAGAGGAAAAGCTGTGAAGAGAAATGAGAGTGATGCAAGAAAATCATGAAAAACAAGTCAACAGCTTCCTAAAGGAGACCCAAAAAAATACTGAAGAAAATAACACCGTAAAAAATAGCCTCACACAAATGGAAAAAGAGGTCCAAAAAGCCAATGAGGAGAAGAACGTCTTGAAAAGAAAAATGTGCCAAATGTAAAAGGAAGTCCAAAAGTTTATTGAAGAAAATACTTCCTTAAAAATTAGAATGGAGTAGTTGGAAGTTAGTAACTTTATAAGAAATCAAGACACTGTAAAACAAATCCAAAAGAATGAAAAAATAGAAAATAATGTGAAATATCTCTTCGGAAAAACAACTGACCTGGGAAAATAGGTCCAGGAGAGATAGTTTAAAAACTATTGGACTATCTGAAAGCCATAATCAAAAAAAAAAAAAAAGAGCCTAGACATCATCTTTCAAGAAATTATCAAGGAAAACTTCCCTGATGTTCTAGAACCAGCAGGTGAAATAGAAATGGAAAGAATCCATTGATCAACTTCTGAAAACAACTCCCAAAGGAAAACTCCTAGGAATATTATAGTCAAATTTCAGAGCTCCCAGGTCAAGGAGAAAATATTGCAAGTAGCCAGAAAGAAACAATTCAAGTACTGTGGAAACACAATCAGGATAAAGCAAGATTTAGCAGCTTTTACATTAAGGGACTGAAGAACTTAGAATATAATGTTCCAGAAGGCAAAGGAGATAGGATGACCACCGAGAATCAACTACCCAGAAAAACTGATTATAATCCTTCAGGGGAAAAAATGGAGACTCAGTGAAATAGAGCACTTTAAAGCAGTCTTGATGAAAAGACCACAGCTGAATAAAAAATTTGACTTTCAAATAGAAGACTGAAGTGAAACATGAAGAGGTAAACAGGAAAGAGAAATCATAAGAGACTTACTAAGGTTGAATTGTTTACATTCTGCATGGAAAGATATTTGTAATGCATGAGACCTTTGTCAGTATTAGGGTAGTTGGAGGGAAAAAAAAAATATATATATATATACACACACACACACACACACACATATGTATTATATATACATATGTATATATACACATATATGTGTGTGTTTGTGTGTGTGTGTGTATATATATATACATATATATATACATACACACATATACATATATATACCAATATACATACATATACATACACACACACATATACATATGTATATATACATATATATATACATATATATATATATATATATATATATATATATATGTATATATACATATATATATATACATGTATCTGTCTATCTATCTGTCTATCTATCTATATGTAGATAGATAGATGGATAGAAGGCACAGGGTGAGTTGAAGATGAAAGGGTGATATCTGAACAGTAAAATTAATTTGTGAGAGAGGATTATACTGGAGCAAGAGAAAGGGAGACAGAATTGGGGTAAATTATCTCACATAAAACAGACAAGAAAAGGCTTTTACAGTGGAGGGGAAGTGGGCGAAGATGAGGCAGAATGAGTGAACCTTATTCTCATAGGATTTGGATTAAGGATGGAATGAATACACACTCAATTGGGTATGGAAATCTACCTTCACTCACAGGAAAATAGGAGGGTAAGGTGACAGGAGAGCAGGGCGATGATAGAGGGGAGGACAGATTGTGGGAGGGGGTAATCAAAAGCAAATACTTCTGAGGAGGGACAGGGTGAAAAGAAAGAATAGAAAAAATGAGAGGTGGGATAGGATGAAGGGAAATATACTTAGTTTTTCACAACATGACTACTATGGAAGTGTTTTGCATAAGTATACATATATGGCCTGTATTGAGTTGCTTGCCTTTTCAGTGAAGGTGGATGGGGAGGTAGGAAGGGAGAAAATTTAGAACCCAAAGTTTTAAAAACACATGTTTAAGAAAAAAGATTGTTTTCACAGGCAACTGGGAGCTGAGAAATGCAGGAAATGGGGTATAGAAATCTATTCTACCCTGTAGGCAAATAGAAGGGAAAGGGGATAAGAGAAGATGGGGAGAGATAGAAGGAAAGGCAAATTAGAGGAATGGCAGATTAGGGGAAGGAGTATTCAGACTTTATGTCATTTTGGGGCGTGGGGGAGGGGTGAGATGGGGAGAAAAATTTGAACTCAAAATCTTATGGAGGTGAATGTTGAAAACTAAAAATAAATAAATTTAAAAAAAATAAACAATAATAGAAAAAATATGAAAAATGTTTTACCTTTAAAATTTTATTTGCTATACAGTATTTATGGTGTTATAAATTTAATGTGTTATAAAAGTGAATATTGTCTGAAATAAATGATTTTTTAAAATTAAGATGTTAGTACATAATGTCACAGAATTCTAGAGAATTACTTGTGTGAAAAATATTTTCATGTAACTAATTTTATTTTGTGCGTAGCATTTTGTGGGTTATTTCATGGTTATTGTTAGGAAAAGTACATATTACCAGAATTATTGTTTTGTAATAAGGAATTTTATGCAGAGAAGTGTTATTTTCAACACTCTCTATATAAAGATTACTGTTTTAGATTGTCACAGGAACATCATCTATTATTTTCTATATTTTCAATGTGTCAACATATGCATTTTTAATTTTTGTGGTGTTTTCTAGGAATATAAACCCTGAGAAATTTGAGGATTGATTGTAGCATCTGTTTTGACTGTGTCTTCTTGAGAATGTGTCCAGATTTAAAAAAAAAAAACTACTGGAGAATAGACTATCTTTCTTGAGATAAGAGCAGTTCTCTATAATTCCATCAAAGAGAGCCTAATAATTTGTAAAGGGATTTCAAAGTGTAACATATTTTTGGATTTCATTTAGCACATTAGCACATTGTTGTTTATAATTTACTGCCTTTCATGTTTTTTATGATTTCATGAAGTTGTCTGGAAAGAGAACTAGACTATTCAGTTGGACAGGGGTAACTAGACCAATCTTCTCCTTCACGTCTCTCTCATTTACGTAGAAAAGCACCAATCTCAGGCAAGTAGGCACAATATGCTTTTGATATATAAGCTTGATATAGATAAAAACAGACACTGCTATCACAGAAATATCAATTATTTGAGCCAGGTCTTGAAAACATCCCCTCTCCTCTCTCTGAGGAAAGAAGCCTTATCTAGCCAGTTTAGATGATCATTTCCTTCCAGAGCAATGTAACTCCTGGTAATAAATTGTCCAACTGCAGGTAATCTAGAAGAGGCTTTTAAGTCAGGGCTTACTGCAAGGGGCTGGGCACAAAAACCCACAAAGTACCTTCAGTATCTACAAAAAACTTAATATTACAGATAGCATGAACCCCTTTTGATATTACAACTTGCTTAAAATGTCACTCATATATCATCAAATTCTGCTGTTTCCTGGAAGTGACATCCTTTTTAATCTTAATGCTGTCTTCTCTTGGCTCAGCTCAGGACCCAATATCTTTGCCAAACAATTTGAAATTAGAATAACACATCCAGTGTGGGTAGACCTTCCTTGAAAAGAAACAATTAAACTTCATCTTTTCCTTGAAATCCAGATGGACAGCTTCAGTCAATGCAACAAGTCCTGAGCCCCAGCCCATGTCAGTACCAGAGGGAACACTCTATTTAATTGTTTGCTTCTTTTCCTACAAAGTTGTTCAATAAAACAGAACAAAAACAAAAATAAATAACAACAACAAAATATTTCAATGTGCCTGAGGTTGTTTTAATTAAATTTAATTTTAATTAAAACAGTTGTTTTAATGACAGGGATATCTTGGGATTCAGGATAGAGGTTATGTTAAATAATTTAAGATTTGAGCTCAAATTTCTGTACTTTGTCATCTTGGTATGACCATTTCATTTATTCTTCATTGTCAGAATGATATTTCCTCAGAAATTCAGCAAAATTATTCTTCATCATGATGTGAATCACACATGAAATTAATACTGACTTCAGTTACTTGAATATAAAAGCAAAATAAAACCATAAATTTCAAAGGAGTAGAAATAAAGATGCCTTGGTAAAAGTATTGTGTTATTCACAAAACAAAGTTAAAGAAAGGAATTGAGTAGAATAACTTTAAAACTGCATCTGGGGCTTCAAATGATAAAATAAGATCTACATGTACAAGGTAAATTCTTATCAAGCCCTAGGTATTTTATCCTATTTTTATCTATGAATAACAACATCAATGTTAATATCAATATAGTTGGTATGATTAAAAAGTTGATATTAAACTGAGAAATTATTTTAATGTCAACTGACTTGTTCCTTTAAACTGATGGATCTACAGTCCCTTTCATATTCTGTTAGGTACCAACAAGGTTATGCTTGGTTTAAGTGTAAATGCTTACTTAAAAAAAAAAAAACAAACTTATTTTATCAGTGACATAGATTGAGTTTCTCAAAGAATAGTTTATTAGAAATTAAGAGCAAAAAGGTTTCAATTTTTTAAACAAATTTTTAAATACATTTTTAAAATAAATTTTTTAAATAATGTTGAGAGGCAGAACATAGGTTTTCACAGTACCTTTAGCCAATCAGTGGTAACCACTTTTCCTACAATTTAACTATGTTCTAAGCTTGATTTAGACACGTGGCTAGAAGAGTGTTAATAAGGGATTCTTCCTGTCTATGTCCATTGCAGATCTTAATTACTTTCTTGTATTTCAAATTTAAAAGCTTTTCTTATCTCACCACTTTAGCAAACTTGGGCCAGACTGAAACCATGAGAATATAACTGTTTAATACTTCCTTCAGTTGTTTCTGGAGAAAAAGCTTCATATATTGAGGCTAAGGATGACAAGTCATGATTCACATACCTTCATTAGAGAAGTTCTCATTTACAGTCTATTGCAAATCTACAATACCACATGTACATTAAATGCATGACACAGTATACATAACCAGCGACTGACACTGCCATTAAGAAGAAGACATTTCTTACGTGATCACTAAAGAGATACAATAGAGAGAAATGTAAAGAGGGCCAGAGGCAAGTCCTTGAGGTATGTCTCACATTTAGAGAAGAGATGGAATTTGGTGATTCATAAAAAGAAGGAGAAGAAAAGTGATTATTAACAGAAGAAAAGAATGAGAAAAGTACAATATCATGGAAACTTTAGAAGAAATGAAATGCAAGAAGCAATTGATGGCCAATTATGTCTAAAAGAGTAGGAAGGTCAATAAGCATGAGGCCTAAAGTAAAGGCTATTCAATAAGATTTCATTAATCATCATCAATGCAGGAAAATCAGATAGAAAATGATGGCAGATAATTGATTAGGAAAGAATGAGAGATTGAAAGAATGAAGCAAATAAATAGCTGTTTATTAAATTAATTTCAATGCAAAGTTTACCAACACAATTTTCTCAAATCAATCTTTTATTCAATGAGTAGATGTAGGTATGTTGTTACTTTCTAGTTAAAAGAAAAAAGAAAACAACCCTGGGTGGTCAAAGTAACCATCTACAAACATTTTTGATTCTATATGTTGGGCAAAATTTATAAATTAATAGACATTTGGGTGATATTGTCATTTTTAGTATGAAGATGCAACCTGGAAGCACATGTTGCCTTCAGTCAGATATCTAATTATACCTACTACCAATAAATAATCCATAACCCTTGTCTATGGGGAATCATTTAAAGTTAAGGGAATTCAGGAAAGTTTCCTAGAAAGCCAAATACAACACATAATTCCCTCACAAGTGATAGAAAGACAGATGATAGATAAATAGAAAGGTAGATAATACAATAAAAAAAGCATGTAAGTATACATACACACACATACAAACATATATTATAGATGTATGCATATATGTATGCACACATGTGCTTATATATACATGTATGCATTTATATATATTATATATGCCTATGTATGTATGTATGTATATGCCCATTTGCTAGAAACATTCCTTTCCTTAATTCTTTCATTTCTGACATTATACTAGCAGATATTTTAAAATGAAATTTATTTTAGAAATATATACCATTAACATTTAAAACTTTTTTTCTTCTGTTTTCCTACATAAGCCTGGAAAAAATATATAAATATATATATACATATACATATACATAAATATATATATACACATATAAATATACATGCATACATATATATGTATCTGTATATATATATACAGATACATGTTGAAAACTTAATGGCTGAAGTGGTATTTGATTTCATGTATGGCCCTAAATTATGACTACTTTTGTTTTTGTGAGTGAGAATGTAATAAATCAATAAACATTTAATAAGTTCTATTAAGTGTCTGATATTGTGCTAAGCACTGGGAATAAAAACAGAGGCATAATAAAATCTCTGTACTCAAGGAGTTAACGTATAATGAGGGAGAAAACATGTACATAAATTATTGAAATCGAGCTTTACACAAAGAAGAGAAAATAATTAACAGAGGGAAAGTCCTAGAATTAAGAGAGTTTAGGGAAGGCTTCTAGTAAAAGGTGATTTTTAGCTGGTATTTAAAGGAAACCAGGGAGACTGGCAGTCAAAGAAGAAGAAGGAGATCATTCCAGGCCTGAAGGATAACTAAAGAAATGCCCATAACCAAGAGTTGGAGTGTCATGTTTTTGGAACAGCTAGGAAGCCAGTGTCACAGGAAAGAATATTTGTTAGAGGGAAGGTATGAGAAGATTGGAAATATAAGAAAGGGTTAAATCAGTAGGGTTTTGAACACCAAACAGATGATTTTATGTTTTATCCTAGAGGTGATAGGGAGCCACTGGCCTTTATTGATAAAGGGATAGGTGATTTGATCAGACTGGCATTTTATGTAATCACTTTGGGGACTAAAAAGAGGATGAACTGGAGTGGGGAAAGACTTTAGGTAGGCAGACCCATTGGCAAGCTATTGTAAATGTACTGGCATGAGGTGATGAGAGTCTCCATCAGCATGGTGGCAGTGTAAGAGGAGAAAATGGGGATTTTTCAAGAGATATTAAAAAGGTAAAATTGATAGATATTGGAAAATGATAAGATTGGGGAGTGAATTAGAGAGATAGTTAGGAGTTGAGAATAACACCTAAGTTGTGAATCTAAGGGACTAGGAGGATAGTTTTGACTTTTAAAGTAATAGGGAAGGCAGAAAGTGAGTGGGTTTAGGGGGAAAGAAAATGAGTTCAGTTTTGGACTTGTTGAGTTAAAGTTGTCTACAGTTAGGAATGACAGATGGGAGGTCAGGAGAGAGTTTGAGGCAAGGTAAGTAGATTTGATAATCATCAGCATAGAGGTAATAATGAATTCATGAAAGCTGATAAGATAACTAAGTGAAGGAGTATAGAGGAAGAAGGTAGAACAGATCCCTGAAAGACACTTATGCTTAGACAGCATGATCTAAAAGAGAATCTAAGAAAGAAAAGGGGATGGTGTAGTCAGATAGGTAGGAAGAGAGTCAGGAGTTAGTGGTGTCCTGAAATCCCGAAGAAAAAGGCTATCATGGAAAAGATAGTGACCAACAGTACTGAAGGCTGCAGATAGGTCAAAGTGAATCAGGAAGAGATTGAAAATAAGTGAAAGAGTGGAGATGACAGAGGGAGCAATCTGTTAGAGGAAACAGAAAACAATGGGATTTAATCGGTAATCTATGAAAATCAATTTGGAAAAAAATTATAAATTATTCTTATTCACTTCCAGAAACCCTTAGATTATCCTGCAAGGTTCAACTTAAGTACCATTTGCTACCAAACATTTTACTAATCCCCCACACCAACATGTTAGTGTGCATCTATTACATCATCATCATCATCATCATCATTGTCATCATCACCATAGTTATCATAGCAATTTGGTTATGTACTGCATTCAAACAGAACATTACCACTTGCAAAAAAGTTTATATATGTAATCTGTTACTTATGTTATTACTTAATTTGTGTATTTTTTTATATTTACTTATATATGTATATGTCGTTTCCTCTCCATCAAAAATAAGTTCCTAGAAGTGATGACTATTTCAATTTTACCAAACAAAGAGTTTGACAGACTAGGCAATTACTTATTGAACTGAATTGAGTTGAACTGAATTATGTCCTCCCTACAATTGTAATGATTCATTCGTCCATCAAATATTTAGAAAACACCTACAGTGTAAAAGGGAGTATGATGGGGCAGCCAGGTGGCACAGTGGGTAGAACTCTGGCCTCGGAGTGAGGAGGACCTGAGTTCAAATCTGACCTCAGGCATTTGACACATACCAGCTGTGTGACCCTTGGTAAGTCACTTAACCCTGATTGCCTCACCAAAAAGCAAAACAAACAAACAAAAAAACAGTATGGAGAAGAGAAGATAATTTATGTCCCTTCTCTCAGAAAGTAGGAGAAAGGATATAGAGTTGTATGTGAAAATTGTCGAGTATCAAGAATCCAATAATAGTTATGAGGCAAATACAAATACAAGGAACTAGTGGATGATTACAAAACTTCT
This sequence comes from Phascolarctos cinereus, assembly GCF_003287225.1. Taxonomy (NCBI): domain Eukaryota; kingdom Metazoa; phylum Chordata; class Mammalia; order Diprotodontia; family Phascolarctidae; genus Phascolarctos; species Phascolarctos cinereus. Next base: position 287,910,088 of record NW_027556098.1, read on the forward strand.
ATCTGGCATCCACCTTAAAATGTGACTCCCTCAAAATGCCTCAGCATGATTACGGCCTTGTAACATAAGAAGTACAAATAAACAAACTTATAAATGGAAACATAAAAATCATGTAAGTCTCTTTTGTAGTAAAAGAGAATTTATTAACCTTGATGATCTCCATTCTCCTTCAAGCTCTAACATAGAGTGCCCCCATAAACCTAAATTATAATGACATAATGATTGAAATTTGTATTTTGAAGGGACTTTGGATGTAATTTGGTAATTGAACAAGGTCGGGCTTCCCACATTACCAACAAATGATCAGACAACGTGAGACAGGAAAACTCTATTGAGGAGTAGCTTATTATATTTCTAGACTAAATGTCTTTAAATCAATCCTTACTAGACATTTTCATCCTGATTGCCCTTGACTGGATATGCTACAGCTTATTGTTGTTCTTCCTAAAATATCCTGACTAGAACAGAACTAAACTCTGATGTGACTAGGACCACAGTATAGTAAAGTGGACCTACAAATGAATACCAAAGTATTTGTTAAGGGCTTACTATTTGCCTAATGCTGTGGTACAACTAGAAATTTGAGTCATTTCCTGTTCTTAAGTAGCTCACATTCTAATTAGGGACTGAAAACATACAGCAAGGTTCAGTTAGAAGGTGGATGGAAAGGCCAAACAATCCTTAGAGTTCTAGAGTTAGAAAGATGGCGAATCCTAGTAGTGGTCCATCTTACTAGAAAAAAATGGTAGTTTCTTACTCCCTGATTATTAAAGCAGTGCTATTTCAATATACACCACAACTAGGAGTAGAGGAACCAGTGTTCAAGCCATTGGTTAGGAGTACTAGAAATAAAGATTGAAGTGGAATGGGCACTGTCACTTCCTCTCCCAGAGGTGGGGTATACCTATGATCAACCTCCAGCCAGGAGGAGGGAAAGAGAAGGGGGCCTTGGTAAGATGGTTGTGGGGTATAGGAGATCTTAGTAGACTCTGGTCAAAGAGCATGTTGGGATGGGAGGAAGTACTCCCTACGTCAATGTCTTCCAGACCCTCCAATATCCAGAATATTTAATTTGATGTCGTAGTTTTATTTATTTTGTACAAGACACTCCACTTCTCAATACAGGTTGATTGGGCAGGAAAAGTCCATTGTCAAGAATTCTAGTGTCTGATATGTTATTAGGAGAGAAAATAGAGAGGCAAAGGTTTGGGGAATTAAAAGTCCAAGAACCTTGAGCCACCTGGGTACTATCTATTTGTTACTCCTGCAAGTCACCATTAACTAGAAATCTGTCCCTTCCTTAGTGAATAAAAATTCATTCACTATTTTGCATTCTTATCTGGAAACTAAAGTATTTCAGAGAAATAAAAAACTCCACCAATTTACTTTTATAGACAATGAGGATAGAGTGACTTTATCTCCCTGACTCCCAGTCATTTATGATCTTAGAGGAAGGCCCAGTCATCAGGAATCAGGCAGATAAATTATTTGTATTCTTTCAAAAAGGTAAAAACATTCATGCCTTCCATGAGTGTTGCCCATCAGAGGCTCCTTTATAATCTTATTAATTTTAATTAATCAAATTGATCTCATGTCCCTTATTATTTGGGCCAAACCAAAATTAGACTTAGTCCGGCCAAGTAAAAATATATAATGAGCATCCATGGGCCACAGAATTCAATTAAACAACACTTAACTATTTAAGATTAGAAAGAATACACTTTAAAAGGATACCTAGTGAAGATAAAATAATATTTGACTTCCTCTACAAGCAACAAGGCAGGTAGGCAACAAATGCTGAAGCAAATGAAGCTTCTGAACTTCTTCCCCCTAGGCTAAGCCCTTTATACTCCAAGCAGAAAAAAAACCCCTCAAATTCTTAAAGGGCCAACCTAGTACATTTTCCTACTGTATGAAGAACCGAGTGAGGCCACTAAGATGAAAAGAAAAGTGAAGCAAGAGAAAGAAGCAGTAAGAAGTTTTGGTGCCAGCACAGCAGAGGCCCAAAATCTATCCCTCCCTGAGAAATGCACAAGCACTGGCATCAAATGTGGCTCCCCAGAAACAAATCTCCATTGGTCTATTAGTTACTCACATAAAATCATTGCCGCTCCTACCACACATTAAGGCAATTGCTTTGTCGAAAAGAAAGCCCCAAGAAATGTTCAGCTATTTGAAGATCTCAACACTTCTATTATAAGACTTCTATATCAGGCATATGGTAAGCATACTGGCCTCCTTATCTAAATTACTCCCATGATCCAGGTAAGATGTAGTATACTCCCATGAAAACATCAGTTCTGTTTCTTTGTTTAGCCTCACCCAAATGCTCCCCAGAGTACTTCCTTTATCAGGTTCCTAAATATATTCATAATATCTATAAGCCCTGTGGGGTTTTAGTGGATTATTACTGTTCCAGTTCTATGGTTTTATTGTTATTGGCATCTTTGTGATACAGAAATTCTACACACCTACATATATTCAGATTTGCAAGTTGCCTGAATTGTATGAACCTAGAGAGTTGTCCATGGGTACTGATCAGGAAAATCACTTCCTCATAATCACCCATCTAGTTTGTGTCAAAAACAAGGCTTGAATGTGTATTTTCTAGAGTTCATTCCTGGCTACCTTTTCATTACTTATCACCTCTCTATACATATGCATTGTATGCATGTGTGTGTATGTGTATATATACATATACATACATGCATGTAAATGCATATACACATGTACATGGCACAACACACATATTTAATTATATGTTATACTATATTAAACATTGTATATTGCATATTATATGTCCCCACCCACTTCAATTTATGTAGAAATGAAAACACACACACAAATTCAAGCATATATGCAAACATCACACAAATACTTTTACAAAAGTGAGAGGCAAGGAAGAAATTACTAAGACCTAATAATTAAAAATATATATTTTGAGTGTCTACTTTGCACAAGAAATTCTGTTTGAGTAGAATTTGGGGAAATAAAAAGAAATGATCCTTTTCCTCATTAAACTTAGAGTCTTTCCCAAAAGGTAAGAGATACGTGGGAATATAGATAGTAACTGGAGATCCATATCAGAATTTTCCAATCACACAAGATAATTTCATGTGATAAGTACTGATCGAGTGGTGTAGGCAAGACTTTCTAAGCTAAGTGGAAAACCGGCCAAGATCTGAAAGATTAGCAATGGTTTCATAAAGAGTAAGAATTTTTTTAAATTTATTTATTTTAGTTTTCAACATTTACTTCCACAAGATTTTGATTTCCAAATTTTCACCCCATCTCACCCCTCCCCCCACCTTAAGATGGCATGCATTCTGAATATCCCTTTCCCTAGTCTGCCCACCCTTCTATCTCTTTCTCCTCTCTTATCCCCTTCCCATTCTGCTTTCCTGTAGGGCAGGATAGATTTCTGTACCCCATTCCCTGCATTTCTTATTTCCCAGTTGCATGTGAAAACATTTTTTTTTTAAATATGTGCTTTTAGAACTTTGGGTTCCAAATTTTCTCCGTTCCTTCCTCCCTACCCACCCTCTTTGAAAAGCAGCAAATCCGTATAGGTTATACATATGCAGTCACACAAAACACTTTCATGGTAGTCATGTAAAAAACTAACTCTTTTTCCCTTAATCCTATCCTGCCCCTTCATTTATTCTGTTCTTTCTTTTGACCATGTCCCTCTTCAGAAGTGTTTGCTTCTGATTACCCCATTTCCCAATGTGCCTCCTCTCTATCATTCCCCTGCTCTCTTGTGCCCTTCTCCCTCTATTTTCCTATAGGATAAGAGAGCTTTCCATACCCAATTGAATGTGTATGTTATTCCCTCTTTAAGCCAAATCCTATGAGAATAAGATTTACTCATTCTCTCTCACCTTTCCTTTTTCCCCTCCACTGTAAGAGCTTTTCTTTTCTGTTTTTTTTTGTGTGTGAGATAATTACCTTGCTCTACCTCTCCCTTTCTCCTTCTCCCAGTATAATGCTCTCTCACCCTTTATTTTTATTCTCCAGATATGACCCCCTCATCTTCAACTCACCCTGTGCCTTCCAACTATCTATCTCTCTGTCTCTCTGTATCTATGTCTACATCTACATCTACATCTACATCTATCTCTATCTATTTATATCTATACATACATGCATATAATTTTTCCCTCCAACTACTCTAACATGGACAAAGGTCTTATGAGTTATAAATATCACCTTTCCATGCAGGAATGTAAACAATTCAACCTTAATAAGTCTCTTATGATTTCTCTTTCCTGTTTACCTACTCATGTTCCACTTGAGTCTTCTATTTGAAAGTCAAATTTTGTATTCAGTTCTGGTCTTTTCAGTAAGAATATTTGAAAGTCCTCTATTTTACTCAATGACCATTTTTTCTCTTGAAGGATTATACTCAGTTTTTCTGGGTAGGTGATTCTTGGTTGTAATACTATCCCCTTAGCCCTCTGGAATAATATATTCCATGCCCATCCAGTCCCTTAATGTAGAAGCTGCTAAATGTTGTGCTATCTTGATTGTGTTTCCACAATACTTGAATTTTTTTCTTTCTGGCAGCTTGTAATATTTTCTTCTTGACCTGGGAACTCTGGAATTTGACTATAATATTCCTAAGAGTTTTCCTTTGGGGATCTTTTCCAGGAGGAGATCAGTGCATTCTTTCAATTTCTATTTTCCCCCTAGTTCCAAAATTTCAGGGTAGCTTTCCTTGATAATTTCTTGAAAGATGGTGTCTAAGTTCTTTTTTTGATCATTAGTTTCAGATATTCCAATAATTTTTAAATTATCTGTACTGTTATTTTCCAAGTCAGTTGTTTTTTCAATGAGATATTTCACATTGTTTTCTAATTTTTCATTCTTTTGGATTTGTTTTACCGTTTCCTGATTACTTATAAAGTCACTAGCTTCCAATTGCTCCATTCTAATTTTTAAGGAAGTATTTTCTTCAATGAGCTTTTGGACTTCCTTTTCCATTGGGCCAATTTTGCTTTTTAGGGCATTCTTCTCCTCATTGGCTTTTTGGACCTTTTTTGCCATTTGGGTTAGGTTATTTTTTAAGGTGTTATTTTTTTCAGTATTTTTATGTGTCTCCTTTAGCATCACTCTCAGTTTTTCCTCTACTTCTCTTACTTGTTTCTCAAAATCCTTTTTGAGCTCCCTCCATGGCCTGGGACCAATTCATATTTTTCTTGGAAGATTTGGATGTAGGAGCTTTGGCTTTGTTGTCTTTTGGTTGTGTGTTTTTATCTTCTTTGTCACCAAAGTAAGATTAAATAGTCTGACTCTTTTTGTGCTGCTTGCTCATGATCCTGCCTAATTACTTGAGTTATAAACTCTTTGTTTAGGTAGGAGTCTGTTTCAAGTGTGGAGAATGTACTGTCCCAAGCTTAAGGGGTTTTGTGCAGCTGTTTTCAGAGATACTTCTAGGGACCTGTAAATTTTCAGTTCTTCCAAGGTGCTATGATCAAGGGCAAGGTATTTATTCCTTTTCTGGCCAGTGCTCTGGGCTATGAGTGACCACAAGCACTCTTTTCTGCCTTGGAACTGTGAGGAAGATTTCCTCTCTATAGTCACTACAACCTCCACCATGCCAGCTCTCCTCCTCAGCACAGGACTGCCACTTAGACCTGTGACCCAGATCCAACCACAGACAAAGCAAGAGAATCCTGAACCAGCAGAGAGATCCCTGCAATCCCCCTCTTATCAGTCACTCAATTATCCCTAAGTCTGTGGGCCAGAAGTTCAGGAGGCAGCTGCCACCCCGAGCTGTGCTTAGGGAATGGAGCTGAGACTGCCTCACTTCTCTCTCAGCACCACAGAAACAGATTTTTACTACTGACCTTCTAAGTTTTCTTTGGTGTTCATGGGTTAAGAAGTCTGCAAGCCACCACAGCTGCCCATGATTCAGTCCTCTGAGGCCTGCTCTAGGTTCGCTGCAGTCTGTATGCCCACGCCAAACTATGTTCCACTCCCATCCTGGTGCGATGGACCTTTCCAATCAATCACCCAGGTTGTCTTGGGATGGAAATTTGTTTCACTCTGTCTTTGTATGTATTCTGCTGCTTTAGAATTTGTTTAGAGCCATTTATATAGGTATTTGGAGGGGTTTGGGGGAGACCTCAAGCAAGTCACTGCTTTCACTCTGCAATCTTGGCTCTGCCCAGAGAGTAGGAAGTTAAAGAGTTAAGGGACAGATGATAATTTCTCTAGGCAGAGAACAGGCAAGAACACATGAGATTGCTTGATGTTTTACTATTTCAGGAGTCTAGAAAGTATTTTTTTTTCTGTTTGAAGTTTCTGAAGTTTAACCCTTTGCTGTAGATTCTTTTCAAAAGAAAAAAAAATAAGTGTTCATTTTGTTGATATCAATTATGGATGTGCCTGCACAAAACAAACCTCAGTATAAGCTATTGAAGCTAAAGAAGCACCATAAAACAGAACTGAGAATATAGAGAGACCCTCCAGAGACTTTCTAATGAACAAAAGATCAGTGTCTCATTAGGAATAGGATTTAATAATGGCAAAAGAGAAAAGTTATAGTTCCCCAATGTTCTACTTAACAATGTCATCCTTATTCATGGTATGCACATTTAGAATCACTACTCTTATCGATGGATCCAAAATTATCATTGGTCTTTTGTATTTCTATGTTCACCTTTCTTGTGGAATACTTTTGTTTCCCTCTGCCCAAAGTTCTCAGCTGTTAAATTTTGATGAGTTTCAGTCTTCCAAATTCGTAAATGGCTCATTAAAGTACGTTAAAGAATTGAAGCATGAAAACAACATAAGGCCATAGCTTGATGTTTTTATGAATGTAAAAATATATATGAGGAAAAAGCATAGATCTTTTATGCATGTGAAAGGCTAATTTGGCTCAGGTTTGTTTCAATGTTTTGAGTAATTTGATTTTGATGGATAGCAAAGCTAAAATGTACAAACAATTGGGAAACCTCAACCCATTCAACTGTATCTTCAATCCATTTTGCTGAATATACTCAGATATTAGACTGTTGGAGCTAGTTAATATCAAAAAAATTGATAAAGAAGACACTTAATATGACTTGTGTAATTAGTATGATGTAGTTTGCCTCAGAAATTGCCGTGCCTAAAAAAATGGATAGCAACATTTTAATTAAAATAGAATATGCCAACAGAAAAATTTCGTAAGGAAATGAGGCAACATTATTAAATAATAAGTAAACTAATGCTGTGGGAGATACTCTCTACTGTTTATCATTAAGTCTAATGCATAGGGAATATCTGATTTTCTCTACCTTGCGTAGGAATTCAAGATGAAATACGTAGTAAAAGTTGATTATAAGCCATACCAAGAGAATAAAAAAAAATCTTAGAACAGCAAATGAAAAGAATGCCATCAATATAATGCTAATTTTACAAGATGAAAAACAATGTTGAATAGATAAAGTGATATCTGAGTGGATTTTTAAAGTTGTCTCCAACACAGTTTAAAATTCTCTAAGTACTTATCATCATAACAATTGAATCTCAGAGGGACCTTGGATGTCATTTAGTCCAATTTTACAAATGAAGAAACTGAATCTCAAAGACTTTGAAGTTACCAAAGGAAATAAACAGATATGCTGGGTTTTTAATCCGGATGCCTTTATTCCAAAGACCTTTTCATTGACCACAGTATTATTCCAATGCATAGGTTTAGAATTCAGATACAAAAAAAAAAAGAGGGAATGAATCAGAAAATTTTCATGTTTGCTAGTATCCTTTCTAGGCACTGGGGCACCACTGATGTTGCATGCCCTTAACTGTAACCAAATGGTTTAGGAAGAAATAAAGTGAAATGCAGAGAATAAAGAGTTCTGGATCTGCACAAAACAATATAGTATAGGAAAAAGAGTTCTGGATCTACAATAAGAAGACCAGGGTTGGAATCCCAGTTCTCTTCATTACTACCTGCATGAACATGAAAACTCTCTGGGTCTCAGTGTCCCCATGTGAAAAATGAGACAGTTAGGGTTCTGCTTCTGGGAGCCAAGATGGCGGAGGGAAAAGGTAGTCACTCTAACTCTTCTGAGGCCAGCAAATGGGTCTCCCAGTGCCTCAAGAAAAATAGAGGAAGCAGCACTGCAGGGGCCCCAGGCAGATAAGCACCCTGCAGCATTCATCTGAAAGGAGCTGAAGAAAGCAACCTAGAGTCTTCATAAAGCCCCAGCCTTGCTGATTCCAGCCCAGAACACCAGGAAAAGATCCTGAAACCCAGGTGGTAGAGCAGGCAAGCAACAACACCTGCACCTCCAGGTGCCTTAGTGAGGGTGGGGGGAAACAGTGGAGGCTGGCTCAGAAAACCACGAGGTGCCTCTGTACTCTACCACAAAGGAATCTCCCAGCGCCTTAGCAGAAACAAGGGAGGGAGCACTACAAGGGACCCCAGGCAGATAAACACCCTGCGGAGCCCATCTAAAAGGAGCTGAAGAAAGCTAAAGGAAAGGAAAAGCAGGCAACCTAGAATTGTCTGAAAGTTCCAGCCTTGCTGATTCCAGCCCAACACAAGGCAAGCTGCCAAAAGCCTATAGCCTCGAATTGCCAACATAAGAGGCCCTAGCACACAAAGCCAGTGACCAAGAGCTAAGCTCCCAACACAAGAAGCCTGGGTCAGTGCCCTCTGTTCCCCCAGCAGGAGAGCTCAATCTCTTAAAAGGACAGGGAATAAAGAAACACCATGAGTAAAATGAAACATATCATAGATCCATATAATGAGAAGAGCGAAGATCAAGACAGAAATTCTGAAGAGGACAACATTGTCAACAAATCCACATCTGCAAACAACAAAAGGGAATAAGAACTGGTCTGAAGCCCAAAAGGCCTTCTTAGAAGAGCTCAAGAAGGATTTTAATAGTCAAATGAGAGAGGTAAAAGAGTCCTTCAAAAACACAATTGGGCAATTGGAAAAAAAAATACACTGAAGAAAACAAGTCCCTAAAAAACACAATTGGCCAATTTAAGAAGGAAGTACAAAAAATAACAGAAGAGTACACTGAAGAAAACAAGTCCCTAAAAAACACAATTGGCCAATTGAGGAAGGAAGTACAAAAACTAACAGAAGAAAACAATCTGTTAAAAACTAGAATTGGACAAATGGAAACTAATTTCTCTATGAGAAAGCAAGAATGAGTCAAACAGAAAGAAAAAAAATGAAAAAAAATTGATGAAAACATAAAATACCTCATTGGTAAAACAATCAACCTTGAAAATTGATTCAGGAGAGATAACTTAAAAATCATTGGACTACCTGAAAATCATGATGAGAAAAAGAGCCTGGATAGTATCTTTCAGGAAATTATAAAGGAAAACTGCCCTGAAGTCCTAGTACCAGAAGGTAAAATAACCATAGAAAGAATACACTGCTCACCACCTGAAAGAGATCCCAAGTTGACAACGCCAAGAAATATGATAGCAAAATTCCAAAATTACCAGTTGAAAGAGAAGGTGCTTCAAGCAGCCAGAAAGAAACAATTTAAATATCATAGAACCACAATCAGAATTACACAGGACCTTGCAGCTTCTACATTGAAAGACCTCAGGGTGTGGAACAGGTTATTCCCTAAGGCAAAGGAGCTTGGAATGCAGCCAAGGATTAACTACCTAGCAAAAATGACCACCATATTTCAAGTGAGGAGAAGGATATTCAGTGAAATGGTGGACTTCCAAACTTTCCTGATAAAAAGAACAGAGTTCAATAAAAAAAAATTGATCTTCAAGTACAAGACTGAAGAAGGACATAAAAAGGTTAATGGGACAGAAGGATACAATATGTTGTTAACAAGGGGGGTGGATGTTTATACCCCTAAAAGGTAATGTAACACTTGCAACTCTTGAGAACTGTATTGTTATTATACTGTGTTAAAGGAGTATACGTAAAGAGGATGGATATTAGTTGAGTTTGACATAATGATAAAAAAAATCTACTGAAGTGGGTTAAATGGATCCAAATAAGTGGATCAATCTGATCTTAGAAAATGTACTGAGAAAGGAGGAGGCAGACAAGGGTAAATTACACTACAGGAAAAGACACAATATCCTATCACAGCAGAGGGAAAGAAGAGATGGGGGTGACCATTGTTTGAACCTTATTCTCCTCAGATTTGGCTCAAGAAGGACATAAAATAATCAGTTAGGCATAGAAATGTAACTTGCTCTCTAGGTAGTAGGAGGGAAAAGGGGTAAGAAAGGGGAGGGAGGAAAGAAAAGAAAGCAGGGGTAAAAAGGGAGGGAAGAAGCAGTAAGAGTAAAGGGGAAGAAAAGGGAAAGGGATAATAAAGGGGAGGAGTGACTGAAGGAGGTGGTGGTCAAAAGCAAAACACTAGTGTGGGGGGAAAGGAAAAAGGAGAAAGAGAAGCATACATAGAGGGAAAAAAGGATGGAGAAAAAGACACAGATAGTAATCATAACTGTGAATGTGAATGGGATGAACTCTCCCATAAAATGAAAATGGATTGCAGAATGGATTAAAAAACATAACCCTACAATGTGTTGTTTACAGGAAACATTTGAAAAAGAGTGACAGATACAGGGTAAAGGTAAAAGGCTGGAGGAGAATATATTATGCTTCAGCTGAAGCAAAAAAAGCAGGGGTAGCAATCCTGATCTCAGACAAAGCAAAAGCAAAAATAGATCTAATCAAAAGAGATAAGAAAGGAAGCTACATCCTGCTAAAAGGCACCATACACAATGAAGTAATATCATTACTAAACATATATGCACCAAAAGATATAGCATCCAAATTCTTAGAGGAGAAGTTCAGGGAGTTACAGGAAGAATTAGACAGCAAAACTATTTTCTCTGCACTAGATAAATCTAACCACAAAATAAACAAGAAAGAAGTTAAGGAGGTGAATAGAACATTAGAAAAGTTAGGTATGATAGACCTCTGGAGAAAACTGAATGGGGATAGAAAGGAATATACTTTTTTCTTGGCAGTACATGGCACATACACAAAAATTGACCATGTACTAGGGCATAAAAACCTCACAATCCAATGCAGAGAGGCAGAAATATTAAATGCATCCTTTTCAGTTCATGATGCAATTAAAATTATATGTAATAAAGTGCCTTGGAAAGGTAGACTAAAAAATAATTGGAAACTAAATAATCTAATCCTAAAAAATGATTGGGTCAAACAACAAATCATAGAAACAATCAATAATTTCATTCAAGAGAGAGACAATAGTGAGACAACATAAAAAAAAAAAAACTCATGGGATGCAGTGAAAGCAGTTCTTAGGGGAAGTTTTGTATCTCTAAATACTTACATAAATAAAATAGAAAAAGAGGAGATTAATGAATTGGGCATACGACTAAAAAAACTAGAAAAAGAACAACTTAAAAATCCTCAACTAAAGACTAAGTTAGAAATATTGACAACCAAAGGAAAAAAATAATAAAATTGAAATTAAGAAAACTATTGAACTAACAATAAAACTAAGAGCTGGTTTTATGAAAAAAAATAAATAAAATAGATAAACCTTTGGTTATTTTAATTTAAAAAAAAAGAATGAAGAAAACCAAATTGCTCATATCAAGAATGAAAAGGGTGAAGTTACCACCAAGGAAGAGGAAATTAAAACAAAAATTAGGTATTATTTTGCCTAACTATATGCCAACAAATTTGACAGTCTTAGTGAAATGGATACATATTTACAAAAATATTAATTACCCAGATTAGGGGAAGAGGAAGTAAAATACTTAAATGACCCCATCTCAGAAAAAGAAATTGAACAAGCCATTGATGAACTGCTTAGGAAAAAATCTCCAGTGCCAAATGGATTTACATGTGAATTCTATCAAACATTTAAAGAACAATTAATTCCAATACTATATAGACTATTTGGGAAAATAGGTGAAGAAGAAGTCTTACCAAATTCTTTTTATGATACAAATATGATGTTCATACCTGAACCAGGAAGAGTCAAAATAGAGAAAGAAAATTATAGACCCATTTCTCTAATGAATATAGACACAAAAATTTCAAACAAAATACTAGCAAATAGACTGCAGCAACTTATCACAAGAATAATACACTATGACCAGGTTGGATTTATACCAGGAATGCCGGGTTGGTTCAGTATTAGGAAAACTATCAGCATCTTTGAGCATACCAATACCAAAACAACAGAAACCACATGATCATCTCAATAGATGCAGAAAAAGCTTTTGATAAAATACAACACCCATTCCTATTAAAAACACTAAGAACTGTAGGTATAAATGGAATCTTCCTTAAAATAATAAATGGCATATATCTAAAACCTTCAGTAAGCATTATATACAATGGGGACAGGCTAGAAGCATTTCCAATTAGTTCAGGGGTGAAACAAGGATGTCCATTATCACTACTGTTATTCAATATTGTACTGGAAATGTTAGCTTTAGCAATAAGAGAAGGAAAAAGAAATTGAAGGCATTAGAATAGGCAAAGAAGAAACAAAGCTATCAATCTTTTCAGATGACATGATGATATACTTAGAGAATCCTAGAGAATCAAGCAAAAAACTACTTGAAATAACAAACAACTTTAGCAAAGTTGTAGGCTACAAAATAAACCCACATAAATTATCAGCATTTCTATATATTACCAACAAAGCTCAACAGCAAGAGATAGAAAGAGAAATCCCATTTAAACTTACTGTAGACATTATAAAATATTTAGGAGTCTACCTCCCAAAACAAACCCAGGAACTCCATGAACACAATTACAAAACACTTTTCACACAAATAAAATCAGATCTAAATAATTGGAAAAATCAGTTGCTCATGGGTAGTCCAAGCTAATATAATAAAAATGGCAATGCTACCTAAGCTAATTTACTTATTCAGTGCTTTGCCAATCAAACTACCCAAAAATTATTTTATACAGTTAGAAAACATAATAATAAGATTCATTTGGAAAAACAAAAGGTCCAGAATATTGAAGGAACTAATGAAAAGAAATGCAGGGGAAGGTGGCCTAGCAATTCCAGAACTTAAATTGTATTATAAAGCAGCTATCATCAAAACTGCTTGGTACTGGCTAAGAAATAGGGAGATGGATCAGTGGAATAGGTTAAATATGCAAGACACAGTAGTCAATTACTATAGTATTCTATTATTTGATCAACCCAAAGACCCCAGCTTCTGGGATAAGAACCCACTCTTTGAAAAACCTGCTGGGAAAACTGGAAAAGATTATTTGCAGAAACTAGGCATACACCCAACTTTCACACCGTATATCAAAATAAAGTCCAAATGGGTTCATGACTTAGATATAAAACCTGATATGATAAGTAAACTGGGAGAACAAGGAATAGTTTACCTATCAGATCTATGGAGAACAGAAGAATTCATGACCAAACAGAAGATAGAGAACATTATGAAAAGCAAAATGGATAATTTTGATTACATTAAATTGAAAAGTTTTTGCACAAACAAAACCACTGCAACTAAGATTAGAAGGAAGGTAGAAAATTGGGAAAGAATTTTTACAACCAGTCTCTCTGAAAAAGGCCTCATTTCTAAAATATGTAGAGAATTAAGACAAATTTATAAGAACACAAGCCATTCCCCAATTGGTAAATGGTCAAAGGATATGAACAGACAGTTCTCAGGTGAAGAAATGAAAGCCATCTATAGTCATATGAAAAAATGCTCTAAATTATTATTGATTAGAGAAATGCAAATCAAAACAACTCTGAGTTACCACATCACACCTATGAGATTGGCCAACATGACAAAACAGGAAAATGATAAATGTTGGAGAAGATGTGGGAAAATTGGAACCCTAATACATTGTTGGTGGAGTTGTGAAATGATCCAAGCATTTTGGAGAACAATTTGGAACTATGCCCAAAGGGCTACAAAAATATGCATACCCTTTGATCCAGCAATAGCACTTCTAGGAATGTATCCCAAAGAGATCATACAAATGGGAAAAGGAACCACATGTACAAAATCATGCATAGCAGCTCTTTTTGTGGTGGCAAAGAGTTGGAATTTGAGAGGATGCCCATCAATTGGGGAGTGGCTGAGCAAGTTGTGGTATATGAATGTAATGGAATACTATTGTGCTATAAGAAATGATGAACAGGCTGACTTCAGAAAAACCTGGAAACACTTATATGGTCTGATGCTAAGTGAAGTAATCAGAATCAGGAGGACTTTGTACACAGTAACAGCCATATTATATGATGACTAATATTGTTAAACTGAACCCTTCTCATCATTACAAGGACCTAAGACATCTCCAGAGGTCTTGGGATGGAAAATGCTATCCACATCCAAAGAAAGAATTATGGAATTTGAATCACTATCACTTATTTTTACATTCTGTTGAGTTTTGCGTCATCTTTCTGATGATTCCTCCTATTGGTTTTAATTTTTACTTACAGCTTCACTAATGTGAAAATATGTTTAATAGGAATATAGATATAAAGCCTATATCAGATTGTGGGCCATCTTGGGGAGGGTTGGGGGGGAGGAACAGGGAGAAAACTTTTCAGTTCAAAAGCTTATAGAAGTGATTGTTGATAAAAATAAACAAAGAAAAAATGAATGAAAAAAGAAATGAATGAATAAATGAGTAAACAAATAAATGAAAAAAATAAATAAGTAAATAAGTAAACAAATAAATAAATAAATAAATGAAGGAATGCTAAAAAAAAAAGGAAAAAAAGAAAAATGAGACAGGCTAGATGACCTCTGGCATCACTTTTAAACTAAGGTCTAAATCATTATACTTTTATTTTCTTTTTACTGCTCAGTAATGAGGTTTATTGATTTTAGAAAGTACCCAGTCAGCTTCTGCCCTCAGGTTCCTCCTCCTTTTCCCTGACTATCCTGGGACAAAATCTTCTTACACTGAATCTGCTCCCTGAAGTATCATTCTGTGAAGGACATAAACCCTTTCAGGAAAAGAATCTGTTGGCTTAATTTGTGTCACTAGTTTTGGTGTCACAATCACTTCCTGCTTATGAATGACACAAATATCTGTTGTAACCTTAAGGAGAGGTTGATGAGTCTGTCATTAACTTCTATTTGAACTCAGGCAGATATGTAACTTGAATTAAGTCATAGCATCTAATACTTTGGGAAACTCATTTTTTTAACCCTCTCAACATCACACAGTTTATATTGCCCTTGCTATAACAGCACAATCATCTCTTGATTAATTTAATCAGACTGGATTTACATAGCTAAAAGGAATTTAATACAACATGAGAAAAGATAAGGCAGCAGTAAGGCACCACATTTCTTTGGGTCATTTCCGTGAGGTCACTTTATTAATTCAAATCTAAGGTCTAATAGAGGCAGAAGGTCTAATTCTTGAATCAGACATGATTTCTACTATCCATATTCTTTTTTTGCATGTGTGTTTTTATATTTTTTTCCTTTTTAAAAATTTCATTAATTTATTTTAAGTTTTCTACGTCAACATCCACAAGATTTTGAGTTCCAAATTTTCTCTCCATCTCATCCTTTCCCCAACCCCAAGACAATGTGCTTTCTGAATACCTTTTTCCCTAATCTACCCTTTTCTTCTATCTCTCCCCTTTCTTTTATCCCTTTCCTCTTCTATTTTCCTGTAGGGCAGGATAGATTTGTAAACCCTGTTGCTTGAATATCTTATTTCCCAGTTGCATGTGAAAACACTTTTTTTTAACATTTGTTGTTAAAACTTTGGGTTACAAATTCTCTCCCTTCCTCCCTCCCCACCCACCCTCATTGAGAAGTCAAGCAACTCAATACAGCTTATACATGTGTAGTCATGTAAAACACTTCCATAGTACTCATGTTGTGAAAAACTAACTCTATGTCCCTTCATCCTATCCCACCCCCCTACATATTTGATTCTCTCTTTTGACCCTATCTATTCTCAAAAGCATTTGCTTCTGATGACTGCCTACTCCAATCTGACCTCCCATCTATCATCCCCCTGCTCTCTTATCCCCTTTCCCTCTAGTTTCCTGTAAGATAGCTTTCCAAGTAGAATTGAGTCTGTTATTCCCTCCTTAAGCCAAATCTAAAGAGAATGAGATTTACTCATTCCCTTTCGTCTTCTCCCACTTCCTCTCCATTGTAAAAGTCTTTTCTTGTCTGTTTTATGTGAGATAATTTACCCCATTCTACATTTCCCTTTCTCCTTCTCCCAGTGTAATCCTCTCTCACCCCTTCTTTTTACTTTTTAGATATCACCCTTTCATCTTCAACTCACCCTGTGCCCTCTATCTATCAATTTATCTATACATATATTTTTCCCCTCCAATTACTCTAATACTGACAAAGGTCTCATGAGTTACAAATATCATCTTTCCATGTAGGAATGTAAACAGTTCAGCCTTAATAAGACCCTTATGATTTCTGTTTCCTGTTTACCTCTTCATGCTTCTATTGAATCTTGTATTTGAAAGTCAAATTTTCTATTTAGCTCTGGTCTTTTCATCAAGAATGCTTGAAAGTGCTCTATTTCACTGAATACCCATTTTTTCCCCCTGAAACATTATGCTCAGGTGATTCTTGGTAGTAGTCCTATCTCCTTTCCCCTCTGGAATATCATATTCCAAGCCCTGTGGTCCCTTAATATAGAAGCTGCTATATCCTGTGTTACTCTGATTGTGTTTCCACAATACGTGAATCTGGCTGCTTGCAATATTTTCTCCTTGACCTGGGAACTCTGGAATTTGGATATAATATTCCTAGGAGTTTTCCTTTGGGGATCTCTTTCAGGAGGTGATTGGTAGATTCTTTCCATTTCTAATTTACCCTCTGGTTCTATAATATTGGGGCAATTTTCCTTGATAATTTCTTGAAAGATGATGTCTAGGATATTATTTTTTTTTGATCATGCTTTCAGATAGTCCAAGAATTTTTATATTATCTTTCCTGGATCTATTTCAAGGTTAGTTGTTTTTCCAATGAGATATTTCACATTGTCTTCTATTTTTTTTTCATTCTTTTGGTTTTGTTTTATAATTTCTTGATTTCTCATAAAGTCACTGGCTTCCAATTGCTCCATTCTAATTTTTAAGGAAGTATTTTCTTCAGTGAGATTTTGGACTTCCTATTCCATTTGGCCAATTCTGCTTTTGAAAGCATTCTACTCCTCATTGGATTATTGGACCAATTTTGCCATTTGGGTTAGGCAATTTTTTAAGGCCTTATTTTGTTCAGTATGACAAACATTGATAATGAGTTCAACTAAGCTTATGTTTTTTTTTATTTAATGGGGGGGAACACTGACAAAACGTTATAGGAATCTACCTTTGGAACCCTACAAAACTGATTGTATCTCCTTTTTTCTCAGAGAGAAAGAGGGAAGAAAAAGAAAAAGATCACATGCGTGTATATATACATATACATATACAATGTACATACATACGCACACATGTATATATACATATATATATACATATGTATATATATTGTGTGTATATATATGTATATATATGCATATATATACATATATATATACATATATCTTCCATGACATCCCAAATATTCTAAATAGCCAATAATAAGTATCTCCTCCTTTCTTGCTATCTAAAGGGAAGATTTCTTGAAATATCCATTTCCATCTCTTCCTGCCAATCAGTGCTGAGTTCAGGAAGGTTTTCATAGACACTACATGCAATTTCTGTGGACATAGGGAACAAATAACTTGTGGTGGAATGTCCAACTTTTAGTATACTCCACCCTTTAAAAATAACATTTTTCTATATCTTCACAGAAGGAAATACAATGATGGAAAATGATATAGTATGAATGTTTTTCTTTACAGAAAAGCTGTGTTTAAAAGTATCTGATGTGAGGGGCATGGCTAGCCTGAGGCAAGGACCCCCAAATTCCCTATTAACTTTTTTTCTTACTTTATCCTTGCTCCAAATGCTTCAAGTGTCTTGTAATCCCAATTTTGTCCCTCCTATTCTAACAAAACCTGATATTTAGAGAGGATATGAAACACCTTCATGTTAAGATTTATTGACAAGTGGCATTAGATTAACACAACATTTTCCCATCCATATTTACATTTTGATACAGAATTAAGGCATAATTTTAAAGTAATCAACAAATAATACTCAAATGGTGGAAATTCAGGAGTCAGCCAGAAGGTAAAAGAGAGATTTCTTAGCATAGCCCCTAAAATCACTTTTCCCTTGTCTCTGTGCATAGCTAAAAATCACAAAAGGCACTCCCATATTCGTGAGCCAAGTTATCACCTCAGGAAAAACTCTAGAACAGCTGAACCAGCAGAAAGAACAGGTGCAGCAGTCTTGTAGACCAGGAAGCTTGCGGGATTAATAGAAAAGCCCATTTGCTCTGTGGAATGGGGAGTGGTACAGGATAGGAAGTGTCCCAACAAGCCATTGTCAAGCATTACCTCAGCATAACAGGGGAAGTTCCTGAACCCCAGGGTAGTGGAGCAGACAAGTACTGACACTAGGACGTTCTGCCTCAGTACAGGCAGAAGAACCAGTGGAAACTGGCTCAGAAAACCATCACATGCCATGGCTTTCTCCAGCAGTCAAGTATCCTCATGCCTCAGCAAAACTATGGGAAACACAACTTCAAGAAGGGAAGCCCTAGGCAGAGACATATCCTGCAGCAGTGAAACATTTCCTATGTAATGCCTGGGTGAGCTGGAGCCAAAGAAAGGAATAAAAAGACTGCGTGAGCAGAAGCCAGAGAAAGAAATACAAGGCCTGGGCGAACAGGAGACAAAGAAAAGAGCGCAATGCCCTGGTGAGCACGCATCCTCCAGGGGCCAGATTCCTCACCCCTACACCTAAAGCTCCAGTGTTACCTATTCCAGCCCAACACCAGGCAAGCTGCCAGGATCCTAGAGCCTCCAACTGCCAGTACCTGAGGCCCCAGTACACAAAGCTAGTGACCAGGCCCCAGGCTCCCAGTACAAGAAGCTTGGGTCAGTGGCCTCTGCTCTGTAGCAGGAGACTCAATTTTTTTTAAAAGTTAGGAAACAAGTAAACATCATGAGCTAAGAGGAATACACAATTACACAATTACCATAGATTCTTATTATGGGGAAAAGGAATATAAATTCAGAAATTCTGAAGAGGATGACATTGTCAACAAACTAACATCTAAAACCTCAAAAAGGAATATGAACTGGCATGAAGCCCAAAAACCTTTTTGGAAGATCTCAAGAAGGATTTTAAAAGTCAAATAAGAGAGGTAGAAGAAAAATTGGGAAAAGAAATAAAAGGTATGCAAGAGAGAGTCTGAAAGGCATGCCACCTTGGAAAAGGAAGGACAAAAATTAACTGTATAAAACAAATTCTTAAACGCTACAATTAGGGGCAAGCTGGTGGCACAGTGGATACAGAACCGGCCCTGGAGTTGGGAGGACCTGAGTTCAAATCCATCCTCAGACACATGATAAATACTTCCTAGCTGTGTGACTTTGGGCAAGTCACCTAACCCAAACTGCCTCACTTAAAAACAAACAAACAAACAAATAAACAAGAAAAAAAAACAGAAAAAGAAAAAAAACACTACAATTGTCCAAATAGAAAAAAAAAAGCACACTGAAGTAAATGACTGCTTAAAAAGCATATTTGGCCAAATGGAAAAGGTGGCACAAAAATTCACTGAAGAGAAGAACTCTTTAAAAAGTAAAATGGGCCAAATTGAAAAGGAGGTACAAAATGCAATAGAAGAAAACAATTCGTTAAAAATTAGAACTGGGCAAATGGAACCTAATGACTCCATGAGAGAGCAAGAATCAGTCAAACAGAAACAAAAGAATTTTAAAAAAAATGTGAAAACATAAAATACCTCATTGGTAAAACAACTGACCTGGATCTCAACCTCCCATTCTCTGAATTAGATGAATCTAACCACAAAATAAGCAAGAAAGAAGTTAAGGAGGTGAAAAGAAATTTAGAAAAGTTAGATATGATAGACCTCTGGAGAAAACTGAATGGGGATAACAAGGAATATATCTTTTTTCTCAGTGGTACATGGCACCTACACAAAAATTGACCATGTACTAGTGCATACAAACCTCACAATTCAATGCAGTATGGGAGACATATTAAATGCATCCTGTTCAGATCATGATGCAATACAAATTACATGTAATAAAAAGCCATGGAAAGATAGACTAAAATTAATTGGAAACTGAATAATGTAATCCAAAAGAATGAGTGGGTCAAACAAAAAATCATGGAAACAGCCAATAGCTTCAACCATAGAATGACAATAATGAGATAACACACCAAAACTTATGGGATGCAGTGAAAGTGGTTCTTAGGTGAAGTTTTATTTCTCTAAATGCTTACATGAATAAAACCAAGAAAGAAGAGATCAAAGAATTGGACATGCAACTAGAAAACCTAGAAAAAGAAAAAAGTAAAAACCTCAAATTAAATACCAAATAAGAAATTCTGAAAATTAAAGGAAAGATTAATAAAATAGAAATTAAGAAAACTATTAAACTAAGAAATAAATCCAATAAATGATTTTATGAAAAAATTACAACAATAAAATAGATAAACCTTTGGCTAATTTGATTTTTAAAAAAAGAAAGAAAGAAAACCAAATTACCAGCATCAAAAATGAAAATAGTGAATTCACCACCAGTGAAGTAGAAATCAAAAGAATAATTATCAGCTATTTTGTCAAGCTGTAAATTTGTCAATCTTAGTGAAATGGATAAATATTTAGAAAAGTATGTGAACAAAATTACAAAATAATTTTCATCCAAATAAAGTCAGATCTACATAATGGGAAAAAAATATCAGTTGCTTATGGGTAGGCTGAGCTAATAAAATAAAAATGACAATTCTACCTAAATTAATTTATTTATTCAGTGCCATATTAATCAAATTACCAAAAATTATTTTATAGAACTCTAAAAAATAATGACAAAATTCATCTGGAAAAAATAAAAGAGCTAGAACATCAAGGGAACTAATGAAAAGAAAGGCAAGGGAAAGTGGCCTAGCTCTATCAAATTTTAAAATGTATTAGAAAACAGCAATCATCAAACCTACTTGCTACTGGCTAAGAAATAGAATGGTGGGTCAGTGGAATAGGTTAGGCACGCAAGACACAACAATCAATGACTATAGCAATCTACTATTTGATAAATCCAAAGACTCCTGCTTCTGAGATAAGAACTCACTTTTTAACAAAAAACTTCTGGGAAAACTGGAAAATAATATGGCAGAAATCAGGCATTGACCAACATCTTATACCTTATACCAATCTGAAGTCAAAATGGGCATATGATTTAGATATAAAGACAGATATTATAACCAAAGTAGGAGAGCAAGGAATAGTTTACCTATAAGATCTATGGAGAAGGGAAGACTTTATGACCGAACAAGAGACAGAGAACATTATGAAATGCAAAGTGGATGACTTTGATTACATCAAATTAAAAAGTTATTGAACAAACAAAGCCAATGCAACCAAGAGTAGAAGGGAAGCAGAAGCTTGGAAACAACTTTTACAGTCAGTGTCTCTGGTAAAGGCTTTTTTTTTTTTTAGTGAGGCAATTGGGGTTAAGTGACTTTCCCAGAGTCATACAGCTGGTAAGTGTTATATGTATGTTTGATGACAAATTTGAATTCAGGTCCTCCTGACTCCAGGGCTGGTGCTCTATCCATTGCACTACCTAGCTGCCCCTAAAGGACTCATTTACAAAATATATGGAGAATTGAGTCAAATTTATAAGAATAGAAGTCATTCTCCAAATAATAAATGTTCAAGGGATATGAACAGGCAACTTTTGGAGGAAGAAATTAAATCTATCCACATGAAAAAAAATGCTCTAAATCACTATTGATTACAGAAATGCAAATCAAAATGGCTCTGAGGTAACACCTCACACCTATCAGATTGGCTAACCTGACAAAATAAGAAAATGATAAATGTTGGAGAAGATGTGGGAAAATTGGAATACTAATACATTGGTCTTGGAGTTGTGAACTGATACAACCATTCTGGAGAGCTATTTGTAACTGGGCCCAAAGGGAAATTAAATTGTTCATACCCTTTGACCCAGATATAGCACTTATAGGCCTATATCCCAAAGAGATCATAAAAACTGGAAAAGGACCCACATACATAAAAATATGTATCACAGCTCTTTTTGTGGTGGCCAAGAATTAGAAATTGAGGTGACCCATCAATTGGGGAATAGCTGAAGAAGTTGTGGTATATGAATGTATTGGAATACTATTATGCTGTAAGAAATGATGAGCAAGTGGACTTCAGAAAAATTTGAAAGACTTATATGAACTGATCCTGAGTGAAATGAGCAAACCAGGAGAACATTGTACACTGTAACAGCCACACTGTGTGATGATAGACTTTGGCAGACTTGGCTCTTCTTAGCAATACAAGGATCTAAGATAATTCCAACTCACTATGGAAATGCTATCCACATCCAGAGAAAGAACTATGGAGTCTGAATGCCAATGGAAGCATACTATCTGCTCTGCTTTTCTTTTGTCATTTTGTTTTGTTTTTTTCTTTCTCATTGTTCCTCTGATTAGTTCTAATTCTTCTGTATATCATGACTAATATGAAAATATACTCAATATGCATGTATAAGTAGAGTCTATATCAGATTTCATGCCATCTTGGGGAAGGGGGAGGAGAAGGAGGAGGAGAAATTTTAAATCTCAAAATCTAATGGAAATGAATGCTGAAAACTAAAAATAAATAATTTATTAAAAAATAAAATAACAAAAGAGAAATTTTTCTAGTAGTCACTAACTCTACAAATATAATTGATGTGTTTTATGTGAATTTTAAAAATTTTGCCCAGCACTTTGCACACAGTAGGAATGTGTTTAATATACATTTATTGAGTTAAGTTAGTGTATGTTCATACTAACAGAGTTTACATTGGGGAGAAAAAGAAATGGAACAACGATTTAAATGTCCATTGATATAGTCATTGAAACTCTGTCCTCATCACTGGTTTTCCTTCATAGCAAGTTTCATATTCACATACACAAGTGAATATATCTTTTCTCCTCACAATGAAAGTTCCAACTTATTAAACATTAGCATCAAAAACCTCTTGTTCAACATCTCCATCTCTGTTGAAATAACTTCACTGCTGCTGCATTGCAATGTGATTAATGAATTGTTTTATTCAATCTAGCATGTCAGTTCAGGTCTTTCCATTGTCTAACCATACATCTTCCTATCCAAACTGGGTAATTGTGGAAGCCTGCTCTTCCTGTTATCTTGAGACTCTTCCTACCAGTGTAAAATTAACATAAGCAGGTCTTCCATATCTGAATATGAATGAGGCTCCAGATTTGGAATTAGAGGACGTGAGGTCAAATCTTGGCTTTTCTACTTTTAACTTAGCAAACTTGAATAAATCACTAAACTTCCTTGTGCTTCAGTTTTCTCACCTGTAAAATGGGCTAGTTAATATCCAAGGTCCACTCCAATCTTAAAACAATGTTTTTATTGCCATATGATTTATTATTATTTTTCCTATTGTGAGAAAAATCTGAAGTCATTATTTGATGGCAGCTGTGTGGTTCCTTGCCAAAGCTAAAGAAGGTCTATTTGAATTATTCTCCTTTTTGAAAATGTATGGATGTAACTGGATTATTAATAATTGAGAGGTTAAGGATCATACTCTGAATTAGCAATGTTCATGGTTACCTATCAAGTATTTTAAAATAAATTTTAAAAAATCTTTTTATATCTTAAATACTTGTGAAGAAATACAGTAGCAATTAAAAGTTACAACATGGAAGCTAATTATTTAACAAAATCATAGGTGTTGCCTATGGTTCTGCCTCACTCTAGAGGAGTTTGAAAATCATTGTTTTTTTTTTTTACCATATTTGTCAATGATATACACACAATAACTTAAATTTATCTTTATGATTTTGTGCCTTCATTTTCCCAGAATACAATATAAACATCAGTTTCAGCCTGTATAGCTGTATAACTAGGAAAACATGCATCAGAGTATGTTAAAATGCCTTAGCAATAAGGAACAGGTAAGAAAAGCCTCATCAATTTATCATGAGTGATAGAGTGGGAATTAGGCTGCCTTTAAAGATTTTATGGTCCTACCTCATTTCCTCAGCTTGAATTGCTTAGCCAATCAATGGACATCTGTACTCCCCACCCAACTCCCTGGGTATCATTTTCTTATTGACTGTAGCTTATGGAAGGGCTATAAAATTGCCAGATTGTATTAATTTCTACATATCATCTTTTCCATTATTTCTCTTGTGATACAGAATTGAAATTCAATGAACTAGCAACTTCATTCAAGGCAGGTCAACATGTATTTATTAGGCTGACTTTATTTATTCATTATAAACTATCAGTGGAGTTCCAGACTTTTTATCTGAGGGTTATTCAGGAAAACCATTTGACAGCAAGTCCCCTGGGAATGAAAAAAATTTGGGTTAGACTAATCTGAAAAAAGGTTTAATATGAATGTATATGTAGAGCTTATATCAAATTGTATGCTATTTTGGAGTGGAAGGAGCAGAGAGATGGGGAAAAATTTTGGAATTCAACACCTTATGGAGCTGAATGTTGAAAACCAAAAACAAATAAATAAATTTTAAAAATATATTTGGTTTGGAAATAGAATTTTGTTTGTTCATGACATGTAGGATGTCCCAGGAGTTTTCTCACAGGAAAGATTTCCATAAAGCAAAAAATTTCATTGCATGCTTCCATTCCAGGACTGGTATAAAGCCTAATTAGCATGCAGATGTGATCCTGGGTTCTTAAAGCCTCTGTATGGGGACCAGAGAATCTAGTAGATCTTATTATCCTGCAGAGATCTGGAAAAGTTCTGTAAAAATTATCTAAGGAAGAGCTGAGTTGGGTATGCAAAGATTCATCATTGGAAGATGGACACTAGCTGCTGATTTTTTTTAAAATATATACCTTCTTGGCATTGTCTGTTCAGAAATGAAGGGGTAGTGTCTTGGACCAGGTGAGGGAATACCCATGCCATTTATCACCAATCCTTGAAACATTAAAGATTTCATTATGAATTTTGGAAAATTGTGGTGTTGCTGGTGATTGTGGTCATGTGTTTTTTTTTCAGAGTTTTGATTTCATTAGATGGGAAACTGCTAAACTAAAAATTATCTCTACTAAAGCAGAATGGCAATTTACTTGTAATTTGTAGTCTTAAAGAGTTACCTTGGAACATTAAGAGGTTAAGTGATTTCACCACAATCACACAGAGATCTTACATAAGAAAGACTGGATTTGACCCCAGATCTTCCTTATTCTAAAGCTGACCAATGTCAGACAATGTAAAAGAGCATAGGCTTTAGAAAATGAGTGTCTGGCTTCAAATACTGCCTCTTATTACTTACTCCCTATTGTTGACTTGAGCAAGTTTGGGCCTCATTTTCCTGTTCTGGAAAATGAGGAAGTTGGACAAGATTATCCTTGATGTCATTTCTATTCTAAAGCTATTATTTCCTACACAAAACTGCCTCTGGTCATTACATAAAACAAGATTTTTGGGGACTGTTAAAAGCATTATATAAGTAAAATAGAGCACCTTTTACTGACTATCTCTTTAAACACTAGCAGCTATGACTTCTTTTATTTGGTCTCTGTCTTTAATGTTGTAGCTGTCACCTTATAAGAGCAACTTTTAAAAGCACTCTAAATCCTGGAGGGATTTAATAAATTTTAATTAACTTAAACATAATAAGTTTTGCAGAAACCCTTTGGGATAGGAAGCATAATTACTACTCTCCCTATTTTACAGATGAGCAAAATGAGACACAGAGAAGCTTAATACATTAAATTTGGGCCTTAAATTCTGGTCTTCTGATTCTAAATTCAATAATCTCTCTATGATTTCCATATAGCAGTCAATCACTTCAGGGACATCCAATAGCACTAGCTGAAAATGAAGGTTTGGGTGATCTTAGGTTAGATGAAATTGGAAATGATCTCTCTGAGATTCAGTTTCCTCGTGTTAAGTAAGAAAATTATAGCAGTTGTCATTAACTTCCCCTGCTTAAATAGAAAATTTTATTGTTTTATTTTCCAGTGATCAATGCTCATTTTAGGAAGGAAAACTTTTCCTAATAAATTTGTCACAGGAAATATTTAATATACACAATTTTCATTCAGTAAGTATTTGAGGATCATGAGGCAGAAACATACAATTATATTTTAAAATCTTAAGTAAGCTTTCACTGTGATGTAGTTCAGTTTATTACTTTAAATACTGGGAGACTAAAGGACATAGAGGTAAAATGGCTTCTCCATGGTCACATAGGAATTGAGAAAGTCTATAATGAACCCAGATTTTCTGACTTCCAATGCAATATTTTTCACTATTACGTATTATCTCTTAAGTACTGGAGTTGAAATGAAGCTTTTTTTTAAGGCAACTTGTATAATTGTGAAAATGGAGAGAAATGTGAGTAAACATTCAAGGTTTATCCAAATATTCCTAAAAAGTCATTTTTCATTTATCTCACAGACCCTGCACCAAAAGCAGATGGGCTATAGTGGAAGTGGAAAGAAGCCAAGCTTTCCATTTAGTGATAAAATGTGTCAAGAAATAGAAACACATCAAGACTCAAAACCAGATGAGAAATGGGATCATTTCTACCTGAGATAATAATGTTTCATGAAAACAATCTTGGTCTTTTGTTGTCTGGTATATACTGTCATTCTGCCACACTTAATTAAAAGCATTTTTAGAAAGACTTTTTCAAAGACATAACCAGATTAAAGACTCTGGCTTTCACTGGTTGCAAACTTAATTTACTCTCATTTAAAATAAGCATTTTCAAGTGCAAAATTGAATAAGCTTGTCAGACTTACAGGAAAAAATCAAGACTAGGGACTCAGCATACTAACACACTACAACATTGGAATATATAAATGGCAAGATACCCCAAGGACAAATTAATGTAGGTTGGGCCTGGGACAGTTACAGACATGGCTGTTTCCTGCCACACCTAGACTGATAAATGGAAAACATTATTTTAAAAAAGATTAGCCATTGGTTCTATCCAGAGACCTCTTCTCCCACCACTACCCTTCCCTTAAAAGTATTGGCTATAAATTGATAAAGAGATACAAAAACTCACTGAAGAAAAGAATTTCTTGTAATTTAGAATTGTGCAAATGGAAGCTAAAGACTTCATCATAAGACTTCAAGAAAAAATAAAACCATGAAAAAAACAAAAAAGTAGAAGCAAATATATATCTCACTAGAAAAATAACTGATCTGAAAAATAAATAATTTTAGAACTATCTGACTTTAAAAAAGAATAAATTATAATAAAAATTTTAAAAAAACCTAAAACATATAACTCATTATCTTTCAGACTTATGGATAGAAGAATTTATGAATAAAAATGAGAGAGTATTGTCTGATATAAAACAGATAATTTTGATTACATTAAATCAAAAGCATTTTCTACAAACCAAAAGAAATATAGCCAAGACTAGAAAAAAAGCAGAAAATTTGAGGAGGGGATTTATAAACAGTTTCTTGGATTAATGTCTCATATTTCAAATATATAGTAATCTTTGTCAAATTTATAAGAACGTGAATCATTCCCCAATTGATAAATGGCCAAAGGATATGAACAGGCAGTTTTTTGATGAAGTAATCAAAACTCTATATAATCATATGAAAAAAATGCTCTAAATCATTATTGATTAGAGAAATGCAAATTAAATTTTGCATAAAATTAAAATATTTTTGGGATTTCTCACATCTATCTGGTTAAAATTATAGAAAGGGAAAATGAAATATTTGGAAGGCATGTGAAAAAATCAGCACATTAATATGCTGTTGGTAAAACTGTGAACTGATCTGACTGTTTTGTAAAGCAGTCAACAATTATACCAAAAGAATTATAAAACTGTGTATACCCAGCAATGCCACTATTAGGTCTGTTTCCCAAGATGATTAGGAGAAAAAAAGAAAATAACCTATATATTTTAGAAAATTTATAGCAGCATCTTTTGTGGTAGCAAGGAATTGTAAATTGAGGGTCTCCCCCTCAATTGGGGAATGACTAAAAATGTGCTAGTATATGAGCATTGTATACAGTAAAAGCAACACTGTTTGAATAGTAATTGTGAAAATCAAGTTATTCTGAGTACTATAGATGCTCAAATCAACTATAAAGTACCTATGAGGAAGATGCTATTTATCTCCAGAAAAAGTAGTAATTAATTGAAGTACACATCATACAGTTTTACATACATTTATAAATCTGCATCTGCCTTCTCTAGTATAGTGTGGGGAGGGAAGGAGGGAGATAGGAACTTAAAATGTAATAAAAATTAGTTAAATGTAAAAAGAAATTGGACTCCCTGAAAGCCAAAGTAAAAAAAAAGTAACTGAACACCATATTTCACAATTATTTTTTTTCCAGTTAATAGTATTTTTTTTCAAGTTACATGTAAAGATAATTTCCAACATTCATTTTTATGATTTTTATTTCCAAATTTTTGTCCCTTCCTCTTTCCTTTCCCCCTCCCCAAAATAGTAAGCAATCTCTTATATACATATATGTATATATATATATATATACATATATATATATATATACATATATATATATAATATATATACATGACTAATCATGTTAAATATATTTCCCATTAGTTAAGTTGTTAAAGAAGAATCAGAACAAAAGGGAAAAAAAACATAAGAAAGAAAAAATGAAAATAGCGTGCTTTAATCTACATTTAGACTTCATAGTTCTTTCTCTGGATGTGTATGGTATTTTCCATCATGAGTACCTTGGAATTGTCTTGGATAATTACATTGCTGAGACAAATTAAGTCTATTATAGGTAATCATCACACAATGTTGCTGTTATTAGGTACAATGTTCTCCTGGTTCTGTTCACTTCCCTCAGCGTCAGTTCGTGTAAGCCTTTCCAGGATTTTCTTAAATCTGCCTGTTCATCATTTCTTATAGCACAATATTACTCTATTATATTCATATACCACAACTTGTTTCAATCATTTTCCTATTGATGGGCATCCACTCAATGTCCAATTCTTTGCCAAAACAAAAAGAGCTGCTATAAGTATTTTTGTCCATCAAGTCCATTTCCCTTTCTAATGATCTCTTTGGGATACATATCTAGTTGTCACATTGCTAGATTAAAGGGTAAGCACAGTTATATAGCCTTTTTGAGCATAGTTCCAAATTGCTCTCCAGAATGGTTGGATCAGTTCACAACTCTACCAATAATGTATTAGTGTTCCACTTTTCCCACATCTCCTCCAACATTTATCATTTTCCTTTTCTGTCATATTAGCCAACCTGAGAGGCATAAGATGGTACCTCAGAGTTGTTTTAAATTGTGTTTATCTAATCAGTAGTGATTTAGAAGATATTTTTATATGACTATAAATATCTTTAATTTCTTTATCTGAAAATTTGCCTTTTCATAATCTTTGACCATTTCTGAATTGTAGAATGGTTTGTATTCTTATAAATTTGACTTAGCTCTCTATATATTTAAGAACTTTTTTCCACTTAATAGTATTATTTTATAAATACATGTAAAGATAGATTACAACATTCATTTTTATAAACTTTTGAATTGCAATTTTTATACCATCCCCAAGATAGCAAGCATTGTCACATAGATTATTATATATGTACAATGATGCTAAATACATTTCTATATTAGTCATGTTGTGAAAAAAAGAATGAGAAAAAAGGGGGAAAAACTACAAAAAATGGAAAAAAAAATAATATGTTTCGGTCTGCATTCAGATGCCATATTTCCCCTTCCCCCAATGTGGATTATAATTCAAGATCTATGGAGGAAACTGCTCCAATATCTTAGATGCAGAGGGTAAAATAGAAATTTAAAGAATCTACCAATCACTTCTTAAAAGGGATTCCCAAATAAAAACTCTGAGGGCTATTATAGTCATATTCCAGAGCTACCAAGTCAAGGTTAAATATATATATATTACACACACAGACACATATACACACATACATATATATGTATATATTTATGTGTATATACATATACATATGTACACACACATCTCTCTCTCTCTCTCTCTCTCTCTCTATATATATATATATATATATATATATGTATATATGTATATATGTATATATATTGCAAACATCCAGAAAGAAACAATTCAAATATCATGGAACCACAATCAGTGTCATGCAAAACTTTAGCTGTTTTCATTTTGAAGGAGGAGGGAGTGTGGAATAAAATATTTCAGAGAACAAAAGAACTAGGATTACAACCAAAAATAATCTACCCAACAAAACAAAGTATAATTCTTCAGAGGATGGGAGGGGGAGGATATTTAATGAGATAGAGGACTTTCAATCATTCTTGATGAAAAGACCAGAACTGAATAGAAAATTTGACATTTAAACAGAAGACTCAAAAGAGGCATGAAAATGTAAACATGAAAAAGTTATCATGAGGTAGTCCACGTGTATATTCCTATATAAAAACATTATATATCTAGCTCCTAAGAACTTTATTGGGGCAGTTATGAGAAGTCTGCATAGACAGAGGGCATAGGTGTGAGTTAATTATGTTGGGATTCTCGACAATAAAAAAATAATTTGGAGGATAAAAAGGGGGATGCAATGGAAGAATGGGGAATGAAAGAATAGAATGAAGCAAATTTTCTCTCACAAAGGAGGCAAGCAAGGAAAAAACTTTCACAGTGGTAAGGGAAATGGAGGGGTTAGGTGACAGGCAGTTCTTGAACCTCAGTCTCACCTAAATTGGTTCAAAGTGGAAAAAAAATCTTCACACACTCAGTAGGGAATAGTAATCTATCTTACCCAATTGGGAAATAAGAAGGGAAGAGGAGAAGAAATATGGGAACAAGTATTATAAGGGGGAAGGGAGAATTTGGGGAAGCCCTAGTCAGAAAGAAGAGAGACTAGGAGAGACAGGATAAAAAAGAGAAAAAAAATATAAGAAAATATGATGAAGGGAAATGCATAGTTAATGATCATAACTGTGAAAGTAAATTGGATGAGCTAATCTAGAGAAAGAAGGTGGATAGCAAAATGAAATGGAAAGTGGAATCCAATAGTATGTTGTAAGCAAAAGAAACACAGGGAAGGAAAGACACATACAGAGACTCAAAATGAAGGGCTGGAGCAATCTATTATTTTTCCATTGAAATGATGATGGTGGGTTTGGGAATCATGATCTCAAAAAAAGCAAAAGCAAAATTAGACCTAATTGAAAGTGATAACCAGGGAAACTGTATTTTGCTAAAATATATCATAGACAAGGAATATATATATATATATAAATATATATATGTATATAATATATATATATATATATATATATTATATATATATACACACATACACACACACATATATGTATGCACATATATATACCTATATGATATATGTGTATATATGTATATATATACACATATATCATATAGGTGTATATATATGTATGTATGTATGTATGTATGTATGTATGTATAATTCAGCAAATTTTCCTGAGAAAGTCCTCATTTCTCAGATACATAGGGAACTGAGTCAAATTTATAAGAAATTAAAAAGAGGCATTCCCCAATTGATAAATGTCTAAAGGATATGTATAGGCAACTTTCAGAAGAAGAACACAAAGCTATCTGAAGTTATATGAAACAATAATTTTAAATCATTACTGATTAAAGAAAGGCAAATTAAAACAGCTTTAAAGTACTACCTCATACGTATATTTATTTATTTTTATTTAGTAATGTATATTCTGTTCTCTTAAAAAGTGCAAGGAAAGGAGGCAGGAATTTAACTTGGCTAATGAAAAAAAAAACAAGCAGAGATGAATATTCTGGCTTTTTTGAATAACCCAAACCCAGGACAACTTAAAAAAGACACAGCTTGCAAGACATAGAACTCTCAATTACATAGCCATATCCAGGGATCTTTGACTACTTTGATTGGAGCTATCTATTAAAAGAAGAGCCTCTTGTAAATTTAAGAAATGAGTTATAATCATGGTGGTTGGATCAAAACAGCTCCAACTAAGATTGTGTTGAAAAGAAGGCACAGATCATTAGAAAGACCAAATTATATTTTTTTCTTTTTTTATACACTATTATGCATAAGGTAAAATTTCTCTCCAAGATATGGAGACATATAATCACGTAAGAGAATCCTAAACTATAAGACAAAAATTAAAATTAGGCTGTTTTCTACCCAAAGCAAAAAGAACATTAAACATTCATTCCTAATTATATGTAATACAAACATTATAGGAATTTGTGACAAATTGTGACAAATGCTGGAGAGAATGAGAGAAAATAGATACATTAATGCGCTGTTGGTATAGTAATGCATTGGTCCAATCATTCTGAAGAATAATCTGCAGTCCCAAAGGGCAACAAAACTGGAAGTCATTTTGATCCAGAATACCACTACTAGATCTGTACCCCAAAAAGTTCAAAGAAAAAGGAAAAGTCATATGTATAAAAATATTTGTAGCAACTCTTTTTGTTGTGGGAAAGTATTGGAAATTGGAAAATATGCTCATCAATTGGGGAATGATTAAACATATTCTGGCAAATAATTTTGATGGAGTCCAATTGGGCTGTAAAAATTGAGGAGGAGAATGCTTTCAGAAAAAGAAAATGTTGCAAGACCTATATGAACTGATGCAAAGTGAAATGTGAAGAACTGAAAGCTCATTGTGTACAGTAACATCAATGTTGTAATGATGATTAACCGTGAAAGACTTGAGTACTCTGTTCAACATAGTGATCCAAGACAATTCCAAAGGACTCGGGATGAAAAAATGCTAACCAACTCCAGAGCGAACAGATGAATTCTGAATGCAAATTGATGTATAATTTTCCACTTTATTTGGCCTTTTATTGTGACATAGCTAGAATGGAAATATATTTTAGATGATTTCACATATATAATTTACATCATTTTGTTTGCCTTCACAGAGTCTGGAATATAAAATTTAAAAAGAAAAAATATTCAAAATAAATAAACACATATTTTTTTTTAAAGTGTGTCCATTCATTGTCTCTTCAGAAATAGTGTTGGCCATTTGCTTTGTCAGAGAAGTAAAATGCCCACTAGAATTTGCATGGTCTTTAAAACTGCTGCAATACCTTAAGCAGAAATATTTGGCATGGCTGTTCTAAAGCCAGGCCGTTCTTACACTTTTCCTCTGTGGAGAGTGTTTGGTATGCAGTCCATGATTAGAACTATTACAGAGTTATAAAACTCTGAAACCAGGTTGATAATGGAAACCCTGACATAACCTTAACTATAGGTGACACTGAAATAAATAGTGTCTTTGCTCTGGTTCCAAATCAACTCAGTTAAGTGGAAAATGGCTGCTTTAGCTGGATATGAAATCATATAAAGCTGTTCAGTAAATTGTAAAGAAAGCTAGAGCTCAGGCTGTTTGTGCAAGTGTAGCATTTGTGCAAGACTACAGGTATTTAAATGTAAGATTAGCTTGCTGATTCAGGATGAACATTCCTAGGACTGGCTTTTGAAAAGTAGTTAATGCTTACTTTGCATTCCTCCTTTTACGGACTCAGAACCTATTATAAGCAAGTGAAAAAAGGCTAGGTGCTATGTTCCATTAAATCTTTGAATTGTATCTTCTGATGGACAGGACCCATTTACTTAAACGAATTTCCTAAAGCAATTACTAGTCATTTAGTAATTAAAATATTAAAGGCTAAGAGCATTTATACTTGAAAACCACATGATCCTAGAATTTAGAACAGGAAGAGACCTTAGAGATCATACTGTCTGTCTTGTTGTAAAGAAGCGGAAACTAAGACCCAGAGTAGGTCATAATAGGTTATAATATTAGTAAATGAGAATAGACTGTTTAGTCCAAACCTCTCTTTTTATGTAAAAGAGAACTGAAATATATAGAGTAGAAGCAACTTGCCTTTACACACAGGAAATACATATACAACGGAGATTTAAACTAAGGTCTTCTGACTTCACGACTAAGTTCTTTGTGTTATGTTTCATATGACATGATTCAACATACTTGTTTTATGTGATCTAGGGAGAGTACTGCAGGAGGTATGAAACATATCACTTCAGAAATTTCACATTATGTAAACATTGGAAGTGATACACAGTTTCTAACAAGGTAACTAGCCAGAGAAAATAAAATGGAGAT
This sequence comes from Phascolarctos cinereus, assembly GCF_003287225.1. NCBI lineage: Eukaryota > Metazoa > Chordata > Mammalia > Diprotodontia > Phascolarctidae > Phascolarctos > Phascolarctos cinereus. The sequence goes on from NW_027556098.1 coordinate 287,944,269, forward strand.
CTAATAACCAATTGAGTTTATTTACAACAATTTGGTTCACAATAATAGTGTTTCGAGTAGCAAAAAAAAAAAAACAACTCAACTTGAACAAATTTTGTAAACCCATTTCTTAATAATACTAGTTTATAAAACATTCCATAATTTAAAAAAAATCATCTTATATAAATTCTCAGTTGATCTTCCCACACATATGAGCACCTTTGTCAGATATTTATTATCTGTCATTAGGTCTTATATTTATTCATTTTCTATTTTACAATTGAGGAAACAGGCTCTATAAAGTTCAGTACCCTCGAATATTAATGTGTGTCCTCTTTCTCTTATTGTTTTCATCTTTCCTTTCTTTCTTCCTTCCTTTTGATGGAATACAGGCCCAAGCCAAGACCTTTGCCCTTTACCCCCAAATAATTTCAGTACCATTTGTTTGAGGAGGGAGTGACAGGATACAAGCTCTGCTAGTGCTCTCACACTCCTAAACTTATTTGCATTTAACCACTTTGTATATGCTTGTATTTATACATATATGTATGTGTGTATGTATGTATATACACATATATGCTGTGTACATACATATTTGTATTTATAATTTGCCACCTCATAGTATAAGGTCCTTTTGATAATGAATTGATTACTTTTATTAGCACCCCCAGTGCCTAGCACAGTTCATGGAACACAGTAGGTTCTTCATAGTTATTGACTGACTGATGAATGAATCAATTTAGTAAAAAAACAATCTTGTGGAAACTGATCCGAGAGGGGTGTGTGACTTTAAATGGATAGCTCTCTATAGAGTGCATGGGGAAACCATTATGTAACATTTATATTTTGTATTCTGTGAGGCTCATGGGTTTAAATTTACAATTTATTGTTTGCAAGTAATGCCAATTACTAACGAGCCCTCCATGAAATCCTTTCCATTACATTATACTTGATTCATTTTCTGTTTGGTGAAGTCTAAGACTGGATCTGTCACAAGCAATTAATAGATAATTGTTTAAAATATGTTTCATATGCTCCAATAAAGGAATGAAGTCATTTCAAGAAGACAATACTTAAGTCAGGCTCCAAACAGGTGAATGGGAGAAATTTCTCCCATTATTTTTAAGGAGACATAGCCAAAATGAATCTGCATTACAATAGTATTCCCTGAATGTAAACAAGACATTTATTGTCAGGAATGTTATCTTAAACTGAAGGAAAAGCTTCTCTCTGTCTGCGATATTGTTCTCAGGTCCCTTTGTTTCCTGTCTCCTAAAAATGAGGTAGACAAGCATAAAAAGAGATTTGATATTCAAGTCCATTTAAGAGGTTGTGTTTGTTGAGTGTTTTTCTTGCTGAAGTACTTCTGGGTACATTAGAGAGATATTATGATCACTCCAAATCATTCTAACAATGGCTACAAATGAATTATGAGATACAGAAGTGACTCCAGCAGGAGGTATGCTAGAACAATTGGAAATATTGTTATTTGATTTTAAAACATGCTTTCTCTTTATGGGGTCTCTAAGGCAAATATAGCTCAGCAGATATTAATGTGGGACATCATAAAGCACACCTGGGAATAAAAAAAAATGCCTGCCCAAAGAGACTAATCATTTATGTAGGATCTCTGCTGTCCAGTGCCAAATAGAAATGATTACTGTCTTACAATACACATTATTGTGCATTTTTAGGCCAATATTTTGTTTAATTACTTTTAGGGTTTTTTTTCCTGTAGTCTTTTTTTGACACTAAAATGAAAACCACCAAACTCTGTAAATAAACACTCAATTCTGATGGAGGTGAGGGTGGGGATAATAAGGCAAACTGACCAAAAAAAATGCCTTTACCTGACATTGTATGCAATATTTGACATTCAAAATTGCCCTATTTTTTCACGAAAATGAGGGAATTGTGTTGTAATATCTGTCTCTGGCACCTAGACTGGTAATTACAATGATTCTTAGTTTGGCTACATTTTAACTTTTTCATTTCCATTATTAGAGACAGTAGGTAATAGTGTGACACAGACGATAGCATGATAAATTTGGAGTGGAACAAAAATGTTTAAATCACAAGAACCTGTGACCCTGAGGTTCTACCATATATATGTACATATATGGGAAATGTGACAAAATAGGAAAATGACACTTTTTTAAAGGATGACAGGAAAACAGCCACACCAGAGTACTAGTAGTATGTCTGTATATTGGTTCAGGCATTCTGGAAAGGAACTTGGAACCAATACACTATACTGACTAAATTGTATATACCTTTTACCCAGTAAAATTGCCTTTAGAACTATATCCAAAAAGAAAATCAAAGAAATGCATCCATATCCTAAAAGAGGGGGAAAAAAGCAAAAAACCCAAAAAACAAAACCCACTATTTGTATCAGCTTTGTTTTTAGGAGGGGTAACAAAGTCCTGCAAAGGGGGCAGGAGGTGGGTATGGGACATTTGGGAAATGAGTGAACAAAAGATGGTATATGAATGTAATGAAATATTATTGTGTTGTAAGATATGATGAAAGAAAAGGTTTCAGAGAAAACAAGGAAGACGTCAAGCAACTTATGTAGAGTGAAGTGAGCAGAACCTGGAAGACAAATTATAACAATACCAAAAACATTATATAAAGAGCAAGCAACTTTGAAACATAAAGACTTGAAATCATGCAATGGCTAACTATGTTTCAAGAAGACTGAAGGTGACACATGTTATGCATATCTTGATAGAAAGGTAATAGATTGAAGAAGCTGAATAAGACATACATTTTTTGAATTAGGAATTTGTTGTTTGACTTTGAATATTAGTTAATAATGTTTTCTTTTCAGAGAGGTGGAGCCAAGATGGCTGAGTAAAGGCAGGGAGTTGCCTAAGTAATCATCGTAACCTATACAAATGCCTTCAAATAGTTACTCTAAACAAACTCTAGAGTGGCAGATCCCGCAAAGAGATGGAGTGAAACAATTTTCTAGCTCAAGAAAATGTGGAAGGTTGGCAGGAAAGGTGTGCTGCACCAAGGTGACAGAGATGCACAGCCTAGCACAGGCTGTGCCAGCACAACCCCAGCACTAACAAATAAGGAGCAGGTCTTGAGAGCCACTGAATCATCATCATCATCATCATCACCATCATCATCATCATCATTATCATCATCATCATCATCAGAAGCAGCAGCAGCAGCAGCAGCAGCAGCCACTGCTTCTGGAGTTCTCAGCCTACAGACAGCAAGGGGTAGAGAAATTTGTCCAAAGATTACAGGGGTCTCTTTGCTAGCACTGAGGCAGGACTGTGTTGCTTTATTCACACTCAGATCCTAATCACAGTACTGGGTGGCAGTCCCAGGGCAAGGAAAAGAACTAGCATACTACAGCTTGTGACTGCAGTGGAGCTGTGACTCTGTTCACGGTTCTAGGGCAGAAAAGAGTACTTATGGTCACTCACAGACTGGAGCACAGGCCAGGACAGTAGTAAACACACCTCTCCATAAATCTTACAATTTGGAAAAAATGAAAACTCCGTGTCTCTGAAAATATCTGTAAAAACCTGAAAAGTTTGGGACAGTGCACCTTCCACCCTGGAAGCAGAGTCCTACTTTTTTTTTTATTTTTTAATTTAAATGGTATTTTATTTTTCATCAATTACATATAAAGACAATTTTAGCTTTCATTTTTACAAGATTTTGAGATCCAATTTTTCTCCCTCCCTCCCTTTCCTCCCATCTTCTGAAAATGGTAGGCAATTTGATACAATTTATACATGTGCTATCACGTAAAACATATTTCCATATTTATTACAGGTGTGGAAGAAGAAACAGATCAAAAGGAAACAAAACCATGAGAATGAATAAAGTGAAAAAATATGCTTCAATTTGCAATGTGAGTTCATCTGTTCTTTACCTGGATATGAATAGCATTTTCCTTTATGAGTACTTTGTACTTGTTTTGGATCATTGTGTCGCGGAGAAGAGCTGAGTCATTCATAATTGATCATCACACAATGTTGCTGATACTATGTATAATGTTTTCTCAGTTCTGGTTATTTTACTTTGCATCAGTTTGTAAAAGTCTTTCTAGGTTTGTTTGTTTGTTTGTTTTTTCTGAAAGGTGCCTGTTCAACATTTCTTAACTGTATCATATTATTCCATTGAATTCATATACCATAGCTTGTTCAGCCATTCCCCAATTGATTGACATACTCTCATATTACATTATTTTGCGACCACAAAAAAGGCTGTTATAAAGTTTTTGCACATGTAGATCCTTTTCCAATTTTTATGATCTCTTTGGGATTCTGACCTAGAAGTGGTCTGAAGAAGATCCAGCAATAGCTAAATTGAAATGTATGCATATTTTGGTTGCTCTTTGGGCATAGTTCCAAAGTGTTCTCCACAGTGGTTGTTCAGGTCACACCTGCACCTACAGTGCATTACTGTCTCAATTTTACCACATCCTCCCCAACATTTATCATTTTCTTTTTTTTTTCATATTAATCAATCAGATTGGTGTGAAGTGATACCTCAGAGTTGTTTTAATTTACATTTCTCTAATCAATAGCAAGTTAGAGCTTTTTTACCCATGGCTATAGATAGCTTTGATTACTTCATCTGAAAATGTTAATATCTTTTGATCATTTATCACTTGGGGAATGGCTCTTTTTTTTAAATAAATTTGACTCAGTTCTCTATATGTTTTGAAAAATGACGCATTTGTCAGAGAAACTTGCTTCGATGTTTTTCACAGTTATTATTGATAACTATATTTCCCACCATCCTCTTTCCCCCTTTTTATTCTATTCTTTCTCTTCTTTTAACTTGTCCCTACTTAAAACTGTTTTGCTTCTGACTACCCCTGCCCCAATCTGCCTACCCTTTTATTCCCCACCCCACTTATCTTATCCTTTTCCTCTCCTACTGTCTTGCAGGATAAGATAGATTTCTATACCCAATTCAGCGTGTATGTTATTCCTTTTCTGAGCCAATTCTGATGAGAGTAAGGTATACTCACTCCCTCTCACCTCCCTCCTTTTCCCCTCCACTCTAAAAACTCTTTCTTGCTTCTTTTACATGAGATAATTTACCCCATTCTACCTTTCTCCAAGGAACATTATAGCCAAATTTCAGAACTGTCAGGTCAAGGAAACCATATTACAACTGGCCAGAAAGAAATAATTAAAATGTCAGGAAGTCACAATCAGGATCACGCAGGACCTGGCAACTGCAACATTAAAGAATCAGAGGTCATGAAACATGGTATTCTGGAGATCAAATGAGCTAGTACTACAACAAAGAATCACTTACAGGATAAAATCAAGCACAATATATCAATAGGAAAAATGGCCATTCATTGAAATGGAAAGATTCTAGGCTTTCATAATGAGAAGAACAGTACTAACTGAAAAATGTGGCCTCCAACATCAGGACCCAAGAGAAGCATAAACAGGTAAAAAAGAGAAAAGAAAACATAAGGGATTCAATAGAGCTAAACTTCCCTACACAGGAAGATGATACTTGTAGCTCTTAAAAATTGGATTACTAATAGTACAGAAAGACAGAATAAATATAGACAATTAAAGGTATAAATGAATTTTATGAAATGACATTAAAAAAATAAGATATGAGAAAGAGGAGTTTAAATTATACAGAAGGAGGAGACAGGTATAAGAGGGCAAATTGTCTCACATGAAGATGTGAGAAAGACCTTTTTTACGGTGGAAGGGAAGATGGGAGGCTGGGCAATGGGCTTCGTCTGAACTTTATTCTCATCAGTATTGGCTCAGGGAGACAATAATATACACAATCAGTTGAATATAGAAATCTATCTTACCAAAAAAGGAAGTAGGAGGGGAGGAGATTGAGTAAAGTGGGGGGAAGGGCTAATATAAATAAGGGAGGGCAGATCAGGTGAAGTAGTACAGAAGAAAATTAAACACTACTGAGGTAGAAAAGGGTGAGAGAGAGAGAGAGAGAGAGAGAGAGAGAGAGAGAGAGAGAGAGAGAGAGGAGGAACAGGAGGAAGAATAGGAAGGAGGAAAATTCATAGGTAGTAATAATAACTATGAATGTGAATGGTATGAACTTTTCCATAAAACAGAAGTACATACCAGCATAGATCAAAAACTAGAATCGTACTATATGTTGCTTATAAAAAAAAAAAAAGCAGAGGGACACACACAGAGCAAATGTAAGGGGAAGGAGCAGAATCTATTATGCTTAAGTAGAAATGAGGGGGGAAAAGTATGGGTAACAATTCTGATCTTAGAAAATGCAAAAACAAAATTAGACTTAATTAAAAGACATAAGGAAGAAAACTACATCCTGCTAAAAGGTACCATAGACAATGAAGCAATCAAATTAGAAGAGCAGGGAATAGCTACTTTTCAGATCTATGAGGAGGGGAAGAATTCATGACAAAAGAAGAGATAGAGAGAATTATGAAGTTTAGAATAAATAATTCTCATCATATTAAAGTGAAAAGCTTTTGCACAAACAAAAACAATGCAACCAAAATTAGAAGGAAAGCAGAAAGCTGGGAAACACTTTCTATAGGAAGTGTCTCTGCTAAAGGCCTAATTTCTCAAATTTATGAGAATATAAGCCATTCCCCAATTGATAAATGATCAAAGGATATGAACAGGCAGTTTTCAGATAAAGAAATCAAATATATCTATAGACATATGAAGAAGTATTCCAAATCACTTTTAGTTACCAAAATTCTGCGGTACTACCTCATACCTATGATTTTTTGCTAATAGGACAGAAAAAGAGTTGGATGTGCCTGAATGACTGAACAACAGCTAGATCATAATTGCATAGTAGCTTTGCATTACATTGATATATCAAAAAGTTTGTGTAGTCATTTTCAAAATGATGGGAAATTGCTTCATTTTCAGTATTTTGCTACTTCCCAAAGTTAAACCAACAGTTTATTTTTCTTCACACTTTCTTTTGATGGTCGACTCTGCAGTTCAACCTTAGTAATTTCACCCTATGTTTATTTTGAATTGTACATAATTAAAGTCACATGCTTCTAGAGCTACAAGGGTTCATTTCTATTTTAATTCCATCATTTTACAGGTGAGAAAACACAATCTCAAAGAGAGATTAGGTCCAACATCCAAAGTCACATATTTAACATATGATTGAACTTGGACTCAAAACCAAATCTTCTTCATAACAAGTCCAAAGTCCTTGACACTATATAACATTATTTTCTTATGCTCCCTAAGATACTTATTTTTACTGTGTGTATATTTTTAATTTTATCAAATTCCAGGAACTCTACGCTCTAGAAAAAGACCTACCATTAATTTTTTAATTTATATATGGTCAATGACCTTGAAAAATATCATTTTATTCTTTTAAACTTCTTAGTTATTATTTCTTCTCTCTCTCTCTCTCTCTCTCTCTCTCTCTCTCTCTCTCTCTCTCTCTCTCTCTCTGTCTCTCTCTCTCTCTCTCCCCCCCTCCATATTGTCTAACCATTTTGTATTAAACTTATGAACATCACTAATTATTTTTATTGCTTTAGTTATGGTAGTCATTTAACATTTCTTTAGGACTATATTTTCAAAAAAAAGTCATGGTCATTTTCAATTTTCTTTTTTTTAAAGACAGATGGCATCTTCATCCATAATAATTTTACCAAAATTTATTATAGTAGCATAAAATCTTATTAATTCATAGTACATTAAGACTTTTCTACATTACTAAAAACTTTGAATAATGAAGTCTCTTAAAAATAATATAATTGGAGAGAATCCTAGAAGGTAGATTAGGAGAAACCATGGGGGCTTCTTATATCACAAATAAAAATCTCAGATAAGTGCTAGACCAAGTAGTGATTAGAAATCAAAGGATAAACCATAGCGATTCATTCCTTTACATACAAGAATATAAATTCAACCAGAAGGCACATCATCAGATCAAGAAGCATGAAATATTGGGGCAGCTAGGTGGCACAGAGGACAGAGCACCAGCCCTGAAGTCAGGAGTACCTGAGTTCAAATCCGACCTCAGACCAAACACTTGACACTTACTAGCTGTGTGACCCTGGGCAAGTCACTTAACCTCAATTGCCTAAAAAACCAAAATTAAATAAATAAATAAATAAATAGATAAATGAATGAATGAATGAATGAATGAATGAATAAACAAATAAATAAATAAATAATGAAAAAGAAGGATGAAAAATGAATAGGCCAAGATGTGGAGTAAAATCCCACAATAAGAACAGGATCATAGGGATCTCAGATGTATGGAGCAGAAAAGGACTTCAACTGTTTTCTAAATGTGGGAATCTCTGAGTCAGACCAGTGACAAAAAAGAAAAAAAAAAGTACCATATCACTGTTTCTCTAACCCCAGCAGTGACATCAAATAGGAAAGGTCAAAACAATAAAGGGTCATGACATTCTCACCCAAAATATTCAGAGCCCAAACCTGACATAAATTTCCAATCTCAGAAATGAGACCAGAACAATGAGTAAAAATAAATAAATTAACAAAAGAAAGTTGAAACTCTAAAATGGTGTATGGGTGTCAAGAATTTCAAATACATGAGCCCCAAAAGTTTAACTACAAAATTCCTCTAAACAAAGTCTCAAAGAAAAACATAGCCATACAAAACTTTCAATCATAATTACAGGAAAAAATGAAACAAGATTTTGTTAAAGTTTTAAAATTGTATAATAAATGAAATGAGTGCTAAATGAAAAAATTTTTAAAAATAGAAATATTGAATAAATGTCAACAAAATATTAGCATATCAGCTGGATAAAAATTGTTAACTAAATAACACAGTCCCTGAAAATCAGAATGGAATAAATGTAAGTCAACTAGAAAACAAAAATGTATTTAAGACAAAAATGAAGTTTGACTAACTTGGAGATAATTTATTACATAAACCACTTAATTGTAAAACATGTCAGTAAGAGATATTTTGAGAATTATCATACTAAAAAATAATAATATTGCACTACCTCAAAGCTATGTCCAAGATATAGCTTGGATAACAGTAATACTGGACAAAAGTAATCATTAAAAAAAAAAAAAACTTCCCAGACATATTAGAACATAAAAGTAATCTGAAAATAAAAAAGAATACGCTTATTACATCTTGAAAAATTTTTCAAAAGAAAATTCCCTAGAATGCATTGGCAAAATTCATAGCTTCCAGATCAGAAAAATAACAGTCAAAACAGGTAGGAGAAAATAAAAAGCACCACTGAACTATGTTAAGGATCACACAATATTTAACAGCCACTACAATAAAAGAATTGAGAGCATGGAATGTGATATTACAAAAACCAAAATATAGTCTTAGATCAAGAATAACTTAGCCAACAAAACTAAGGATAATCCTATAGGAGGGTAATGGATCTTCAGTGAAATAGAGGACTTTAAGACATTTCTGTTGGAAAGAATTGAGCGAATATAATCCTTTAAATACCAGCATGTGGGTCAAGAAGAACACACAAAAAGAAATACTAGTAAAGAATCAGAAGGAAAAGCAACAAGGGTAAGGTTTTTATATTCCAGTGGGATGATATAGGGGTCCACTTAAAACCCTTATGTCATTAGGGATCATAAAGTGTGTTGAAAAGTTACAAAGTAAGAGTGGGGGCCTACAAATGGTTTTGTTTTCTTTCAATGGACTTGAAATAAGAAAAAAAAAGTGAGGGGAAAGATAAATTAGAAGGAAAAATGAGAGGAAGAATTTATAGCTCGTATAATCAAATGTCAAGTGGAAGTCTAAATACATGAATACAAATGCTGAGAAAGGGGAGGTATTACTTGAAACTCATTTTTTCAAAATTTCCTTTTAAAATAAATTTAATTTTTAATTTATGGAATAAAACAAGCATTTCCATACATAGTATAATAAAAAAAAAACCATGATTGCACATGAAATTGAAAATCTATTATGTACGACTTGCTATTCCTTTTAAATATATATTAGATGGCTATTATTAGGCACATACACAGACACATATATACAACACACATATGCTTACATACATATGTATATATAAATATATAAATAGGTGTGTGTGTATATAATTATTCTACATATACTTTTATATATATTCCTATTAGTTCTTTCTCTGGATACAGATAGCAACTTTCTTCATGTCCATTATAGTTCATTTAGGTCTTTATAATAGTCAAAGTGATTTATTCACTCAAAGTCATTCTTAAAACGACATTGTGGTTACTTTATAGTGTTCTTTTGGTTTAGCCCCTTTCGTTCTTAGTTTTTTTTGTGTGTAAGTCTTACCATATTTTTCTAAGATCATTGAGTCCAGCATTTCTTATAGTATAGCAGTGTCTCATCATAATTATATATCACAACTTGTTCAGCCATTCTCCAACTAATGGGCATGCCTGCAATTTCCAGTTCTTTGTCACCACAAAAAGAGTTGTTATGAACATTTTAGAACTTATAGATTGTGTTATTTTTTCATCTAATCATTTTTGGAAATAGACTTAGTAGTGCTATTCCTGTGTCAAAAGGGTTTAGACAGTTTAATAACTCTTTGAACATAATTTGAGATTGCTGTCCAAAATGATTGGATCAGTTCACAATTCCACCAACAATGAATGTGTCCCATTTTTCTCCACATACACTCCAATAATTATCACTTTTGTCTTCAATCATCTTGTCCAATCTGGTAGGCATAAAATGATATCTCATTTTGTTTGATTTTCTCAATTTTGATTTTCATTTCTCTAATCAATAATGATTTATAACATTTTTCAAATAACTGTAAATCATTTTGATTTCTTCATTGGAAAACTGCCTGTTTATATAAATGGTCAACATTTATCAATTTGGGAATAAGTTGTATTCTTGTATTTGACAAGTGTAAAGACTTAGGATTTGGAGATAAGAATTAATCTTTTGGTAAAAAATATTGTTAAAACTGGAAAGCAGTATGACAATACCTGGGTATAGACTAATATCTTATACCATTTAACAAGATATGGCTAAAATGAATATATGACCCAGATATGAATACAGATACCATAAAAAAATAGCACAGAACATATTACTTATCAGACTTAAAGATAGGCAAATTATGAATAACAAAAGATAAAAAGCAAAGTTAGGCATAAAATGGATAATTTCAATTACATTATTTTTTTTAAAGTTTTCATACAAGCAAAAGCAATGTAGGCAAGATCAGAAGGAAAGTAGAAAAATGGGGGAAAATTTGGATGGTTTGTCAGATAAAGATCTCACATCCAAAATATGTAAATAGTTTTAACAAATCTATAAAAATACAATTCATTTTTCACCTTCACCTGAACTGGGCAGTGGGATGGGATAAGAGAGAAATTGTTATGGTTATAGTTATACATTCAATAGGTAGAAACAGGAGAGAAAATGAAAAGAAGAAGGAGGGTGGAATGGCAATACTAATAGGTTTAGGTAGGATTACATAAGCAAAACATACCGTAAACTATAAGTGGTAATCATGAAAAATGGTGAAATGAATTAACCCATAAAACAGAACAGGATAAATAAAGGAATCAGAAAGTATAATCCAACAATGTTTTTAATGTACTTGAAACACAAAGATTCACAAAGAGATTAAAATAAAGGACCTGTACTAATGCAATTATATTTCAGATGAAGTCAAGAAAGTCACTGCAGTAACCATTATCTCAGACAGGGAAATAGCATAAATAACTTAAAACAGAAAAAAGGTAACATATTTTGCTCGAAAGTACCCTAGAAAATGAAGAAATTTCAACTACTTCACATATATGCTCTGAATGTCATAGCATCAAAATGTTTAAAGGAAAAGTTAAATGAATTATAGTGATAAATGGACCAAACAAATTGCAATACAGAGAGACTTCAATATACCATTTTTGGACTCAGACAAATTTATAAAAAAACAGAAAAGAAGTAAGTTAAGGATTTGAATAGAATTTGAGAAAAACTATTTCTGATGGATTCCTGGAAATTATTAGATGGAAATAGAAAGCAGTACACACACATATACATACATACATACATACATACATACATACATACATACATACATATTTAATTCTAAGAATGGCACCTTTACAAAAGCTGACATTTTTAGGGCATTAGAACATAAAAATGCGAAATGAACAATTATTAAATATGTATATTACTGAAAAAATGCAATAAAAAGTTATCATTGAAGAAAGGATTGCAAATCAATTGATTAGAGAATAAATAACTTAATCCTAAATTATTGATGGGTTCCATAACAAAGGAGGAAAACTACATAATTTATTAAGGATAATGAAATCAATGAGGTAATAAAGCTAAATTTTAGAGATGAAGCCAAAGTAGTCTTTATTTTGAAATGTATATATCTAAGCACTTTCATATATAAAAGGATAAAGAACATATCAATGAATCAATCATGGAACTAAAAGAGTATTTTAGAAAACAAATTTAAATACTTTGATTAAATGCTAATATATGAATTATGAAAAAAATAAAATAATATAAATGATAAAAATAAAGAAATAAAAAAATACTAAAATTAAATTAATATAGAAATTTAGAAACTGATTTTAGGAGTCCAGAAGAAAGGGAAATGTACTAAATAAACCATTAGCTACTTGTAAAAGAGAGTAAAAGAAAGACGAAAAGCAGGATACTAGTATCAAAGTTGGAAGAGGAGAATTCACAACAAATGAAGAAATATATGATATCATTGGAAAATGTATTTGTTCAACTATATGTCAATAAAACTGATGATAAAATAAAAAATTAAATTAAAAAATGAATATTTACAAATATCTAAAATCTGCATTACTCAAAAAAGGAAAAAAAAACAATCAATCAATCAGTAAATATTTTAGCTCCTATTATGTGTCCAGGGACTGGGCAGCTGGATGGTGCACTGGATACAGAACCAGGCCTAGAGTCAGGGAGACCAGAGTTCAAATCAAGCCTCAGGCACTTACCAGTTGTCATGGCACCTGCATACATATATAAATATCTAGTTACAATTAGACCCTGGGCAAGTCATTGAACCCATTTGCCTCAGTTTCCTTATTTGTAAAAGCAGCTAGAGAAGTAAATGGCAAACCACTCCAGTGTCTTTGTAAAAAAAAATGAGGTCATGCATGGTTAGACATGAATGGAATGATAAAACAATAATGTACAGGGTGCTGTGCTAAATGCTAGGCACATAATGAGGCCAAAGAGATCCCTTAGTCTAAAAGAGCTTATAATGTAGTGATGGAGATAATATGCAAACAGATAGATTGCAAGGTAAGTTATATATAGGATAATAAGGAATTTTTTTTTAAAGAGAGAACTGGGAATTAAGGGTAATTAGGAATTACTTCTTGTAGAAAGTGAGATCTTAGTTGGCACTAAAAGAAGCAGAGAATTTAGTAGTTAAGGAGAGGAGGAAGAGCCTTTCAGACAAAAGGGACAGCCAGATAAAATGTCTGGAGCCTAGAGAAAGAGTCTAGTATCTTGTCTGTAGAACAGCTGAGAGGTCAGTGTCATTGGATTGAAGAATGAATGCCAAGGAGCAAGTTGTGAGGAGACTAGGTTGTGGTGGTTTCTAATTATCAAACAGAGCATTTTGTATTTGTTCTTAGAAGCAGTAGGAAGCCACTGGAGCATATTGAGTAGTGTGGTGACATGATTGGACATGTGTTTTAGGAAAATCACCTTAGTGGCTAAATGGAGAATGGTTTCAAGTAGGGAGAGTCTTAAGGCAGACAGACCACCAGCAGGCTATTGCAGTAATCAAGATTTGAGTTGATGAGGGCCTGCAATAGAATGGTTGTAGTGTTAGAGGAGAAAAACAAGTATATGCAAGAGCTATTGCAAAGGTGAAGTCACCAGGCCTTGGCCACAGCTAAAAGTTTTCATGACTCCAAATAACAATCGAAAAATTCAATGAGAAATTAAAATAAGTCAATTCTACACAAGAATTGCACAAGAGATAAGCCAAAATCACCAGGGCAGTTGGAAAATGGGACAGCCAGGAAAGCAAAGCTCATTCAAAGTTGCTTCCCAGCTAGTAGCACCTCTGAGAAAGTCCAAGAATACTCAGAAAGCCCCAGAATGGAAATTATAGGACAGCATCAGTGGTTTCATGCTAAGTGGTACAGTGGATAGAGTTCTAGGCCTGGATTTAGGAAGATGTGAGAGTTCAAATCCATCCTCAAATACTTTCTTTCTGGATGACCTTGGGAAATTCATTCAACTTCTGATTGTTAGCTCAACTGTAAATTAAGGATCATAATAACTTTCCTCACAGGATTGTGATGAAGATCAAATGAGAAAATACTTGTAAAGCACTTAGCACAGTGCGTGGCATATAGTTGGTAATTAATAAATATTTGTTGTCTTGTAATTTCAATCCCTGTTCACATCTAGATATCCCAAGACTAGAATCTTATAGACACCTGCCACCCTCTCTTGAGAAACCAGGGAAAACCCTGTGGATTCAACACTCTAAAACTGAAAGATTCAGGAGGCTCTAATCCTGAGTGGTGGAAATCAGTACACAGGTGAACCAGAGCCGTACAAAATATGGCTGACTGCTCCAGCAAAAATCACATCTTTTGATGTAGATGTAGAGGCAGACACAGACAAAGACATAGATATAGACAAAGACATAGATGTGGAAATTAATGTAGACATAGACATAGATTTGCAGCTAGGTGGTACAGTGTGCAGGGCCCTAGTCCTGGAGTCAAGAACACCTGAACTTAAATCCAGCCTTAAACACTAAATGTATGACACTTGGTACGTCATTTGAACTATGTTTTCATCAATTTCTCAATCTTTAATAGAGAGATAACAGTAGCATCTCCCTCCTGGGTTGCTGTGGGGATACAATGAGAAAAATAAGTATAAAGTATTTTACAAACCTTAAAGTGTTATATCAAAGCTATCTATTAGAATTAGATAGCTAGATAGGTATAGGTGCCATGACAACTGGCAAGGTGATTTACAAGACAAAGCAAATTGCTCTAGTTCAATATTGAGATTCTGCCTTAGATGAAGCAGCCAGGATAGATTCTTGGATTAAGCACAGATATAGACAAAAACTTAAAAATTTAGGAAAGGAGGATGAGGGAGGCCTGAGATTATTAGAAACTTATAGCCTTTCTTCCCTTTTAGCTCTGTTTTGTCATTCATGGCAATGGCTCCCTTCCTTCCTTTCCTCCCTAATGAATTGCAAGTGGTTTCTGAGTTATCCCTGTACCGTGCTCTATGCTAAAGTAGTACAATACTCTCACAAGACTCTCCCAAATCTTTAGGGACAAAAGGATCACCCAGATTCAGTAGACCAGGCTCTGTCTTTAATGAAAATAAGTATACGAAAGTCAACAAAGCAGCCTGTTGTAACAGAGGAGATAAAAAGGGATACTGAACCAATTGTCTGCAGTACTTTACTTTGGATTTCCAAAGAAACCATGAGCTGTAAATATAATTAATTGCACATCCTGTGTTATTTGACAACATTTCATAGGAAAACCAATAAAATATGTGGCTGAGTGCAAAACAAAATATCAACAGACAGATAAGTCATTGACTTTTTGCTAGGTTTATATTGCTGTTTCTTACATTATGAAACAGAGAAACAGGAAATATTGGGGTTGGGAAATGAAAAATTGCATGCAAAGAGGCTATCAACTTGGGGGAGTGAATGGGATGAGATATGGATTCTGTTACATAAAAAGAAGCTTAGAAATTGACAAGTGGTCTACAAATAAGATTATGGTGTTCACTGAAGTGGGATATTTAAATCCTAATTAAAATTATTATTATTGATTGACTCAACCTAAATCAAATGGAGTGCAGACTTGAAAAATTATTATGATAGCTCATTCATTGTAGAATTATGTTTCTTGGCATTCTGGTGAATTTCGGTTTTGTGTGCAAGTTTTATGTACAAATCAAACTTTGGCTCTTTCTTAATAGGCTGAATGAAAGCATTCTAAACATTTTAGGTCCCAGGAATACAAATTTAAGAAAACAACATATTTTCATTCTCAATTATGAGATTGGTTTTCTAAATTGATCATGGAAAGGTAAGAAAATAAGCATTCATTTTTAAGATAATAAGAACTTACTATCTACTGAAATTATGCTAAGTGTGGCAAAGCCAAAGAAAGATAGCTGATCTCCAAGAGTTTACATTCTAAAGGGGGAAAGATCATATATAAAAGAGAGATGAAAAGTGATGTTAACATCCTAAATGTCAGAAGCACAGCCTACAGGGGAGCAAGGTTTGGTCAGCTTAGACCTCTCCCCAAATGGAGGCCCAGGGAGGAACTCATCAATAGTAAAAAGGGCTAGCATGACAAAGAAATGTTCCAGGGTGAAGAGACCTTGGGGGCTGCAGGAATTTACTGTGTAAGACTGCAACTGAGGCTTGGTGGCCAAGTCCAGAAAGTCTGAATCAGAGCCATGTGAGGAAAATCATCATTGATATAACATAGTATTTATTGCTGGCCTTGATATCCATGGTCTTCATTCTTACTATTAAGATGCAAAACTATTATGATATTTCCTTTTCAGGGGGTCAGACTCTGGTTGACATAGCTACAACTGTAGATAGGTAGATAGATATATAGATATATATACACACATATGTACATATTGTATATAAGTTTTTCTATGTAGCTTTTTATATTGTCACAATTTGCAATCTTTTTTGTGTACTCTTTGAAAAACTGTAAATATAGAGTGTCATATCTAATATCTTTAAGCTTGTTTAACCAACACAAAACAAAAATTTAGGCTGAGAAGTGAAATAACTTACAAAGGCATAAAAATACTGTGTTGAAAGAGGTATTTTAATTCAATCCTCATAAATCCATTGTTAGTGTTTTTTTTTTACTATGTAATTGCCAATAAATTTATATGTAATTATAATTATATATCTATACATATATACACACATTTGGACAATTAGATTTCATGGGCTCTAATCTCTTCATCTCCAAAATTGCGTTGCCATGTTTGCATTATGTATTTTAGCAAGATGACATGTGGAAAACATTTTGCAAATCTTAAAGAGATATGGAAAAATACATGTTATTTTTATTGTTAGTGATTGTATATTTTTTTACTTAAACATATGAAAACAAAATGAATGATTTGCCATTTATTTTCTTTTTTCCTTTTCTTTTATTTTTCTCACTTTCCTCATTTTCCCTCTCTCTTTCTCTCTTGCTTTCCATAAACATGTGCATGTGATTTTATTTAAATCAACCAAAATTATTTTTAACTTAGGTGAGTGTAAAGAATATGTTTTTACAACAAAAGTAAGATTACTTAATACAGGATTTAAAGGGCACGCCATAATCCATATAAAATATGCCTCTACTTCTTTATCAACATTTATGTAGTAATTGTAATCAGAGTCAAAGATAGCTGCTTTTAAAAGGCAAAAATTCTGCTCACTTAGCCTTGTGACATTTATGTAGGTACCAGATATAGTCATTTAAGAAATGTGCAAAAACCCCCATAAGATTGTAGACGGCAACATTTAACCTCTGCTTTTGTTGTTATTCCCACATTGTTGTCAACTGGTTGAAGTTTTTAATTTCTTTTTGATGTTTGTGTGTTCATTTCCTTTTGTTGCTAGGGGAATAAAGAGCAGCAATGAATTTCTGTGCTCTGGTCAGTGTATCATAAAGTGTTTGCAGTTTAAATGACATGTTCAACTAAGTGTCAGAAATCAATAAGGAAAACGTTGTGCAATATATGACAGATGTAGTCATGGGAATTGAGTTGCTCATTTAAATATATTTTTTAATTTTGTTTAATTTTTAAACTAGTATGTTAGGCATAGCAAGCTAAAAATTATAGCAATGTTATATTAAATTTATAGATTAGTGTCTACATAATAAAAATAGTAAGTGAATAGAAATAATGTGCAAGAGAAAAAAACAATTTTTAAATTGAGAGAAATAGTAACTTTTGATGGATACACATACCCACACATTCCATCTTGACCTGCAAAGTATGTCTCCTAAAGTCATATTTATATGTTCATCATTTTTGGCATTGGAACTGCTATGTATAAATATAGTTTGCTTAGTAATTATCTATGGCTGATGAAAATTTCAACACTAGTATGAACTTTTGAAATCTGATTATATTTTGAAACTTGGAAACCAGTAATACAGCTTTTCATTCTTATTAGAGGCAATATAAGTTGAATGTCCTATTTGAAAGTAACTCCTAATGAAATAGATATGCATGTGTACATGAATGTGCATGTATGTATGTATATGATAATTTTGATTAAAAGGAAATATCATTAAAGTTCAGCCAATTACAAAACTTAAAAATGAGCTGATAAAAACAACAAATATTTGTGTGTGTGTGTGTGTGTATATTATATATATACACATATACACAAATGCGCATTTATATATACACACACATATATATGCATATATTTATAAATGTGTTATATGGATGCACATGTGTTATTGTTATCAGCTATCGGTTATCAACTAATTTTTGATTCTTTAAGAGATGCATTACTTGACTCACAAGGAGCTATTTTAAGAAAAGTGCTTTGTTAAGTATTTAAATATGTCATCAATATAAGTGGCTTTTATGGAATTATTACCAAGCAGGAAAGATGGATTCAGTGATAAAATTTCATCCAAGAACCAACATTAGCAAAATCAATGAGATACATTGCCAGAATTCTTGTCTGCTACGTGAGACATCTTTCAGGCTATGTTAATTTATGAAACCAGATACTAAGATCTTGTGCAAAAGCAATTTACACCAGTACATGTGGTATCCATACTAATGAAATCACAGATATCTGAAAGTGTTAGAGCATTGAGTATTTCATTTTTTTCAAGTTTTGGTCAACTTTTTTAGAGTTCCAAGTAGTGATATTTAACTCAAGCATTTAATGAGCAAACCCATGTTCAGTTTATAGTATATTATTTTATTTCTGTAATCTTTATGTTAGGGATGGCATCAGTTGGCTGCCCTACTGGACAATCCAACATGCTATTACTTGCTAACACACTGGTTAAAAAATATCAACAAACACAGAAACTTCAACACAAAATAACAGGCAATGTTCCCAATGAATAGTTGTCAATTGATGTTGGAAAACTGTGTGTAGTTAATAACAAATATTTCATGTTAAATGATTGTAATGAAATATATTTGTGCTATAAGAAAGGATGTAAATCATATAGAGAAACATGCGAATATATATTTATATTTATGTATGTTCACATGCATATAATATTATACAGAGGTAAAAACCAGAAGAAATATGTGAACAATATTCAAAATTACTATAGCAATGAAAACAGAAAGAATGCCAAGAACAAAAAAAATTAAACTGAATATCATGAAATTGTAATGGTCATTTGGCCTCCAAAAACGATATCTGATAAGACACCATTCCTGCTTCTTTGCAGAGGGGAAGGAACGAGGGTTTAACATATTAAATATAATGACACAGTTTTTCTAGATGTTTAGTTTTTCCTAAATTGCTTTTCTGACCCATTGACTCTCCTTTTTATTATTTGTTATAAGAAAATGTTGTCTAAGAGAGAAAGAAGGAGAGATACATTGGAAAATATAGATGATGTGGAGACCAAGTTATACATAAAATTTATCAAAAAATAATATCTCTTCTCTGCAAATAGTAAGTATATAAATGGATAGTTAGTTACTTATAGGTAAAACTATGCTATCTGCTATCCTCAAGGAATTTTGTTTAATATTAAGCTTCCCCTCCCAGATTTTTATATTTGTATTAGGAAATATCAATGAATGTTTGGGTAAGAACACATAGCACAGTTTGGTTTGGCCATGGGGAAGAGTAGGGAAAAGAGATAAGGCCAAAAAGATAGATGAGTCTCATGCATCTATCTGGGTAAGGGAGCCAAGTATTTTCTGGTCCAATGCCTCCCCGTAGCTTCAAAATGTATTCAAGTATACCAAATTCTCCAGATTTGACTGGAAAATAATTTTGTTACTTTCATAATTACACACACACACACACACACACACACACACACACACACATGAACATTTATGTGATGCTTCTCTGGAACAAAGTATTTTCCATAATTCTTGCTATTTAAACCTCACAACAAACCAGAGGTTATCTATCTATCTATCTATCTATCTATCTATCTATCTATCTATCTAATCATTATGATCGATTTTGTAGATATGGAACTGACAACTCTGAGAAGTTAAATGATTTGCCCATGCTTACTTAGCCAGGAAGTGTCAGAAAGTTTTATTAGTATCTAGGTCTCTACAGACTCCAAATCCAGTTCTTTCTAACCCTAACCCTTTTCTTATTAGAGTTAAAAGAAATCTTAACATGTAGGCTTAGGAAGAGGATATGGGAACAAGATTTTAAAAAGAACATTTGACTATTGGCAATTGGGATGGAAACTATAGACAAGCTACAATAAAAAGTATATATTTCTTCTTTTTTTTTTTTGAGAATTCACTATTGCAGTCTCTCCTACACTAGTTTTTTTTTTCTTCTATCCAAAAGTTATGTTAAGGAAGTAGTCTTCTCAACCTCAGTGGCAGGGCACAAGGGGGCCCAAAGATGCAAACAGCAGATGGGTCATGATTCTACAGCCATTTTTAAAAATTAATTTATTTTTAGTTTTCAACATTCACTTTCATAAGATTTTGAGTTTTAAATTTTCTCCCTTTCCTCTTCCTCCCCCACCCCAAGACGGCATGCAACCTGATATAGACTAGGATTTCAAAGCACATTGTAGAAAAGATCTAACAAACACTTTGCCTACTGCTTTGTGAAGCAGGCAGGGGATAAATATTAGTCTTTCAAGTCTAAGCTTGAAAATAAAAATAGCAAAATATGAAGCAGAATGTTTAAGTCCCACATTAAAATGTATCTAACACCATCTTTACCATCTTAGCCTAGTTGTGCTCCCCCAGATGTCAGGGAAGCTGAAGCATAATCTCTCAGGACCAAGTTTGAAGTAATTCATGTGGGACAAAACAGATTACAGAAACATACAACCTCTTTGGAGGAGAAAATAGAATTCACATCCAAAAAGAGATGGAGCAAAATTTGAATGGTATTGAGCAGTAATCACTAGCAAGCTGAGATAGTGGCAAAAACTTTAACTCAAACTACAGAACAGAATAATTTTCATCATACATAGGGAAAAACATCATTCCTGAGAGCAAGAAAGAGACATGGGGGAACCAGATAAAATCTTGAAATGTAAGAGTTATAGGAGCTCCCTCAGGAGTGGAATTGTCTGGCTCTGCTACATTAATAGAATAGATGATTCCTGGATTGCTGAATTCAAATATGAAAGATTGCCCTTCATACAGAGAAAATGATATAGCATTTCCATACAAAGATAAGACAAGACTGAAACATGGATTGCTTCTTAAGTTGGCATTTGTTTCTGAGGTTTTAGCTAGGGGCCTTTGAATGAATTTTGCCTGAGAAAGGAAGGTATTCAGTCTCTTTAAGTCAATCATTTAATTAATCAATTAATCAGTTAAAAAGAATTTATTAAGTCCTTACTATATTCCAGGCACTGTGCAAGGTGCTGTGAATGAAAATATAATAATAAAACAAACTCTACTCATAATGAGCTTTCATTATAATGGGGGAAATAATAGTACATGTGAAATATGCACACACATGTGTATAGGTTTTTGATATGCATTCATTTGTGTATGTATATATGTATCTATGTGTATACATATGCTATATTTATATCTATATTGATCAAGTCGTTGAACATCTCATGTGCCATGCACTATTCAATCATCTACACATATATACCTGAATATAAATATGCATGTAGTATAGAAATATATGTATATATTTTAAGCCTTTAGCATATGCATACACATAAATACACACACATATATTTGTGGTAGTAAGTAATATACATACATTTGATTTTGTGTAGAGAGAGATAATCAAATACTTATGTACTTCAAAACATGTTGCTAAATAGGGTTATTTGTGTTAACATTTTTAGCTATACATACATACATCTACATATATCTGCACATGTACCTAATTCTGTTTGCCTAGATAAAGGATTCTGATGTTCCCACTCATAAAGGTGACTTAGAATAACTGAAGGATATGCATGCTTTAAGAAATGCTGGAGGACATCTCGGTGGCACAGAGTGGATAGAGCACCAGCCCTGAAGTCGGGGGGAACTGAGTTCGAATTCAGCATCAGACCAAACACTTGTCACTTAATAGCTGTGTGACCCTGGGCAAGTCACTTAACCCCAATTGCCTGGCCAAAAAAAAAAGAAAGAAAGAAAAAAAGAAATGCTGGACACTTTGTTATGCTTGGGATAAAGAAATATTACTTGTGTCCAGTTCTTGCCTACTGTCTAATAATTGAAAACTAAAGTACAATTGATCCCTGATTAATTCAGGAGTAGCACACTGGGAAATACATCTTTGCATTTAGTAAATAAATATTACGTATTTATAGGGAAGGAAGGAAGAAGGAAGGAAGAAGGAAGGAAGGAAGGAAGGAAGGAAGGAAGAAGGAAGAAGGAAGGAAGGAAGGAAGGAAGGAAGGAAGGAAGGGAATGGGGGAGGGAGGGAGGAAGGAAAATTTGCATGGTTGAAAGGTGACTAATCATAGACTGAAGTGTTCATGACCTTGCCCACAAATTGGCAGTGATTTTGGTTCAATTGGTGATAAATTTGAAGAGGAAGCATTACATTCCCTGATCTGATCTCTCATTGAATGAGCTCTAAGCTCTGAAAGAAAATGTGTAATTACCTGTAAGAATCAGTGGAGAAGGAAGAGGCTTCCTCCACTAACATCTAAGATGTTCATAAAATTTTGCAGTAACTGAATGGCTATAAGAGTACCTGTCTAAGAGAACACACTAGATCATAATAATAATAGTTATATATATATATATATACACACACACACACACATACATATATACATATACATACATGCAAAAGTGTGTGTGTATGTATGAATGTATGTGTGTACTTATGTATATATAATGAAGAATTTATATAAAAGGATTATGCTTATGCAGAACAATTGTCAACATTTATATATCTCTTACATTGTGACAGGTTTTGTGTTAAGTTCTATACAGGGAGGTAGGTGTGATTATTATACTGATTTGATAGATGACAAAACTGAGGTAACTGAGTGACATTCCCATATTCACACAGAAAATAAGTTTCTGAGTCTGGATTTTTAATTCAAGTCTTCTTATTGTGGGCCCAGCACTCTCTTCACTGGACTGTTGAAATACCACAATATCAGGGAGCTGCCATATATTCATAAAATCATAGTAATATTATAGATTTAGAGATGGAAGAAATGAAGTGTTCGTGAAGACTGGAGAATATGATTCAGTAGAAACTGCTGAAGTTGGCAAAATAATTGGTTCAAAATACTATTCTTTAATTTGTTAAAATTCTCTCCTTGTTCAAGTAATCCTGGATCTAAGGTTCTTCATCTCATTAAAAAAAAAAAAAAAGAGGAGGGAGAGAAAGGTCAGACTACATAACCTAGAAGGTATCTTCCACCTTTAAATCTATGATACTTAGGCCCTAATTTTACACACGATGAAAATGAGATCTAGAATAAAGTCTAATTTGACCACAGGTTGTGTCAGTCATAATTTGAATCCAGTCCCTCTTGTCCCATACCTGCTAGTATATGCTTTTCAATGACCAGCTTCTGAAGAGATTTAAAAGTCAAGCCAAGGATCTTGTATTATTATATACTGTATATTTCTTTTAGTCTAAAGGATATATAATGTTTGTCATTTTTTTCTTATCTTTTGCTACAGAATTGTTTTGAGGAATGTGTTTTGTAAGCTTTAAAAGAATATATAAATGTAATGGGTTAGCATTATTAATAATGATAAATTTTCCATCTGCTACATTTTGATAAGTTTATTTAGAGGGTGGGAAGTCGGTTCAGGCTTGCTGAGCTGTCCAGTGGAGAGAAATCTTCAGGCTAAGAAGGGAGGTTAAAGAGAAAACAAGCATCACATTCATAAAACCACCAAATCTGACAACATGTGTATACATATATGTAAAGATATGTATATATAAGTATATATGTAAATGTGCATGCAAACACATGTACATATGTACATTGTTATAAATACATATATTGTTGATCTGATATCTCATTGTGATGTGATAGTGAATCTAGGTTCTGAAAATTTGTAACAATGAAGTCTAAGTTCTAGCAGGTCCTTCCAAGGTGAAAAGGCTTCATATAGAGGCCCAGTGGCAGATATGTCTGCCATGAAGTAAACATGCTTTTCCAGGTAGTCTTAAAAGAAAGCTTTACTCACAAGAAAATTAATATTTTTATCACATCAGTTGTTGAACTGTTTACTTCAAGTGCTGCAGGCCTGATAAGGTGACTGAAAATCAATCAATCAGCAAGTATTTATTAAGCAATTACTATGGGATTGAACTACATAGATACACAAATACATTACATATATACATATTAATGTATATATGCATGTGTTTGCATGGTTAATGATACAATAATCCTCAAGTAATTTTCTTACCAGATTTGAGAATTCATCTTTCTACAGAACTCCCTATGAACAAACTTAAGCCACTGATATAGATTGGTATTTGCTGTTCAATTTACAGTCTGAGAAAGTTCCTTGGACCACGTGTTAAGACCAACATCACACAGTCACTCTGTGTCAGACGTAAGACATGAAGTTAGTATGTCTTGATTCTGAAGTCAGTTCTCTGTCTACCATGACATTTTTCCTCTTCACTAATAAAGTAAGAACTGGAAATTATGCAAAATTCAATGCAAACAGGAACATTATACTGTCTAAAACTAAACTGTTATAAATCTTACAAAGCCCTCCCCTCTTTCAAATATCCCTTCTAGTGTGAAGGGAACCATTATCTCCAGAATCATGTAGGCTCACAACCCAGGTGGCTCTCTCAACTCCTCACTTTCTCTCATATTGTCCCCCAGATCTAGTCGGTTGCCAAAGCCTGTGGATTTCTCCCTGCTTCAATTCTCCCTCCACTGTAATCCATCTTCAACTAAGCTATGAAAGTAATCTTTCTAAAGTGCAAATTTGACTATGTCACCTTTCCCCTTTTCCTATCCAATAAACTCTGGTGTGCTCCTATCAGATGATGAAATGCAAGATCCTTGGCTTGGCTTTTAAATCTCTTCAGAAGCTGGTCTCCTCCTGCCTTTCCAGTCATCTTAGGCTTTTTTTCACCTCCACATACTCTCTAATACAGTGACACTGAAATCCTTTCCTTTCCTTGCACAGGATACTCTATCTCTTAGCTTCAGCCATTTTTTCGGTCTGAAGTGTTCTTCCTCATCTCTACCTCCTGGATTCATGATTTCCTTGAAGAATTAACTAAAGTCCCATTTTCTGCAAGAAATCTTAGCCTATCCTCATTAATGAAAGTGACTTCCTTCTGAGATTATCTGCAATTTGCAATATATATATATATATGTGTGTGTGTGTGTGTGTGTGTGTGTGTGTGTGTGTGTGTGTTTATGTTTAATTGCTTGTGTTTTGCTTTTCCTATTAGGTTGTGAGCTTTTGGTATCAGAGATTTTTTTTTGGCCTTCCTCATATCCCCAGCACTTAGCACAGTGCCTGGTACACAGCAGCCTCTTAAAAAATGCTTCTTGACTTGACTAATACAGCATTATTATTTCTCCTGGGTTTAAAGTTGATAAAATGGTACAATGATAATTTGTATTGTGAAATAATTTAATTATTAATTTAATTCAAGAAACTTAATACATATCTGCAATACAAAGAGCATTTTGCTAAGTTCTGAGGGAAATATAGTTTATAAAAGATATAATCAAGCTGTCATGGTGGAGTTTTATCATCTGGTAGGGAGCAAGGCATATGAGCAATCATCACGTAAAATGATGCAAAAATAAGTTATTCAAAAAGTAAGGATTGTAAAATGGGAAAAGGATATTACTAAAATATCATGAGAGTCTTTCTGCAGGAAGATACATTGCATTTGGATTTTAAATTAAACACTGAAAATTTTAATTAAAAAAATTTAAACAGTGAAAATTCAGTCTTTGATCTTGTTTACATGACCCCTCCAATAGCACAGATCATAAGTCATACATATCTTCTTAGCCATGTATCTGTAGCAATGGCTGGCCCTTCTAATATGCACCTTCAGATTTCTTTATATGGGAGGTGGAGCCAAGATGGCTGATTAAAGTCAGGGACTTGTTTGAGCTCTCTCCCAAACCCTCCCAAATACTTTCAAATAATGATTCTAAACGACTCTGTAGTGGCAGAATCCACAAAAAGATGCAGTGAAATAATTTTCCAGCCCAAGACAACTTAGAAAGTCAGCAGGAAAGGTCTGTTGCATCAGAGTGAGAGAAGAGTGCAATCCAGCCCAGGTTGTACCAGCACAGATTCAGCCCCAGCCAACAAGAGCATGTCTCTGGGTAACTATATCTGTGGCATCAGTGGTGGTTTCTAGAACTCTCAATCTGCAGATTGTAAGGGGATTGGACAATGGGTCAGGAGATTTACAGGGGTCCCTTTGCTGGCACTAGAGGCAAGACTGTTGCATTGCCTATATTTAGATCTGGATCACAGTGCTGGGTCTTAGTCCCAGTGTGAAGAGAAGCACTAGCACAGCAAAGCTTGCATCCTCAGAGGAACAGGGACCCTGGGTACATTTCCATGGAAAAGAGTGCTTGTAGTCATTCACAAACAAGTTCACAGTGTAGGAGAGTAGCAAACTCACCTCTCCTCAAATCATAATAGCTAGGAAGAGGTAGAAATTTAGAAGTGCCCAGAGTTACCTCTAAAAACAGCTGCACAAAAAAAAAAAAACATGCTTAGAACAATGCTCCCTCCACTTGGGAAGCAGAGGCTCATTTTATAGAGAAACAAAAGTCAAGAAATAGTCTGGAAGGTCAGCAAACAACAGAAAAATAAATTCTGACTATAGAAAGTTAGTATGGGGACAAGAAAGGTAAAAAACATGCACTCAGAGGAAGATAATAAAGTCAAAATTCATCCAAAGCCTCAAAAAAAATATATGAATTGGTTTCAGGCAATGGAAGAGCTAAAAATTATTTTCAAAAAACAAGTAAGACAGGTAGAGGAAAAATTGGGAAGAAAAATGAGAGTGATGCACGAAAATTGTGAAAAAAGTCAACAGCTTGGTAAAAGTCACAAAAAATACTGAAAAAAACAACCTTAAAAAACAGAATAAACCAAAAGAGACACAAAAATCCGTTGAAGAGAAGGCCTTGAAAAATAAAATTGGCAAAATTGAAAAAAGACATACAAAAAATCACTGAAGAGAAGAACTCCTTTAAAAGTAGAATTGTCCAAATGAAAAAGGAGGTACAAAAACTCACTGATGAAAATAATTCCTTAAAAGTATTAGAATTGGGCAAGTGGAAGCCAATGACTTTATGAGATATCAAGAAACAATCAAACAAAATGAAAAGAATGAAAAAATAGGGAAAAAATGAATATCTCATTCAAAAAGCAATTGACCTGGATAATAAATCCAGGACAGATATTTAAGAATTATTGGACTACCTGAAAGTCATCATCAGAAAAAGAGCCTAGACATCATCTTTCAAAAAATTACCAAGAAACAAACCTCTAATATTCTAGAACTATAGAGTAAAATAGGACATTGAAAGAATCCAACAATCACCTCATGAAACAGATCCCAAAATGAAAATTCTCAGGGATATTATGGCCAAATTTTAGACCTCCCAGATCAGGGAGAAAGTACTTCAAACAGCCAAAAAAGAAACAATTTTAGAGCCATAGTCAGGGTAACACAAGATTTAGAAGCTTCTAAAAATAAAAAAACAAAAGACTTGGTATATGATATTCCAGAGGGCAAAAGAGCTAGCACTGCAACCAAGAAACTGAGTATTTTTCCTGCGGAAAAATGGATGTCCAATGAAACAGAAGACTTTCAAGCATTCCTGATGAAAAGAACAGAGCTGAATAGAAAATATGATTTTCAAATACAAGATGCAAAAGAAGCATAAAAAAAGGAATCAGGAAAGAGAAATCATAAGGGATCTGATAATGTTAAACTTTATATTCTTACATAGGAAAATTATGTTTATAACTCATAAAAAACTTGCCCATTCTTAGAGCAGTCAGAAGGAACATAAATAGCCAAAAAGCAGATATGTGAGTTGAATGTGATGTTACAATTATATTAAAAAAAGAAAATTGAAGAATGAGAAAGAAGAAAGCACAGGGAGAAGGGAAAAGCGAGAGATATAATGGGATAAATTATATGACACGAAAGTGGCCAGAAAGAGATTTTACTGGGGAGGGGAAAGTGGGGGATCAGATCTTACTCTCATCAGAATTGACTCAAAGAAAGAATAATATACACACTTATTTGGGTGTAGAAATATATCTTTTAATACAGGAATGCACGAAGGAAATGTCAGGGAGTTATACGAAGAAATAGACAGCAAAACTATACTAATAGGAACCTCCTCCTCCTCCTCTCCTCCTCCCCTCTCTGAACTAGATAAATCTAACTAGAAAATAAACAAGAAAGAAGTAAATGAGGTGAATAGAATATTAGAAAAGTCAGATGTGGTAGACCTCTGGAGAAAACTGAATGGGAATAGAAAGGAATATACTTTTTTCTCAGTGGTACATGGCACATAAACAAAAATTGACCATGTACTAGCGCATAAAAACCTCATAATCCAATGCAGAAAGGCAGAAATATTAAATGCATCCTTTTCAGAACATAATGCAATAAAAATTATATTTAATAAAGGGTTCCAGAGAGACTAAAAATAATTTAAACTAAATAATCTAATCCTAAAAAATGAATGGGACAAACAAGAAATCATATAATGACCAATAACTTCATTGAAAAGTTTGACAATAATGAGACAACATACCAAAACTTATGGGATACAGTGGAAGCAGTTCTGGAGGAAATTTTATATCTCTAAATGCTTACACAAATAAAATAGAGAAAAAGGAGATCAATGAATTGGGAATACAACTAAAAACAAAACTAGAAAAAGAACAAATTAAACATACTCAAACACCAAATTGGAAATACTGAAAACCAAAGGAGAAATTAATAAAATTGAAATTAAGAAAACTATCAAACTAATAAGTAAAACTAAGATCTGGTTTAATAAAAAAAATAAAATAGATAAACCTTTGGTTAATTTAATTTAAAAAAAGAAAGAAGTAAATCAAATTACCAGTATCAAAAATGAAAAGGGTGAATCCACTACCAAGGAAGAGGAAATTAAAACAGTAATTAGGAACTATCTTGCCCAACTGTACACCAATAAATTTGACAATCTTAGTGAAATGGTTGAATATTTACAAAAAAATAAAAATTGCCCATATTAACACAAAAGGAAGTAAAATACTTATATAATTGTATCTCAGAAAATGAAATTGAAAAGGCCATTGATGAACTCCCTAGGAAAAAAAATCTCCAAGGCTGGATGGATTTACAAGCAAGTTCTATCAAACATTAAAACAATAACAACAACAATTAATTCCAATATTATATAGACTATTTGGGAAAATAGGCTAAAAAGGAGTCTTACCAAATTTTTTCCATGATAAAAATATGGAGCTGATACCTAAACCAGGAAAAGTCAAAACAGAGAAAGAAGATTATAGACCAATTTCCCTAATGAAAATAGATGCAAAAAAATAAATAAAATATTAACAAATAGATCACAGCAAATTATAACAAGAATAATACACTATGACCAGGTAAGAATTATACCAGGAATGCAGGGTTAGTTTGATATTAGGAAAACTATCAGCAAAATTGATCATATCAACAACAAAACTAACAGAAACCACATGATCATCTCAATACATGCAGAAAATAGCTTTTGACAAAATGCAATAACCATTTCTATTCAAAACATTAGAGAGCATAGGAATAAATGGAGTCTTCCTCAAACTAATAAGTACTATCTGCCTCAAATCTTCAACAAGCATCATATGTAATGGGAACAAAGTAGAAGCATTTCCTATAAGATCGGGGGTGAAACAAGGATGTCCATTATCCCCACTGTTTTTCAATACCATGCTGGAAACCGTAGCTTTAGGAATAAGAGAAGAAAAATAAATTGAAGGTATTAGAATAGGGAAAGAAGAAATAAAGCTAACACTCTTTCCAGATGATATGATGATATACTTAGAGAATTCTAGAGAATAAAGCAAAACACTACTTGAAATAATAAACAATGTTATCAAGGCTATAAAGTAAACCCACATAAATCATTGACATTTCTATGTATTACCAACAAAGCCTAACAGCAAGAAATAGAAAGAAGTTCCATTTAAAGTTACCGTAGACATTATAAAATATTAAGGAGTCTACCTACCAAAACAAATCCAGGAATTATATGAACACAACTACAAAACACTTTCCACAGAAATAAAGTTGCTCATGGGTATTTCAAGCTAATATAGTAAAAATGGCAATTCTACCTAAACTAATGTACTTATTCAGTGCCATAACAATCAAACCACCAAAAAATTATTTTATAGAGCTAGAAAACATAATAAGAAGATTCATTTGGAAGAACAAAAGGTCCAGAATATCAAGGGAATTAATGAAAAGAAATGCAGGAGAAGGTCGCCTAGCTGTTCCAGATCTTAAATTGTGTTATAAAGCAGCAATCATCAAAACTACTTGGTACTGGCTAAGAAATAGAGTGGTGGAGCAGTGGAATAGGTTAAGTAGACAAGAAACAGTAATCAATTACTAAAGTAATCTAATATTTGATAAACACAAAGACCCCAGCTTCTGGGATAAGAACTCACTAGTTGATAAAAAAAAAGCTGGAAAACTGGAAAAGAGTATGGCAGAAACTAGGCATAAACCAAAATCTTACACCATATATCAAAATAAAGTCCAAATGGGTTCATGATTTAGATGTAAAGACTGATACTGCAAGCAAACTGGGAGAGCAAAGAATAGTTTATGTACAGATTTATGGAGATCAGAAGACTTCATGACCCAACAGGAGACAGAGAACATTAATGAAAAGCATAATGGATAACTTTGATTACATTAAACTGAAAAGTTTTTACACAAAGTCAGTGCAACCAAGATTAGAAAGAAAGTAGATAATTGGGACCTAATTTTTACAAGTAATGTCTCTGATAAGGGCCTCATTTCTAAAATATATAGAGAATTAAAAGAAATTTATGAGAATAGAAGTCATTCCCAAATTGACAAATGGTCAAAATATGAGAGGCAGTTCTCAGATGAAGAAATTAAAGGGCATCTATAGTCATATGAAAACTGGTCTAAATAACTATTGATTAGAGAGATGCAAATCAAAATAACTGTGAAGTACCACAGCACACCTATCAGATTGGACAACATGAAAAAACAGGAAAATGATAAATGTTGGAGAAGATGTGGGAAAATTGGAACACTAATGCATTGTTGGTAGAGTTGTGAAATGATTCAACCATTTTGGAGAACAATTTGGAACTACTCCCAAAGGGCATACAAATATTCATACCCTTTGACTTGGCAATAGCACTTCCATGGCTATAACCCAAAGAGATCCTATAGATGGGAAAAGGATCCCATGTATAAAAATATTTATAGCAGCTCTTTCTGTGATGGCAAAGGATTGGAAATTGAGGGAATGCCCATCAATTGGAAAATGGCTGAACAAGTTGTGGTCTATGAGTGTAATGGAATACTATTGTTATATAAGAAATGATGAGCAGATGGACTTCAGAAAAACCTGGAAAGACTTGTATGGACTGATGCTGAGTGAAGTGAACAGAAACAGAACATTCTACGTGGTACCAGCCATGTTATACAATGACTAACCTTAATAGACTTAGTCCTTTCAGCAATGCAAGGATCTAAGACATCTCCACAGGTCTTGTGAAGTAAAATGTTATCCACAAAGAAGAAAAGAACTGTGGAGTTTGAATGCAGATCAAAGCATACTTTTTGCTATTTTTTTCTTCTGTTTTGTTTTGTTTCCTCTTTCGGATGGTTCTTCCTATTGATTCTAATTCTTCCTTACAATGTCACTAATGTGAATATATATTTAACAGGAATGTATATGTGTAGTCCATATCAGATATTGAGCCATCTTGGGGAGCAAAGGGGGTAGAGAGAGGGAGAAAAATTTAAAACTCAAAAGCTTATGGAAGTGATTATTTACAAATCAAAATAAATTAATATAAAAAAGGGAAAAAAAACAGTCTTCCGTTGTAAACATATACCAAAAATCATTCAACCATTTCCTATTGTTGGGTATCTCCTAAGTTTATGATGAAATTACAAAAAGGGCTGCTATAAATATTTGTGTGTGTAAGTGTGCGTGTGCGTGTGTGTGTGTGTGTGTGTGTGTACATCCTTTTACTTTTTGCTTGAGCTCTATGTGGTAAAGATCCAGTAGTGGTATTACTGAGTCAAAGAGTATGACAGTCATATAACCCTCTGGGCAAAATTTCAAATTATTCTCCAAAGTGATTGAATCAGTTCACAATTCCTCCAACAGTGCACTCAAGTACCTATTTTTCCTTATCACCTGCAACATTTGTCACTGTTCTTTTTTGTCATGTTAGCAAATCTTATGGCTATGAGGTGGTACTTCAGAGATGTTTTAACCTGCATTTCCCTTATCATTAATGATTTAGAGAATTTTTTTTTGCGATATGACTTGATAGCTTTGGTTAATTTTTCTGAAAGTAACATGATCATATTTTCAAACATTTATCAATTGGTGAAAGACTCTTATTTTTTTAATAAGATTTGCTCAATTTTCCATATATTTGGGGAATAAGAATTTTTTTTCAGAATAAATCTTACCTATCCACTGATTCGACATTTTTTTCCTTATGCTCTCATAGTATATGTGTGACATTCTCCTTTATGTCTAAATCATGTGCCGATTTTCAGTTTATCTTGGTATAAAGTGTAAGATATTATTCTTTGCCTTTTTTTCTGGATAAGTGCTATCCATTTTTCCCAGCAGTTTTTTTTTTGTTAAATATTGAATTTTTGACCAACAGTTTGGATCTTTGAGTTTAAGAAACATTAGGTTACCATGGTCATTTACTTCTATATATTAAATGCCTAATTTATTTCACTGATAAACCACTTTATTTCTCACCCAATGCCAGATTATTTTGATGATTACAATTTTGTAGTAAAGTCTGAGATTTGATATTGCTGATATTGCCTTTTTTTTTCATTGATTCCCTTTATATAATTTATGTTGTGTTCCTAAAGATGAATTGGATTATTATTTCTAGCCATATAAAATAATTATTTTTCAGTTAATTTAACTGATACAAAATTGAATAAATAAATTAATAAAGTGGTTGAGCCAAGATGGTAGGGTAAAAGGAGACACTCAGCTGAGCTCTCTCTCCAATCTCTCCAAATACTTTTAAAAAATGACTCCAAACAAATTCTAGAGCAGCATAACCCACAAAAAGAAAGAGAGTAAAACAAATTTCCAGCCCAAGACACCCTGAAAGTTCTACAGGAAAGGTCTGTTGCACAACTGAGTGAGAGAGGCACAGTCCAATGCAGACCGCACCAGTGCAGACCTTACCCCAGAAAACCTGGAGCAAGCTTTAGGGTGACTGAATCATTGACAGCAGTGGTGGTTTCCAGACCTTTTAGCCCAGAGATGATAAAGATAACAAGTCAGCAAAAAAAGGTCTGTCAGACCTAAGTGAAAGAGGAGCACAGGACCACACAAGCCTGATCAACACAGCCCTAATCCCTATAAACTAGGAGAAGGCTCTGGGAGTGACTAAATCAGCAGCAGCATCAGTGATTTCCAGAGCTCTTAGCACTGGTAACGAGGTTGAACAACTGGTCAGAGGAAGATTACAGGCATCTCATTGCTAGCACTGAAGCAGTACTCTGTTGCTTTGCTCTTATTTGGATCTAGGTCACAGTGCTGGGTGGCATTCCCAGGGCAGAGAAAAAGCACTAGTAGAACAGAGATTGAAACAGCAATAGAGGGGGAAACCTCCTCACAGCTCCAGGGCAGAAAAGAGTGCTTTTGGTCACTCACAAACAGAAGCACAGGCCAGGAGAGTAATTAATACCTGTCCTTAGATCCTATCAGGTTGGAAGGACTGAAAAGTTACAGGTCCCTGGAAGTATCTCTGAAAACAGCTGCACAAAACACTTGAAGCTTGGAACAGTATACTCTCCACACTGGAAGCAGAGCCCTACATTAACAAAGAATTAAAGGTCAAGTAATAAGCTGGAAAAATTAACAAACAATGGAAAAAAAAAACTCTGAGTATAGAAATTTGGTGACAAGGAAGACCAAAACATGCACTCAGAAGAAGACAAAAAAGTCAAAGTTCCTACATCCAAAGACTCCAACAAAATTATGTATGGGTCTCAGGCCATGGAGAAGCTCGAGCAGGATTTTGAAAATGAAATAAGACAAAGAGGTAAAAATTTGGAAGAGAAATGAGAGAAATGATGGAGAAATTGACTGGTAAGTTCATGCATTAACTTCACAACATCCTGCCTACATATGAATCACTGTTTTGGGTGGGGCTATTTTTTTTAAAGAAAAAGAACACGAAAAGGAAGAGTAGAGAAAGAAAGAAAAAAATGAGGGGGCATGTGATATCCCCAGTAAATCAAAGGTTGACAATGAACAACAACAACAATAAAAAAGTAATGTCTCCAAACTCTCAGAAATAAGAGGAACTACAGAGACAAATTATGAAAACAAGGGAAGGAAGGTAGAGAAAAGAACATAGTGTATTAATGGTAGGAAGTGGTTAAATTTAAGAATGTACACATGGATAAATTAATTTAATCTATAAAAGGAGATTAGGATATTATAATGATAAGATATATAATCTTCAAAAATTTTGGTGTTTCAAATGGGTACTTTCTTTTTCTGGAAAAGAGGAATCATAGCTCCTGGATACAACTGAAACAAAGAAGAATGATGGTACACGGGCCTAGAAAAATTATATCATGGGGACAGATAGGTGGTGCAGTGAATGGAGCATGGGCCCTGGATTCAGGAGGACCTGAGTTCAAATCTAGCCTCAGACACATAACACTTACTAGCTATATGACCCTGGGCAAGTCACTTAACCCCATTGCCTAGCCAAAAAAAAAAAGAAAAGAAAAAGAAAAGGAAAAATGATGTCATGAAAAATGAAAAAAAAAGGTTATATGGAAGGTAATGGAGAAAATGTGCTAGAGAATCAAGGACATTGGAATATTCCTACGATGGGGCAATACTTTTGTTTTCTCTATTACATGCAAGAATTCTACTTCTAATAGTAAGGAAAAACAGAAAAGGATGTCAGGATGCTACTGTGTTATTAATAAAAAGTAATAACGTAGCAACTGTTGAGAAGAGAAAAGGCAAAATAAGCATTTTAGAAGCTTCAGTTTCATGAGGAATGCAGAGACTAAATAAGAAATAAAGAAAGGAGAGAATAAGGTCTTTGAATAAAAAAAGTTTAAAATTGTCAAAAATGAAAGTTAATAATGAAGAAAATAAAGCCTTGTTAGAAAAGTGATTAGAGAGGGTAGAAGCAAGACTGTGGAATAAAGAAGCCCTCAGGTAAGATCTCCCAATATTCCTTTCCAAACAATTTTAAAATAATGCCTCAAACAAAATTCAGAAGTGTCAGAGTCAACAAAAGGGAAGCAGGCCACGCTGGGACCATACACTTCTAAATTGGTTCAAAAAGGAAAATATACACACATACACACACTCAATTGGTAACAGATATTTATAAACAGAAAACAAATAAATACAAATTATATAAATATAAAACTATTTTATATAAATTATTTAAATATATAAAACTATATCTAACTACATATCTATATCTATATCTATCTATCTATCTATCTATCTATATATGTGTGTGTGTGTGTGTGTGTATGTGTGTATAAACTATTAAAGCTAGGAGCATGTTTTATGAAAAAAAAAAAAGAACAAAACAGATAAGCCACTGGTTAATTTGATTAAAAAAAAAGAAAGAAGAAAATCCAATTACAAGTATCAACAATAAAAATATGCAACAGAGATGAGGATGAAATTAAAGCACTTATTAGGAATTATTTTGCTTGATTATATGCTAGTAAAACTGGTATTATAAGTGAAATTGATGAATATTTGAAAAAATGTATAAACTTTTCAAAGTAAGATAATAGAAAACAGAATACTTAAGTAGACCTATCTGAGGCACAATCAAGATGATGGAGTAAAGGCAAATACTTGCCTGAGTTCTCCCCAAATGCCCTCAAATTTATATAAGTAATGACTCTAAACAAATTCTATAGCAGTGGAACAAACCAAAAGTTTGAGTAAAATAATTTTCCTGACCAAGACAACTTAGAAGGTCAGTAGGAAAGATCGATTGCACCAAGATGAGCGAGGAGCACAGTTCAGCACAGACTGTTCCAGTGAGTTTTGGCCCCAGAAAACCAAGAGCAGGCCTCAGGGCAACTAAATCAGTGGCAGAAATTGTGGTTTCCAGACCTCTCAGCTTATAGACACCAAATATAACTTACAAGTTTAGCAAGAAAGGTCTGTCACACCTGGGTGAAAGTGCAGCACAGTCCAGCACAGGCTATGCCTGTACAGCCCTGGCACCAGCCCCCAGAAAACTGGGATCAGCCCTTGGAAGTTACTGAATGAGGAATGGCAGCTGCTGCCAGAGCTCTTAGCTTACAGATGTAAGAGGGTGGAACAATTGCTAAGAAGGAGATTACAGAGGGCTCTTTGCTAGGACTGAGGAAGGACTCTGTTGTTTTGCCCATACTTGGATCCAGATCACAGTTCTGGGTGCCAGTCAAAGGGGAAGAGAAGTACTAGCATACTAGAACTTGTGGCCACAATAGAGCTGGAAAAGTTGTCACAGTTCCAGGGCAGAAAAGAGTGATTGTGGTCACTAAGAGGCCAGGAGAGTAGTAAACACCTGTCCTTAGATCATAGTACCTTGGAAGAACTGAAAACTTACAGGTCCCTAGAAGTATCTCTAAATATAGCTGCACACAACTTCTGAACTTGGGACAGTGTGCCCTGCCTCCTGGAAGCAGAGCTCAACTTTAACAAAGAGTCAAAAGTGAATAGGCTGGGAAAATGAGCAAACCACAGGGGAAAAAAAAAATTCTGACAATAGAAGGTTATTATGATGACAAAGAAGATCAAATTACACACTCTGAAGATAAGAAAATCAAAGCTCTTACATCCAAAGCATCCAAGAAAAATATGAATTGGTCTCAAAACATGGAAGAGCTGAGAAAGGATTTTGAAAATGAAGTATGAGAGATAGAGAAAAAAATTAGGAAGAAAAATTAGGGTGACACAAAAAAATTGTGAAAATGAGTCAACAGCATTATAAAAGACACACACACACACACACACACACACACACACACACACACTACTGAAGAAAATAAAACCTAAAAAATAGACTAGGCCAAATGATAAAAGAGGTACAAAAAGCCAATGAGGAGAATATTGCCTTAAAAAGCAGAATTGGCCAAATGTAAAAAGAGTCACAATAATTCACTGAAGGAAAAACACACAAAACAAACAAACAAACAAAAAGCCAAGTCCTTAAAAAGGTTAGTTAGCCAAATGGGAAAGGACATTCAAAAGCTGACTGAAGATAATAATTCCTTAAAAATTAGAAATGAGCAAATTTAAAGCTAATGACTTCATGAGAAATCAAGAAACCATAAAACTAAACTAAAAAGCTAAAAACTCAGGAGACAATTTGAAATATATCAGTGGAAAAACAACTGACTTGAAAAATAGAAGCAGAAGAGATTGTTTAAAAATTAATTGACCACCTGAAAGACATGCTAAAATAAAAAGCTTAGACATCATCTTTCAAGAAATTATCAAGGAAAATTGTCCTGATATTCTAGAACCAGAGGGTAAAATAGGAATTGAAATAATCTACCAATCACCTCTTGAAAGAGATCCCCAAATCAAAACTCCCAGGAATATTATAGCCATATTCCAGACCTCCCAGATAAAGGAAAAAATGTTGCAAGCAGCCAGAAAGAAATAATTCAAGTATTATGAAGCCACAGTCAGGATAACAGAAAATTTAGCAGCTTCTACCTTAGAGGATCTGAAGATTTGGAATATGATATTCTGAGTGCAGAAAATTTAGGAATTCAACCAAGAACCACCTACCCAGCAACACTGAGTATAATTCTTCAGGGAGAAAAATAGACATTCAATGAAATAGAAGATTTTCAAGTGTTCTTGATGAAAAGAAAAAATCTGAATATAAAATTTGATTTCCAAATACAAGACTCAACATAAAAATGCAAACTGGAAATGCAAATCATAAGAGACTTAATAAAGTTAAACTATCTGCATTCCTACATGGGAACGTGATACTTGTTATTCATATTAACTTTCTCATTATTAGGGAAGATAGAAGTATATATAGATAGAAGGCACAGGTATGAGTTAAATTTTAAGGAATGATAACTAAAAAAATTAAAAATTAAAAGATGAGAGAGGAATGTACTGGGAGAAAGGTAAAGGAAGAGGTAGAATGGAGTAAATTATCTCACATAAAAAAGGCAAGTAATTTTTACAGTGGAGGAGAAGATGGGGATTTAAGGGAGTATGAGTAAAGCTTACTCTCATCGGAATTGGTTCAAAAAGGGAATAACATAGACACTCAACTGGGTATTGAAATCTATCTTACCCTGCAGTAAAGCAGTAGGGGAATTGGACAAGAAAAAGGGGTAGTCATAGAAGGCAGGATAGAATGAGGGACAAGTAGTTAAAAGCAAAACACTTTTGAGGAGGGACAGGGTGAAAGGAGAGAGAATAGAATAAAAAGAGAGGTAGACGATGGAGGAACATATAGTTAGCAATAGTAATTATGAAAAAAAATGAAGCATGTTTCTGTGATAAAGGTCTCATTTTCAAACATATAGAAAACTGAGTCAACTTTATAAAAACAAGAGCCACTCCCCAACTTATAAATGATGAAAAGAGTTGAACCATTTTCAGGTGAAGTAATCAAAGCTATCCATAGCCATAAGAAAAAAATGTTCTAACTCACTTTTGATTGGAGAAATGGAAATTTAATAAATCCTGAGTTATTAAATCATCCCTATTAGATTGAATAGTAGGACAGAAAAGGAAAATGATGAATGGTGGAGGAAGTGTGGGAAAAAAATGAGATCTTAATGCATTGTTGGTAGATTTGTGAACTGATTCAAACATTCTGTAGAGCAATTTGGAACTATGCCCTATGGTATATAAAAACATGCATATCCTTTGACATAACAATACCATTGCTAAATCTGTATCCCAAAAGAGATTTTCAACAAAGGAAAAAAATAAGCCCTGTGTGCAAAAGCATTCATAACAGCTCTTTTAGTAGTGGCAATGAATTGGAAATTGAGGGGAAATTCATCAATTAGAAATCAGTGAACAAATTATGGCATGTAATTGTGATGGAATACTATGTTGATGTAAGAAATGATGAAAAGGGGACATACATGACCTGATGCAAAGTGAAATGTACTGTGTACAAAATAACAGAAATATTGTAAGATGATCAGCTGTGAAAGAGTTAGCTATTTTCAGCAATACAATGATCCAAGACAATTCTGAAGAGCTTATGATGAAAAAATACCATCAATCCCTAGAAAAAGAATGGATGGTTTCTGAAAACAGATGGAAACATATTTTTTTACTTCACTTTCATTGGTTTTTTTTCCTGTATTTTCTTCTACAACATGACTATTATGGAAATGTTTTCATGACTACACATGCATATCCTATATCAAATTGTTTACCTTCTCAATGAGGGGAGAATGGAGAAGGAAAGGACAGAATTTAGAACTCCTAGTTTTAAAAATAAATGTTAAAAATTAATTTTATAAGTAACAAGAGAAAATAAATACTAAATAAAAACAAATGAACAAACACTTGGAGAAAAAAAAAAGGACTATTCCCCTTTTAGACATTTCTACCTATTAGAACTTCTTTCTTAACTTTGTAACTAAACAGCCTCTTTAGAACATGTATAGACCCATCTTAGAAAAGATATTGAACATTCCATCAATGAGCTTCCTAAGAAAAAAGTCTCCAGAAACAGATGGATTTACAAGTGAATTCTGACACACAATTAAGGAACGATTAATTTCTTCCAAACTATCTGAAAAACTCAGTAAATAAGTAATCCTACTAATTTATTTTATTACAAAAATATGTTTTTGATACCTAAACCAGGGAGAGCAAAAAGAAAGACAACTGTAGAACAACTTCCTTAATGTATACCATTGCAAACATTTAAATTATATATATATATATATATATATATATATATATATATATATACTCTGACCATGTGGTATTTATGCTAGGAATTTAGGACTAGTTCAGTTTTAGGAAAACTATCACTATAATCCACCATATCAATAATAACAAAAAATATATGATTATATAAATAGATTCAGAAAAAAAACCTTTAACACAATATAAAATATATTTTAATTAAAAACACTAGAAGACATAGGAATCAATGCAAACTTCCTTTAAATAATTAGTGTCTATCTAAAACCAAGAGGAATAATTACCTGTAATGGATAGAAGCCTTGGAGCCTTCCCCTTAAGATCAGGAGTGAAATAAGAAAGTTCATTATCACTACTAATATTCAATGCTATACTGGAAATTCTAGCTATGATGATAAGAAAAGAAAAAGAAATTGAGGGAATTAGTATGCTTAGAAAACTTTAGAGAATCAACCAAAATGCTAATTGAAACAATTAAGAACTTTAACAAAGTGCCAAAATATAGAATAAGCCCACATAAGTCATCAGCATTTCTATGTACTACCAAAAGATCCAGAAAAAAAAAGAGATAGAGAAATTCCATTTAAAATAATGTCAGATAACACAAAATATTTGGGAGTCTACCTGTCAAGACCAGTCCAGAGATTATATGACACAATTACAAAAGAGTTTTTACACTAATAATGACAGATCCAAACAATTGGAGAAATATTATTGCTTAAGGGAAGATTGAACCAATAAACCAAAAATTACAATTCTACCTGTAAATTTACTTAGTGAGTGCTATAGCAATCCAACTACTAAAGAATTATTTTAAAGAGCTAGAAATAATGACACAGTTCATCTGGAGGAATAAAAGGTCAATCATATAAAGGGTATCAATGAAAAAAATAATGTGAAGGATAGTAGCTTAGCAGTTCCAGATTTCAAACCATATTACAAATCAATAATCATGAAAACAATCTGGTACTGGCTGAGAAATAGGGTGGTGGATTAGAAGAATAGACTCGATATACAATATATATCCGTAAATGTAAATGTCCATAGTAATCTAGCATTTGATAGTCTGAAATACCCAAGCTTTTTTTTTTTTTCACTAAGGATGCACTATTTGACAAAAACTTCTGGGAAAACTGAAAATTGTTTTGCCAGAAATTAGCATAGACCAGCACCTCACACCATATAACAAAGTAAGGTTAAAATGGATAAATAATTTAGCCATAAAGTTAGATATCGTATGCAAATCAGGGGACCATGGAATATATACATGTCTGATTATGGATAAAGAAGAGTTCATGACCAAAGAAGAAATAGAGAAGGTGGTTGTT
Organism: Phascolarctos cinereus; assembly: GCF_003287225.1. Lineage (NCBI taxonomy): Eukaryota > Metazoa > Chordata > Mammalia > Diprotodontia > Phascolarctidae > Phascolarctos > Phascolarctos cinereus. The sequence goes on from NW_027556098.1 coordinate 287,985,940, forward strand.
GTTCACTCATTTCAGACATGTCTGATTCTCTGTGAATCCATTCTGAGGTTTGTTTTCTTTTTCTTTTTTTTTTTTAAGCAAAGATCCTGGTGTGGTTTGCCATTTATTTCTCCACCTCATTTTGCAGATGAGGATTGTTGTTTTTTGACATTTACTCTTGAAGAGGACCATGACATCAGGAAGATGATGCCATGACTTGCATGTGAATTGGATTTAAGTGAGGGAGGGCTGTGCAACCTGAAGAACTGTGGCAAACAGGGTTAAGTGACTTGTTCAGCATCGGACAACTAGTAAATGTTTGAGGCCAGATTTGAACTCATGAAGATAAAACTTCCTGACTTCAGGCCCGGCACTCTATTCATTGTGACACCTAGCTGCCCCATCCTTCTTATTTGCTTTTGAAATTTTGTCTCTGGTATTATCCCCTCTTCTTTCTAAGGAAGAGAGTGATAAATTAGGTGTATACTCATTAGCACATTTTTTTCCTTCATGAACTCTATTCTGCTTCCTTTTCTCCTTGCTTTTACTGGACTAGAACAAAATGTCACATTCTTAGTCTTTACTTCTTTTACTTTGAATCTTTCTGCATGATCCACACTTTGAGTCAAAAATACATTTCTTTTATGATTGATTCCTCCATGAATATAGACTCCATTTTAATCTCCCATCTCCTCTTTCAATTCCCTACTGTTACCCTATTGAATTAAATATAATTCTATACTCAGACCATGTGTGTATATTCTACTCTGCTTTAATCAGTTCCGATGAAGGTGAAGATCAAGATTCACCTAATTACACATTCTTTATCCTTGTCTTCATACACTTCAGTCTGCATGACTCAAATATCTGAAATAATTTCCACACACATAACAGCAATTCTCTCTTTTTTTATCTAGTTTATTTTTTGTTACTCCCATTCCTTTATTTTTAACAAAAGCATAAAAGAAAATCCCAGACCTTCTGTCATATAAACTCATTCTGTGATGCTTGATGAAATTAACATTCTCTGTGGACCCTTCTATCATATCCTCCTATTATACACACTTAATCTTTATTTAGTCTCATCTATCTATCTGTCTATCATCTATCAGTCAACATCTACAGTTTTATATTCCTTTTGAATTCCATGTCTGTATATTACTATTGCTCCTTAGGTCTAGTATTTTTTTACAGTAATACCTGGAAGTACTCTATTTTATTAAAGATACATTTGCTTCCCATCAATATTATACTCAGTTCTGTTGATGAAAATTATTCTCAGTTACAAGCCGTTTTTGCCTTTTTGGAATAATGTATTCCAATTTCTTTATTTATTTTCTTTTTTTTTTATTAGTAGTTGCTAGCATATAACTGTTACTTCTCAATACTTGATTTTTCCCCCCATTTTAGCTACTGTCAGCTAATGCTATCAGTCCATAGTGACAGAATTTCAGTTCCTGCTTATCTGATTTTCCTAATTAATCAGTTGTAGTCCTCTGACCAGGCTAGGAGCTAAGTATGGTCAGAGACACAGCTGCTTCACATTTGCATTCCTACTCTCTACCCAGTATATAAACTTGTGCCCACAACTAGTTGTTGCTATGATGCAGAAAGAGTTTACCTGCTCCTACATGCAGATCTTTTCTCTTCACCCTGGATTTGCTTCCCAGATAAGAGTATGAGTGATAAAACTCTCACTTAGCTTCAAGTTTTTATCCTTGCACACTGTCTCTGTCTCTACTGGTATCTTTACAGCCTCTTGTTATGCTATACAGCCACATACCATAATTTGCTTCCTAGCTCGGAAGTTTCTATACAGCAAGCTTCTGGCTAAACCCAGTTCTGGGGTCCAAAATCAAATATCTATCTGTGTGCTAATCTAAACTAAGGAAAAAATTCTTACTTATTTTTTTTTTATTTCCCAAACACAACATGATCTGTTGCTGTTTTTTTTTTTCAAGTATTTTTTAAAGTAGTTATGGGAGGCTGAGGGAGAACTGTGCCGTACTCCTTATTACTCATCTATCTTTGCTGGTCTCCTTTGACAGATTGTTTAATTTTGTATATCTGTATGAGAGGATTTGTTGGCAAATCTTGAAGGTAGCATTTTTTTTGGCAACAAAACACTTTTTTAACAGTCAAGAAATATAAAAGTGGGATCTTGTATTTTCATCACTTCTTTCTCAGCTTTGAATATGATGCTTTTTTGCTATAGAATATTATTTTTAAAAGCCTAAACATTCCTTTCATATGTCTTTATAGAACATGCCTTTGATATTTTCCATTTAGCCACTGAAGGGTTTTCCTCAAACACAGGTCCAATTAAATAATCCTCCAAGCTGAGGAACTTCAGAGACTGCCTATTAACTCTAGGAGAAAATACAAAATGCTGTTTGTCATTCAAATCTTTTCATAATGTGGACCCTCTTGCCTTTCCAATCACCTTATAACTTATTCCCTAATACATACTCTTTGTTCCTGTGACACTGACTGCCTGACTATTCCACAAATAAGACACTACATCTTTCAGCTCCAGGCATTTTCTCTGGCTGTCCCTCTTGCTTGGAATATTCTTCTTCCTCCACTTTGACTGCTAATCTCCCCAGCTACTTTTAAGTCCCAAACTAAAATTCCACCTTCTACTGGAAGCATTTCCTAACCCCTCTTAATTCAAGTGTTTTCTTTTAATCATTCTCCATTTCTCCTGTATAAAACTTGTGTTGTATATTTTTGTTTGCATATTATCTCCACCATTACATCATAACGTTTTTTTAGGGCAGAAAGTGTCTTTTTGCCTCTTGTTGACTCTAGATCATAATACAGTACCTGACAAGGAGTAGGTTTTCAATAAATGTTTGTTGATTAGTTGATTCTCCTCAAGATTTTAAAGACATAATATAGTAGGCTTACGGTTCAAAAGTTATTGATGACCTTTTTTCCATTAGTAATAATACTTTGGTATATATCAAGAAAAATATCTGAGATGCTCTGAGAAATTTTCTTTCCCTGCTGTGACCATTTTGTCATCCCCAGAAGAGATCCCCAAATTCCATTTGTTCTCATAATCTTTGCTTTATTCAGCATCATCTAATTTTTTTTTCTCAGGTACACTTTATGGACCGTGATGTTACAATCCGTAAGTGCTGAATCTATTGTGATCTATGAGAATGAGATTTTTCTTTTCTTTT